>NC_142890.1:21197833-21512666 GCF_054131105.1 Drosophila navojoa
AAGGCTTCTGCGATGCCGTGGAAGAAGAGTTGAATTTTTTGTTTTATTAATCTTTTCAAGTTATTTTTTTTTTGTTTTGTTCGCAGTACTATAGTAGGACTAGGATTTGGATTCGATTTTGAGTTAATGTGTTTGGCTGTTAATGGAAAATCGCTGCTGTACATAATAAAATAGATATTTTTTGCTTTTGCTTCTTTTGTTTTCTTGTGTTCGCAGCACAAGCTCACCTTTTAGCTGTTTTTGTTGTTGTTTTGAGTATTAATTTCTTTAAATATTACTTTTGAGATAATTAATTTCGATTTGTTTTTGTTGGCTAACGCTGTGCAGCGGCCTTTGAAATCGAAAGGTTTTAAAAGTGCAACTGAAAAACGTTAAGCTAAAACGTAAGGTCAAAACATACTTGCGAAATGTTGTTTTCGTTGTGCGCTTTTTGGGCTGCCAAAGATGCTCTCTCGTGCTGCGCTCGCTGCTCTCGCTCTTGCTCTCTCCATTTCTCTTGCTTAGGCTGTAGCTCTCTCTGTGTATGCGTGTGTGTGTGTGTGTGTCTGTGTGTGATGTTGTGCTTGTGTTTGTGTTGAATTCGCCGCAGAAACTTAGATTGCTTGTTGGGGTGGTATGTGTGTGTGTGTTTGATTCCTTCCTGTCGAGGGGTTGCTGCTGGGGCAGCCGCCCCTGCTTAGATATTCAGCCAAATATCTATGGCGGGGCGACTGTGTCCCCGTTAAGCTGCTGCCTTAGATAAATGACGACGTTGCCGTCGCTGCTGCTGCTTCTGCTGTTGCTGCCGCTGCTCCTGATGCCTGCTGCTTTCGCCGTCAAATGTTCGATCTTACGCTTTGTCATCGTCTTCATCATCATCATCGTCATCAGCGTAGCAGGCGCCGTCGCAGCAATTGTGCCGTTATATGCGAATCTCGATTTTGTTGTTGCTAACTTGAATTTGGGTTTCCTTCCTTGTAATTTTTGTCGGAATTCTGTAGGATTTGGTGGCCGGGTCTGCTGTTTGGGGCACGGTGCTTCGGTTTGGGGCTGCTGGCAGTTGCATTGCAGTCTCTTAAGGCGTTTCGATTTGGATTGGTTCTCTTGATGAGTTGGACTTTTGTTGTTGTTAATGAATTTGTTGATTTGTCGTTTGTCGTTGCAGTAGAGAAATATGAGCAATAAACATTTTAGAATTTCTTTGAGTTTCATAACAATTTTCTGGGTGTCAATTGGAATTTGTTGCTGTAGCTGTTTGATCCATGCTAGCTTCAATCGAAGGCGTCTAGCTGTCTGCTCAACTGTGAGGGGTCCTATATATATATACGTGTTTAAAATTTGACATTAATAAAAAATTTGCTTCTGCTAGCTGCACTATAAAAGCTGTATACCCTAATATTGCTGAACTTACCTGTAAAATATAAAAAATAATATTAGTATCTATGCGGTATTTCCTTTTTCGTCCTCTTTTTAGGTTAGCTTTGAAAACTTTCCAATTGTTGTCGAGTTGTTTGCACTTCTTAATTTCTTTTGATATTTTGTTATATTTCTTTTTGTTTGTTGAATATAGTTTTGAGGTATTTATGTATAGTTTTTTAGTGTCTGTTATGGAATTTGGTTCGTTGTGCATTAAACATTTATTATTATTTTTGTTTCCGCTTTTAAACCTTATCGCAAAACTATATTAGGATTGGAGTTTCTGGTTTACTTTTGCAAACTGATTTTATAGTTTTTACTTAATATTTTTGTCGTAGTGTTTTGTTTAGTGTTTAGTTTGTGAATAAGAATTAATCTGACTTTCGGTTATATTTGGTATTTGGGTTTTTCGTTTTAGGTTTTTGGTTTAACTTGTGTGATTTTTTGAAACTTTTGTAGTTTTTTGAATTCGTGGTTTTCGGAACGGTTGAAAGTAAACTTGATAGATTTTGTTTTTGTTTTTTTTTGTAATGCCGCGTGCAACAGCCTCCTTAGCGCTTTTAGGGCATTGCGCTGGAGGATGGAGGATCTGTTGCTGGTCCACAAAGTCCTCGGTGGTTTCCTGCTGCTGCTCCTAGCTGCTGCTGCTGCTGCTGCTACTGTTGCTGCTGTTGATCCTCAGCGTTTGAAGATTGAAATGAAACTGATTGATTCTGCGCAGCAGCCGTGGCTTATATACCCAGCCAGATTTGCTCGCCAGCCGGGGATGACGATCTGGAACCGGAGGCTGCAAAGCTTTGTGCATTGTCTGGCCGGATATGGACAATAGGCGCGGCTGGGCAACAATGCATTCAATGAAACCCGTTTGGCAAGTTTATTATAGAAAAACCGTTGCTAGGATGTTTGATAAAAAGTGCGATTTCTATTCATGGTGGTGGGTCTGCAGATCAGGCAGTATACCGCATACCGCATACAGCATACAGCATCATCCAGATGGAGTTCAGGATCGTAGCACACCTGGCTTCCATCTGAAAGCTGCAACGGCTGCTGGACCATGAAAACCAGTTCCTCTGCTGTCCAACGTGTGCGTTCAACATCCTTGAATATCCCTGACCATTTGATCTGTGTTTGTCTGGTTGCTCTGATGGGAAAAAACTCAGATTTTTACCAAATTTTGATTGTTGCCTGAAATTCAGGCAAATTTCGCTGATAATCATCGGAATTGGCTCGTTTTGAAACAAGTTTTGAAGTTTCATACATTAATTTGTCGCTCCGAAATTTATGGCCTGCACAGGTCCAACGCAGGGCAGCCAACCCAGTTTCGACGCCAATTTCCAATGCAAGTACAATCCCCATCAACTCTGTTACTTCATCTTACTTTTGGGTCAGGCAACCTTTTCTTGGTAGGCAAACGTTCGTTTGTCCGGTCACTGAGTTTTTTATACTTTATTTTTTTTTTTTTAAGGCTCACTTTCAGTTTTCATTTTGTCGGGCAGATCAACAAGTTAAGGGTTGCCTTCGCTGGGATTTTTTTCTCTTGTTGCTTCGCAGTTCTATTAACCTCTGTTTGCTCGGGTTGGGCGAAAGGTTAGAGGTGGGTTCATGACATTTGCATTCGCGTTTCCCATTTGCTTGCAACATTCCGAAATGGGACACTCTGTGAGCGTAGCAAGGGAGGAATTCCGTCCATTGTGAATGCCGCGGATAGTGTGGCCAGAGAGTTAGAAAATGCTAAGACAGACGATATTTGTTTGTGTTTATAAACGAATATTTAGTTTACTATAAAAACTGATTAAAAAAATATAAAACAGAAATTACTCTTAAAAGTGTAATCAATTCATTTCGTGAGAAACCTTTATGCAAAGTGGCTAATAAAATTCGAGGGAAACTTTTAATTTCATTTGACTGTGGTTTATTAATTAAATGTTAATTTAACGTTTGACTTAAAGCTGTAAAGTGTAAAGTGTTGTTCAGTTAATACATATTTGTAGATGGTAAAGAGTCCTCTATATTGCTATGAATTAAACATTAATTGGGTAAAGAAATCCTTGGCATTAGCGAGATGCAATAAAATATATATAAAAAGAGAAATTACTAAATATAATTATCATTTTATATTTTATATATTTAAATATTGCTCAAGTAGAGTTGTTTTAAGACTTAAAACCGAATTAATTAATATTTAATAAATATATAAATATAATATACATATGTATATAGTATACATGTCTTTTAATTATTTATATGAATGAAATTTATAAAACCAATTATTAATTTTTAACTATAATAAAAAATGAACTACCTTTAATTAAATTTCATTTATTTTATTAAAATTTTTTATGATCTTTTGTATATGATTTAATAATTATATGTATATATATAAATGACAATTGCATAGTAGATAATTTAAGTTTTTAGATTTCATTAACTTATAATAACAATATAAATTATATATTTTGCTAAGCCATTTCAATATTAGTTAGGCATAGTCTCTTACAAGATGCTCATTCAGTTGCTTCTCAATTAGTTTGTAAAGCAATTTTCATAAATTGCGAAAGCCTGAAGTTAGCCTACAGCCAGGGGACCTCGTTCCTTTTTGTCTTTATAGGGGGTCTCTAGAGGAGCACAGTCTACGTACAGATGGGTGCTGGAGAAGTGTCTGTAGTAGGAGATGCGATGCACAATCTCGAGCCAAGTCGTTTATGGTCTAACAATTTGGATTCTGCCAATGTATGCATGATTGTACGAGGGGTATGGTGTGCTTCTGTGTATGTGTGTGCTTATGGTACAGTTGTGTACAAAATGTGTTCCTACCAAAGTGCTGAGGGCTTTCGTTAGGCTCTTTGACAGCCTTGCCATAATTTTAGATTCAACTGTGAACCTTAACGAAAACAAAATTTACATATTTCTGTTAATTTTACATTGAAGTTGGGTTTATAACGAAGAGGAAACACTTGAAATTTGCATATATTTGCTTCACACACACACACACACACCTACAACGACTTGTACATATGCAAATTTGTGTGCTGCAAAGTTTTCATATAAAATACAAGTGAAAACAGACAGAGAGAAAATAGCTTTAGATTGGGGGCAGCTGGCAAGGGTAAGTACAACAAGGACAAGGAGCACAATAAGCAATGGCTATGGCGGCCATTGCCAGCACACCCACACACACGCATACTGCCACATACTTAAATGTATACACACACACACACACACATATATAGAGGCACATGAAAAGTGCCTACACAAAAGAGAGAGCGGCTTTTTCAAGGAAACGGATTGTGCGTAACAATGTATCTAAATGTGTGTGTGTGGGTGTTTGTGTGTGTTTGTGTTTGTGCGGGTGTGTGTTTTTGTGTAAAAGTCAGCAAAAGATATACATACACACACACATGCCAAATAAAATTTCAACAAAAGGCTTTACAGAACTGCTGGGGAGCTGTTGCGCCGCTCTAAAAAGGCGCCTAAAAATACTCAAACAAATTTCCATCTATCTCCCAGGCAAGCTGGGGCGACCCTCATTTCGGGTTGGCCAGATATTTGTTTGTAGCTCCTCTCTTCGATTGTTGTTGCTGCCGGCGTTGGTGTTGGTGTTGCTGATGCTAATGTGGCTGCTGCAGCCCACATTTATGTTACCATAATTTGACTTAAGGAAAAAAAAAAAAAAAACAAGTAAGAAAAATGTACAAAAAATATTCGAAGTTCGCACACACTCACAAAATAACGAACGTAATTTTAAGTGAACTGAGATATGCTCTTACACAAATTATAATTACGTAAACATTTTTGGATATGTCTAATCATAAATATCTACAATATTGTTATAGTATAATTACGCTTCTACATTGTTTGTGTTTACAAAGGATTAATTATTTTATTAAAAATATATTATCAACTTAAATCTTGATAACAAAATAATCCAAATACTGATAAAGTATTTTATTAATTAATTAAATATTCGAAAACATATAAATTAGTTTTACTTGTTTCCATGTTGAACACTTTAGCTAAATCAAAATATCTTATGAAAGAGCATAAGAGCAAGGACACATTACACACACTTGAGCTCACACACACATACACACATACACAAGCATATACCCAGTGGTCCACTCATATAGTATAGTGGAATTGGGAGCCAACACTTGCTAACCGAATTTCCTGCTGTAGTTTTTCGGCTATGATGGGTTCATTTTTCACATACGTGAAGGCGAGAGGCGACCACTTATGAACCGAAAGTTGGCAATGTGAGCGTGCTTCCACACAAGCACACACACACACAGACACCCACACATAAACAGACGATTGTGTGTGTGTGTGTAACGTTCTTTTGCGGATTTTGCAGTCAACTTGTAAGCCAACTGACAAAACTATATGGCTAATGTGTGAGACCAAGTGGGCGTGTTTCTGTGTGTGTGTGTGTGTGTTGTGAGTGTGGGTGGGTGTGCATAATGTGTGATTGTGTGGAAATTTTTGGGCAGTTTCATTTCGGTCATATTTATTAGTTGGCACAGACACTGGCACAGATCAAAACAGGACAACAAGATGCCCCAGCAACAACCACAACGACAGTAGCAGCAGCAGCAGCAACAACAACAACAACAATAAAATAGCAGCAGAAGGAAACATCTTTTTTACCCTCGTCAGGACAAGTTTAAATAATGTGTAGGTATTAGTATGTATCTGTGTGTGTGTGTGTAGAAACTATTTTGAGGCACATCCTGCTACATGTTGTAGTTGAAGTTAACCCACACAGAGAGCCCCATTGAAGTATATACTTAATATATACATATATATACATATCTATGTTTTGGGCATATACTCGTTTGAAAGAGCCTCAAGGATATGCAAGGATAGTGCAAGAAAATGTGCCTGAGTTGGGTTAGGCAATCCTGTTTATGGCCCTTGACAAAGCTGAGTCCTCTTTTTTTGGGGCTCAGCTCTTCAGCATGGGTTCAGCGCGTATGTGTGTGTGTGTGTGTGTGTATGTATATATTCCGGCATACATTTCCTGCATAGTTAACTAGCAGCAGGAGAACTATTTACAACTATAAGCCAAGCCAGCCCACCGTCCCCCAGTCCCAACGAACTCCCCCAGTGTCTCGTCGCAAATGTAATCAATTTTTATGCCATTATTGATGCTTCACTTGGCAATTTATTTGGCATTTCTGTGGGGGACTTGGGGAACTAGGGGGGACTGCCGGCTGCTTTATTTACGTGCAAGTTTTGTGATGTGCAAATTAATTGGAAATTTTTGTTGTTGATTTACGAGTAGACGGCATTTGAATTGCTTTCCGGAATGTCCACATAGAAAGAGATCGAGAACGAGAGCCAAAGGCAGCTAGAGGGAGACGGTGTTTAGGGTCTTCCTTTAACTGGGGGCGTTTGTCGTTTGAGGTCTAGGCGTGTCCTGGCGGCCCACCATGGAAGCTGCCAGGCGCAGAGCCAGAATCCAAATCGGCTATTACCTGCAGCTTTGGCTTTTAAGACATAGTCACACTGTCCGCTTGTCTGTGTGAGTGTCCTTTTTTCGTCCTTTAGCCTAACAGTGCGTGCTGCTGCTACATTTGGCGCTCTGTGTCACACATTTCTACATTGTTTTTTTGGTTTTATATTTATATATATATTTTTTTATCATTATATGAAAAGAAAAGTCCTTTTGTTTCAAGTTGTGCGCGTGTGCTATGAAAGTCCCGTTGTGTGTCCCTGTGTGCGTGGCACATTTGTTTCCTTTTCATAATTATGTCAAACACAAGGATTCTTTTATGTTCAGCATACGCATTAAAAGAGTTTATCGGGCTTTTGCGCTACTTTACCATCTGGCCGGAGCAGACCCATAAAGAGACAAGCTGGCCACAAGGATGCTTTTAGTACCATGTGGGAGATAAGCATAAAGTTCATTGTGCTACAAGAGTAGTCCTTAAATGCCAGCAAAGTTGGAGTCGTTAACTCGTCTTGATAAAAGTAGAGTTGTTTTTTTTTTTTTGGGTAAAAAAAGTACAAAAAATCCATTAAATCGCATTTATTTTACATGTAGCATGAACAAGTTTAATGTATGTATTATTTTTAGTTTTATATTCATTCGTATATTCACATTTTTCCAATATCAACATTATTATTATCAATGCTCCAGCATTGGCATAAATTCATATAGAAACAAGCAGTTATATGCATATACTATGGATTTTCGTAAGGGCTAAGCAAGGGCAAAGTACCCGCAGTATTTTCTTATCGGATGCGTCGTCTTTATGCCCAAATCCCCCAGGATGTGCTCACATACATGCATGAAGCCCCCACACAAGCACACACTCAACCTCACAGATACACACGTAAATTCCATTAGCATAAAAATGTCATAAATAAGAAACATGCTCGCCTCTGGTTGATATTCCTTCCGCTCCTAAGCAGGGGTTGCTCACAAATTCAAAATGGCGTCAGTTTCTTATTAGAAACAGGCGGGCTAACGGGTAAGCGAAACAGCTTCATCTTCATATATAATTCGGGGGTGAGTTTTCGCACACCAGCAACAGAAACCAGTTCCCTTTGTGTGTGTGTTCGATGAGAGCTCACAACCACGCCTTTTCTTATAGCCACAAGGGCTTCATGTGCGTGTGGGTACTGTACCTCCTATGTTGGCAATTTCTGGAGGCGTTCAAGATGATGTGTGCTAATTGATGTCGTCATGGCTTGACTAGATGAACTGGGCCGGATGCGTGGCATATTTGAATATTGATTTTCCTTAACCCTGCCTACTTGCTGAACTCGACGAGTGTGTCCATTAATTAAATTGACTTTGATGAGGGCTTTCGCCAGACACTGAAATCGAAAGCCTAAAAGAACTTGCCTTAAGTTTGCCTTAAGCTGGAAATGCTTTTATAGTTCGTGCGGCGTGGTTCGTCCAGTTCTGGTCTAGACTAATGCGGAATGTGTTGTAAATGGCATGTCAATAACACAAGAAGCACCAGCACGGCCCCAAACTCTATTTATCAATCTATTATGCGTGCGGTCAACATCAAAAGTAAAACATTAAAAGCATTCAGCTATGAAATGCTTGCACCAATACTTAAGCACTATGCAAATGTGTGTGTGTGTCTGTGTGTGGGACTGTTGTTATGCAGACATACAGCTCATACCTAAATTCTGTACGTATAGTTTTCCACTTAAATGGCGACGTTGCTGCTGAGATCTTCTCGGGCCGGTGCTATAAATCATAAGCAAAAGGCACAAAAACGACATGTACATGAAAAGCATTTAGAATCCATGTACAACACCCACGTCCCCTTTGGCTGGGCTAAAACTTCTTGGAATTTTGCAGCCATTGCTGCAAATTGTTGGGCAGTGCCTAGTCCTCGTGGCTGTTCATGTTCCCCCACGTCTCCGGCTGTGCTGCTGAATTTATAAATGAAAATTCCGACAAGAACATTTTCTATTAAATTTCGACTCCGTTTTCTAACCAACGCCTGTTTTGTCCCAGAACGAGAAAGTTTTCTTGCCATCGACCACCCAATGCCCATACTCGCTCTTGGCTCGACTCGGCACGGCTCGGCTCGGATGGGTGCCAGACAAACAGATACACTTGCTTCTAATACTTCTCGCCGGGTTTTTGCAAATTCTTTAACCGTTTGTTCAACTTGAGCTACAAATATGCTTTGAAGCTTATATAGACGATAAAGAAATTTTGACATTTTTATCGAAATGTTTTGCAAAAATATAAGAAAATGTAGAAATGAGTGAATAAAATAAATCATAGATTTAAATAAAATAAAATTAAATTATACAAATATTAATATTATAAGAAAATAGGTTATAATAATTGTAACGAAGTCGTATTACAGGAAAGTTAATGCTTGTGGAATATAATCTTTAAGTAGAATTGTGGCAAAATAAAATGAAATACATTCTATTTGATATATTGGTTATATATGTATATTAAGTTGAGGTTTTGTTTCTTTGTATTTAAGTATTATAGCTAAAATCATGTTCTATATATGTCATGTGAATAGTCTGTATTTATATTAGTTTGTTCAATATTTGTAAAATTCTTCTATTTTACACGACTAGTTATTATTAAAATAATCATGTCCATCTTTTATAATTTTGTATACGATAGTTATGTAAGCTGAGTTATATTTATATTTAAATCAATTATAGTTATTTACATTTATATCAATATGTTTACCCCTGTTTATACCTTTATTATTTGATATATAAAAATATACAAATAATGAATAAAATAATAAAAAAATATACAATAATAAAAATATATATATTAAAATAAGTAGTTTCTATTTTTCTATATCTGCTAAAAATAACATCTAGAGCATTTGTGTGCTCGTTATGATGAAGCTATTCATGTAGAATTTCTTGTTTTATTTTGCTATATACGACTCAACTTATACATATTTCTGTGTGTATTTCTTTTTGCAGCTGAAACTTTTTGCTTTGGCAAAAGTTTGCTCGGTTGGCTGCCATTTTTGAGACTGGGGTCCTGTTACTTTCCAGCTGCAAAGTAAAAGTTCTTAGCTTCAGCCTCCTGCTGCAGTTGTCCTGCTTCATCTACAGCCAACAGCCAACAGCCAGTAGCCAACAGCCAACAGCCAACTACTTTTTCTCAAGTACCACTGCGGGACATTAAATTCTGTACGTGCTGAGCTCTCATGGTAGTCTGGCCATTAGATTGTTCGAGGTATTATGCCATGACCGAAAGTTTGAATAGTTCTTGTGCAATGGCTAGATATGGGCCAGCGGGCTGTGAAGGGGCAAGATGCACTCAAATTGTTGCTGACCAAATTTGGCTCTTTTTGTTGGAAAAGTTTTTGGGGAGCTGCTTCTTTATGTGCCAGGCAAAATTTTGGCAATTTATTTCGTTGCCCAGAGCTTTGGCCATAAGATAAGGGGTTACCCAGGACTGCTTGAGTTGGCTCCCCTTATTTATGGCATGACTTGGAGCCCTGATTAATGTTAGTATTTAGAATTTGATTGTGGCCAACTTTTTGCCTTCGCTTGATAGGCACTTTCCCACACGACAGATGATTCCACAACTGGACAACATCTTTTCCCACAGCATCCCAAATGCCATCGGTCTGGGGTTGTGGTCTAGCTGGCGCAACCCGCTTGTCCAGTTGCTCTTAAAAGAGTTAAAAACCTTCCGAAAAAACTGTGAGAAAATCTTTGCAAAAATGACCTCTGACCGGACGATGCCCAGCGCCGAAGATGTTCCGTTTCGTCAAGGGGTTGATGGACTGTGGAAGATGCTACACAGATGCTGGAACATTAAAAACATTGACTGAACATTTTACACTGAATTTATTGTTGTTTATTAATAACAAATTGTATATTCTATTATGCTATAAAATACTAGAAACAATTTTTGACTACATTTTAAATATAAAATGTAATTCATATATTAATACAATTAATTAAAATTAAATTAATTATTTTCCTTAAGTGAATACCATCTACTATTACATTTTCAACATCAATTTAATTTTTGAATTTATGCAAATAATTAAATTATGAATTTGCTGGAGTGAATTCTTATTACTACATATTGCATTCTCGATATAAATTGAATTAATGAATTAATAATTTGCTTATGTGAATGCTAATTAATACAACTTTATTTATTTATTTTAATTAAATGAATAAGTACAAAACTTATTCGCGTACTCTAGTTTTTTGGAATTTACTTTTATTCAATTATTTATTTATTTATTTTATTTTTTTTTTTTTTTGTAAACAGTTGTATTTATTGCATTTACTATTTGGCTAGATAATCTTGAATCCTGAAGTCAGCGCGGCGTCTATTATTGTAAATTAAGAGCAGTAAAAAATTTCCCTTCCAAGAGATTTCAATCCATTTCCAGACCGTTTCTTTCCATTCGTTACCTTCCTGTTCGTTCTCACAGCCCATCGACCTCATCGTCTTAAGCTGCTAAAGAAAACAAATTTAAAAATGTTATTTAATCGATGCATCAGATTCCATTATAAATATACTAAATATCTTATACAGAAAATGTAGAATCTGTAGTACATGTGGGACTTGGTTTTAATGTGAATAGCTAAAAATAAAAATATAAATATAAATTTAAAAAATAAATAAAAATAATAAAAAATAAATAAAAATATACAAAATATGTTTTATTTATTATATTTTATTTATTAAATTCTATGATTGTAGCATATACCATTATCAATATAGAGAAAATATTTTTGACCTGCTCACACACATACATAATACACATACATACATAACAAATTTATATTTGTAATAATTTTCTTAAAAAATATTATTGATATTTATAATTTGTAAATTTGTTAAATCTGTATTTCTTGGAAAATTATGCTCCATCCACTTAAATATGTCTCGTAACAGTATTAAACTGAAGTCCAAAGGGCTATGAAGTCTTTAAGGATTAGCGCAAATATATATGATTACTAATTTAGAAAATCTATTCTATTTATAAATGCGAATGCACTGAGTAATTAATATTGACAACAATTGTTGTTGTCAATCAAGTTAGTAAGAGATATGATTTTATACAATTTAAACTTTTTTTAATGACAGAGGCCTCACAATGGAGCATCATTAATCTTCGTAATATGAAATCCGGCGGGCTGGGCAACTCATGAATCAATGCGAATTAGTGGGACAAAAGTTACATTAGCCAGTCCATTTTTGATGAGAGTTGTTGTTGTTGTTGTTGCTTCTGCTGCTGGACTAAGCAGGCAGCATTTCATTAATTAGCGGCATATTCATCAATTTTAATAAAATTTCAAAATTTGAAATGACTGCTGAAAGGTAGATGGGCTACAGAAATGTTAGTTCAACGTTTGTATACTACATGCTTAGCCTAAAGGGGGCGTAGGCTTCAAAGTAGCGGGGGGTGTGGCTGAGTTATGATAACATTCATTTGCCTGTAAATTTCCCAAAAGGCATGTAACAAAACTTTGGGAGCTGCTAAAACTATGGTCAAAGGGGCAAACACACGCGCACGCACACACGCACACACACACACACACACATGCAGTCGCTTGGTCGCACATAAGATGTGTCGGTTGGACCCGGACGGGGAATGGGAGGCCATTGGGCTGGGTGTTATTTTTGTACAAAGGATTATTTCGTCTCGACCAAACATGCAATTAATTATAAGCTTAAGGCCTTGGGTCCCTTTACGGCCCGGCCATGTTGTTGTGCCTGGTTGCGTGTAAAGAGCAACATAGCAGAGGCAACAACAGCAACAGCAACAGCAACAACTGGAGATACTAAAAGCGGCCAACGAAACTTGAAAGATAATAACCTTAGCTTACAGGCAGACAGCAACTGAAACAGACAAGAGACAAATGCTGCTGGGGCAAGGGCAATGGCCAGTGCTAAATGCGGACAGGAGGGGGATAAAAAAAACTACTACTATTATTTATTTGGAAAAGTTTAAGGCAACATCATTATCTTTTCTGCAAACCAAGTCCCATGGCACACAACCCCCATGGCAAAAAGTCTCTGACAATGTTTGTGGCAGTCTTTTGGTTCGCTTTCGATAGTCGGGGCATGTGTCTTCAAGGCAACTCAGAAGCAGCATCGTGCACTCACACACAGGCGTGTGCCTGTTTTCATTAACATGCACTCACACACCCGCATTAAAGTTTTGCGGCCATATTCCTCGTTCAGATACTTCTTATGGCAATCAACCCCCAGCGAACCCATTGAGAGGGTGGGCTGTCCTTTGTGTGCGTGTATGAGTGTGCATCTGTGTGCGTTAGTAGTTTCACAAAAACTTTTCTACGCCATCAGCTCAAGACATAAAAACTTATCGCCTGCCTAGATTTCGCACCCAACTCCTAGAAATGGAGATTATTTGAAATCCACCCTCAATTTGCTATTGCCAAAGTTCCGAGGGTTGAGCTGGAGCTTTTGGAGTTGCAGGAGTCAGGCCCGCTGGCTGGGGCTGTTGCTTGAGTAGTTTCTGGGCAGCCAGCGGAACGAGGGTTGGGCCTTGGGGGAGTGTAAGCATCAACAAAATATCGAATATTTTACGCAGCCCAATGAAGTGAAATATTTTAATGAAACTTTTCTTGATTTCCTAAAAGGGCTATGATGAAATTTAAGCTGTCTCTGCTGAGCATAGGCGCTTTTAATGAAAATAATTAAACTATTCAATGTTATGTTTTATGTCATGTTTTTTCTTCAGCCTTGTAATTGAACATGAAATCTAAACAGACATAAGAGTCTCACTTATTTGTGTATATAAAACATGTATGGTAGCTAAGTCTCTAAATTAAAATCTTAAACTGTATAAAATCTATTTTTACAGAAGTCTAAGATCCGAGCTGCTTACAGTTTCCTCTTCTGCTCTATGCTTTCAGTGCACATCTTCCGTTTCTCACGCCGCTGCGCTCGGCTAGCAGCAAAGGGCTCTGGCCTCGTCCTGCAGCAACGGCAAGCCCAACGACAACAATGGCAAAATTTTAATTGAAAACTTTAATTTGGCAACACGACGTTGCTGTTGCTGGTGACGGGCAGTTCTAGCTGCGACAACGACTCCGACTACGTCTGCGTCTTGGTCGACATTGTCATTGCCCTTGGCAACGTTCGCTTTAGCGCATCTTCAGCAAGGAGTCGAGCTGGGCCGGGAGGCTAGGTAGGAATTTGCGGACAATAAAATGTCGAAATAAAACAAGAAATTTGGCAAATCTCTCTATGTGTGTGCGTGTGTGTGTGTGAGTCTGTGCATATACATATGTTTGCTTATGGCTAGACAGCGTCACTCCTTCTAGCACGGCTCAAATGTTGTCCTTCGCACGCTGGATCCTTGCTCGTGTACATTGCCTGCCTGCCTGGCTGGCTGCTCAGACATTCGCAACCATTTCTTGCTCTTAATATCTTGTTTCTTTGGGCTTTTGTATTGCTGAAACATGCACATGTCCTTCGCCGACGGAGCGGACTCCGCCCTGGCTGCCAAGTCCTTTTGCATTTATTTCAACTGCCCTTATTTATTTATAAAGCCAAGGCTCGCACAGTCGCATACTCTAAATTCTTCTTGTTCGGCTGCCATCCTGCCATGTTAGCTGCCATGTTGCCATCCATTCAATTGTCTGGCTCGTCCTTGCATCCTGTGTGCATTGATGTGTGCGCTCTTAGCTTCAGCTCCTGTCTGCAGGCTATTTGAAATTGATTTCTGAATTATTCACAAATTCGCCAGCGCATTTTCTCTGCACTTGCCCCAATTGGCAGCCTTGCATTGGCCAATAAGTTGTTTTTTGCTCCTGGGCTGCACCACTCATAAAACTCTATCTCGCCATCTGTCCATCTGTCCGTCTGCCTGACTGTCTCTCCGATTGTCTGTCTGTCCCAGCCATAAGTCATCTGATGAGACTACTTCCACTCTTCTGCTGCTGCCATTCCTTCCTATCCTTTGGCAGCAGCTTGCACTTGATTGCTCTACACCCGCCCACATGTCTGCCCCGCCCGACAGTTCATCAACTCAAATTTTATGCATTTTAGATGAGTTTTCCTCACAGTTTGTTTTCATCACAATTTTCGCTCTTATTGTTGTTGCTGTTGCTGCTGCGAGAATTTTGTTTTTCAATGTTATTTTTATGCAACTTGATGAAAAATTTCAACATCAACATCAAGTTTGGCAAAATGTCAATGGGTCGCCTGCTAGCAGCGGGCGGCATTTTGTGGCCAGGCGATAAGCAGGAGCGCCCTAAAGAATACCCGCCACGGCCTACAGCTACTACTGTCTATGTGAGCAGTACTATTTGATGATTTATAATGCTATATCAACTTTAAATTAATATATCAGACGAATGTTGTATTTTTTTATATTATATATATATATATATATATATATATATATATATATATATATATATATATAATTTATTTTACTTTATTTTTTTTTTTATTATTTATTTCAAAATATGTCAATATGTTAAAGCATTTTATATAATATTTCGTTAAAAGTATATTTTTGAAGCTATATGAAACATATTACTCATTTTATTAATCGTTTTGTTTATCGCTCTAATGATATGTTAAATAATTTTTTTTTATAAATTCTTTTGCTCTAACACTTTATCATTTGTATTATTCAATATATTATTATTATGTTTATGTTTAAGTTTTATTTTTATGATATTCTGTATCCTGCATACTTCATTATAATATATTAATATTTACATTGAATATATTAAATAGTTTTCCATTACTTTGTTAGTCGTTGTCCGGTGAATAGGATCAAGTCCAGTCCAAGCGATCTTTACGGCTCAGTGTTCCATTCCCTACTGATTATATAGTCAGTTCAAACGCAGCCAGAGCAACCAGGGTGCTGGCATAGGTAGTGCAGAGAGAGCAACGGGTGAGCGATCATTCCGTATCATATGAAAGGCCACACTCCCACTCACACAGTTGCCGCTGCACAGCTCCAAGCTCTACACTTTACAGTATCACTCGACTATAATGTATACTCACTTTGCTCAACTGAAGTAGCTCATTAAATATTAAATTTTATTCTATTCATATCGCTCTTTATAATATTCCTATGTAAATAGTAAATAAAACAGGCAAAAACAAGAATATACTTTTATAAGATAATACACAGGGATATATAAAATATATTACAGATACTTTATTTTACTAGCTTACATATATATTTTTGTTAATTTCGTCATCTTCAATTCATATATATATTTATATTGTTTTTCTTTAATTTTTTGTATTTCATTTTTTGCATTAAAGCCGCCCCAGTTGTGGCGCCTACCTGCTGCTGCTCTCAGTCCGCCACTCGCTGCTCTGCAAATTCATCAACTTTTCAGCACTTTTACTAATTTCAGCAGTTAACTTCCTTTGGTTTTCATAGTTAACTTTTACCAGCATGGAAAAATGTTGTGCCTTGGCAAAAGCTTCGGGCCGAGCATGGTAAAAAAAGGAAAAGAATAAAATGAAAAATAAAATAGAAACGGGGCTGGCCACACAAGCTGCAAAATGTTCAACTTCCAAGTTCAATAAAAGTTTTCCTCGACGTCAACGTCGGCGTCATTGCAATTTTATTTGCATGCTGGAGAAAATGCAATTGCTGGCCAACTAGTTGTTGCAGTTGTTCTTGTTGTTGTTGTTGTTTTAGGCTGGACTTGCGCTACTTGTAGTCAAGCATATAAAGCGGAGACTGCCCAGCTGCCCATTTACCAAACTTTGCACTTTTCTTAATTTATTTTGCGCACGAGTTTGGCGAATTATAATTACCAACAAACAAACAACAACTAGCGGAGCTGGAGGAGCAGGAGGAGCCACAGCAGTTGCCGCCGGGCTGGCCGCCTTGGCAGCGCTCACAGGTTGCGCCTGCTGGATTTATTGGCTTAGCTGCAGGGGGTTCTAGTTCGATATTAGTGGTCGCCATGTGCCGAGCTCTAAATCTAGTATATATTGAGAAGAGGCAGCAGCATCGGCAGCATCACTGGCAGCCCATACTTTGCGCATTTGCGTCGCCATAAATATTAAATATGATACTTTATGTAGTGGAGCTCGGGCTTGACTGGCCTGCAACTTATCAAATATTCCTCGCTGGCAATTGGCCATCCTTGGCCACATCCTTGCCGCATTTGGTTAGCGTTGAATGTGCTTCATTTGCTTGCTAGCAAGCAACGCGCCGTATTTTGCATAATAAACTTTACTGATGCTGCCGGCCCTGATATGATGACGATGGCGATGGCGATAGCCACTGGATAACAGGGTGGGTGTGGTGGTGGTCCAGGTGGGGCAGTGTAGTGGCTGGTGGTGCTGGTACATTGGAAACGCCACTAGGCAAAGGCTCCCAAAACTAATTAGTCGCGTCGCTCACTCGCCTCGTCGTTCGCCCGGCCAAGACACGTGAGCTGAGCTGCTCTCCGAGTCCTGCTGATAGGAGCTCATGTGACGCTGCAACGTGGAACTCATATTAATATTAATGCCTAATTGCCAACAACTTGTCTTTGAGGCGACTCGAAAATAGTGTGTGTCTGTCTGTCCGCCTGCCTGTTGGTGTATTGGAAATCGGAATGTAGGGGCAGGGCGGAAAGTTTCTTGAATCAAATGAAAACGAAAAGCACAACGAAATCCTCTTGGAAATTTATTTGCATTGAGAGTGGAAGGCGGCACGGACTGCATGTCCGCCGTCTAGGCAGGAAGCGTGGTTGGGTCCACTGTCTCTGTCCAGTTGCTCGAACTTTGTCGCTCATTAGAATATTTTCTGCAGAGCTTTGGCTGCCAAGCTCGAAAACTTTTACACATATTTAAATGCAATGAGCAAAATAGAGAGTCGGGCTGCATTCAGCGAGCATTTATTTATAAAGACGACAAAAAAAATATAAATTGAACAGAAAAGTATTCTTTGTTGGAATTCCAATTTAATTGGTCTACAACTTGTTCCTGTCCAGACTTGGCGCAACTCGCCACTTTCCCAGGCTCCGAGGCTTGGCAACTGGTTAGAGATTCCTCTGAACGGGTCCTTAGGCTGATGCTGCTGTTACTTTTGGTGCTGGTCAGTAACCTTTGAACTAAGACAAAGTCGGGCAGAAAAACGAGTGAAATAACCTGAAGATGCTGCAAGAAATATCAACATTTTCTCATGATTTTCAGTGCCTGGAACTGGATAACAGTCGATTGGGTCCAGTCTTGGGTCAAGGGATGATCAGCCTTTCATCTTGTCTACGTGTCTGCCTTGCGAAGGGGTTAAAAATCCCAAAACCGAAACGACAAACTCGTTTCCTACATCGGATGCTGCTTCATTGGGGTGGCTCCTCTGGCGGATAAATGGGAGTGCGACAAGCAGTTGATTGTGTTTGTTGCCGCTAGCTGCTCACAGATGGCGCCAAAAACGAACGCACTAAGCAGTGCATACGGATAAACGGCAAAGCAGTGCAACGTCCTCTCTTAAGTTGCTTGCATACAAAACAGAAAAAAAAATGTGAGGGTCTGAGTGCTTTAATAAGCTAAGGGGTTAATTTGAGTTGCGTGATTCGCATGAACAATGAATTATTCGATATTATGCGATATGCCTCTGTGTAAGTGTATAATGATAATGTAATTATTTCGACAACCCCTTCTTTGCCCTTGCGGCATGTTTTATGCAGATTTTTCATGTAAGACAAAGGATATATATTTTGGGAACAATTGTAATATGTGTTAAGTACATATTTATTTAATTCAAATGTAAACTCAAAGAATATAAATCTGTATATTTATTAATTGTATTATAAAATTATATAAAATTTTATAAGAGACATGTTTTAAAATATTAATAAATAGGATTGTTCTCGGCTTCTTAACTCTAATCTGAAAGTCTTAATTGGACACTTTCAACTATGCGTTCCAGAAGTTGCATGAGTTCTCCACTCGTAAGTCCTCTTGAGCTGGCAGTTGCTTTACTTTTATTCCTTTGTTATGTGCTCGTTGCTCTTTTCTTGTGGCACGTTTTCCATTTTTCTAAATTGCATGGCAACTTTCAATTAAAAGCCATCCTACATGGCTATTAAAACACAAGAGCTCTGCCTGTCCTCGAACAGTTTCGGGCAGCAGCTGCTGGTGCTCCGGCAATCTTATTGGCAGAAAGCTTGTGTAAGGCGTCCTGACGACGACGGCGCGGAGCACGACCTCAAGCCAGGCAGAAGGACTCGCCGTCGTGGCGAGCGGATGCAGCTACAGCTGTCGCGCACGACAAGGAGACAGCGATATAAAATAAATTTAAAGAAAGAGTCAACACGGCAGAGCAAACAGGACAGACGACGCTGGCCAGAGCCTTGGCGGGCCAAAGCAAATGCTTTACATTTTTTAAATAGAAAAGGGGCGGAGCACATTTAAATGTGGCGAGCAAAGTTCCTCTCTCTTTTTTTTTTTATTTTTTCTACCATGTCCTTTTTAGTTCTTGTTTGCAGCGTCTATGCGGTCCAATAAGACGGAACGACAAAGGAAATGGAGCGAAAGAGATAGCAACTGCATGAGAAACTAGCCAGTCAAACGGCTGTGAGTGCAAGGGAGTCCAGGGAGTGAGGGTTGGGGGTGCCGAGTCCGGCTGGAGCTGTGCACTTAAAAGTATAAAAGGCAGCAAAGGAAAATTATCAAACGAAAACAAATATTAATGTAAAAAAAAAAAGAAAAGGGAAATAGAAAAATGTAAAAGGAAAGAAGAAGAAAATGCAAATGACAGCCAAATGAAGTGGGAACAGCACGAGCAGCAAGCAGTTCAAGAGGTGAAGGGCGGCAGCCAGGGAGTAGGCGCTCGTTGGGGTGGCCGGAATGGCGCCAGTGACAAAATGGCACTTTGAGGGCATGTAACGACGGTTGAAAAGGATATGAAAGAATTTCTGCAAACGTAGTTAGTTCGTTTTGGGGTGTGTGGCGAGCGGGCGGTAATCGGGGCTATTTGCCTGAGGCTGGGGCAGGCAGCCCTTCCACGTTCGTTTGTAAATATTGCAGCCTGCAGGATACGTATGCAAATAACATTAAGAGCATGGCATAGAAAAATGTAATTTCACTTGATTTGCTCAAAAATGCAAACAGAGAAGGAGAAGAAAAAGAACAAGGAAAAACAAAAAACAGACAACACAAAGATAACGAGTGAAACATGGTAGAAAGTTAAATGAAGATAAGCAGGAAGAGAGACTGAGGAGGAGAGAGATACAGGGATAGAGAGAGAGAGAGAGGACGCAAGGCAAGTGAAGCTTGGGCAGGATATGAAACAAAGGCTGGCAGAAGCAGTCCCTGGCAAGCTGGAAGGCATTTCGGTGCATCGAGATCAAGAGGAAGCACACAGTTACTTCAATATATACACGTATCAGGTGACAGATAAGTGCGGTAGCAGGTGGCCATAGTAATGAATGTAAAGAGCATTGCTAGGGTGCTTCAAGCGAACGATTTGTGAATAATAGAATAAAGAAATATAATAATGGATAACAGAATAAATTGAAATTGAAATGATATAGACGACAAATTGGCTATCGGAATTAAAGCAGGCGGTAGAAATAGTAAATGAAAAACAAAAAATATAATAAAAATAAAGATATAGTCAAGCATTGGGGTTACAAGTTATATTTATAAATTATTTTATATTTATAATATAAATTATTATTATATTCGTATTATATTTAATTATATTTTTAATTGATGTGTATAATGAATTTTCTTTTTTATTCCAAGCAGTTGGAGTCAAAATTAAATGAAACATTTACCCTAATAATCTACCAAAGACTAAATATGTATATACGATTTGAATATTATTCGGTAGCTGGCGTTCACCTATTAAGTTTGTTGCAATTATTTTCTTTTTTTTTGTCCCGAACATATTAAAAATAAAGATTAGATTATATATATTTATTCTTTGCATTTATATTATATATTTTTTGCATTGAATTGCTTTGACTTTTATTTTAAATAAAATTCATATTGTGTTTAAAAAATGTGTAATTATTTTTATTTATTATAAAAAGTTATATGAAGCTTACAAGTTATTTAAATTATGAATTTTTCGTATGAACAAATCTATTATAGTTATTTTAAATGATTAGAAAACTTGTCAAAGATTTAATTATGATTTATAAATATTCATCAAATAAGTTCAGATTCTTGTTCCATTTATACTGAGTCACCCTATTGACAAGCATTTGGGCTTTTTACACATGTGCCAGACATACATGGAGTTATCCAGTTATCCTTTCTGTCGCCTGCCTATCGTCTGGCCTAGGCTGTCTGCCAAGGCAGGCAACTCAATCGCAGCCGCTGGGCGCTCAGGCGTGTGTCTTACAGCTGACAGCTATGAACACTGGGCAAACACATACACACACACACACATAGACATCCACAGAGGCGGCCTTTGGCTTACATTTTAAGTGTCTGAGGCCTCAATTGCTTTACTGGCTTTTCGACTAGCAACGAGCGAGGTTGACGATGGCGTCTGTTGGTGCTCATGCTGGCGTTGGGGCTGGGGCTGCTGCTGGGGCTGGCCCACTTAACTGCATCGGTCCAACGAGATTGCGAGTCAACATACTTGGCTTGGCTGCGTCCTGCTGCTGGTCCTTTTGTTGCACATTTTATCTGCGCTTTTACGTTCAATTCAATATAATGACTCCCCTATGCATAAAGCGGTCGATGCCGTATAAGAAATGGGCGGCTGGGCTGGCTTTGAATGGGCTCGGCACCAACTGGACTGGACTGACTGCCCAGGCCAGGTCCAGGTCGGACTTGGGCTGAGCTGAACTGAACTGGATTGTCTGGCTGAGCAGGCGCATACTTTTTATGGCGCCATCGAGCAGCCAGCCAACTTAAGGGGACGATTTTAATTTGTATTCGTTTGCTTTCATTTCAGGTCCGTGTGGGGCTTCAGCTTGGCATTGTTGTTGCTGTTGCTGCTTGCCTATATTTAATCGTTTTTGCAATTTTTCGAGATTTCTCCTGTAGCTTGCGTTTGGGTTTGCTTTGCTGCAGCCGGCGGCAATGGCTCTGTCTGTGGCCCTGGCTCCAGCAAAGTTTTGCAAATTGTTAAGTCGGCTATAAATTTGACTTGTGCTCGGGTCGAGTTGCTTCTTTTTGGGTAACCAGTGAGGCTATTTGCATAATGGTTTATAGAAAAGACAAAGCCAGGCTGGCAGGTTGCTTGGCTAGTGGACTGCCCTATAGTATAATGGGACAGCTTCGGTTGCACGTTTGCAGTGCTGTGGTCGGACCGACCGCCGGGAGTTTCTTCCATGCCCAGCAGTCCAGTTAGCCCAGCTTCATCTAAGCGCTGCAAAAAGTGAGCTTTAAAAGCATTTTCTTTTGCCTGCTGCAAGTTAAAACCATCAACCACTTAAAATAAATTAAGGCGACGCCATTTTACTTTTGCCCAGCAGCGAACAACCCCTCAGCCAAGCAGCCAACGAGCTGGCAACAGAACTCTCACACATACACACACACACACACACACACACAGACACCCAGGCGAACAGACAAGGACAAACCCTTTGGCTGGCCAAGAAGCTGCTTGCTTCCTGCAGTTGGCCATTGCTCTGGTTTTTTTCTTTTCATTGCTTTTATTTTTTCCTGTTTACCTCCATATATATGTGTGTATATATATAAATGTAGGTATAGGTATATAAAATATATATACGTTGCTCGCTTGTGCTATTAGTTTAGCTGGCTGCTGGCAGAGTGGGAGCGAAGCTCTGTGCTCTGGGCGTCTGCTGTCAAGTACAGTTTCGTATTCTTCTGCTTAAGCATAACGAATGTCCTTTTTCCATTTGCCAGCATTGCTGCCACGGCTGACTGCCGTGCAATTCCCTTGGAAACGCTCGTCCTGGCTGGGTTTTTAGCAGGCAAAAGTAATTTTTTACTGTTAGTATAATAAATGCGAGTGCGAATGGAAGGCGGGCAGCAGTCCGCAGCTGCTGCAGCTGCCCAGGACGAGGGCGTTAAAAGTTTTTGCCATTTACTTGGCAGCTTCCCTTCTTTTTTTTTTTTTTCA
This sequence comes from Drosophila navojoa, assembly GCF_054131105.1. NCBI lineage: Eukaryota > Metazoa > Arthropoda > Insecta > Diptera > Drosophilidae > Drosophila > Drosophila navojoa. Next base: position 21,220,705 of record NC_142890.1, read on the forward strand.
TTTTTCCATAGTATGTGTGGTAAGGTTTGCTTGTACATGGCTCTGTGCATTTCTTCGGGGACCAGCGTGCGCTACCACATCATACATACTAGATAAGCACATATATAACTCCTTGTCCCGCTGCTTGAAAGACGCGCCGGGAACAGACTACATCCTCCGCTCCCCTGTGGCCAGCTGCCGTCCATTGAAGCTGCAGCTGCGACTGGCAACTGGCGACTGGCGACTGGCAAGATAAAAAATTAGTTTGGCAAACAAGATGAATGCCTTTTGCTGATTAAAACAGTGCACAAAATGAGCAAAAAGTGAGCAGCAAACAGCGCCAAGTCGAGTCCAGCATCCGTTTTGCCTCTCGCTTCAACTAATGAAATAATTTACGTCATTTTGTAAACGCTTGGCTCGTGTAATGTCAAGAATATGCGCTGGTCTGTGTACTATATATGTTTCTATTCCAGATATTGATACAGCACTTGAGCCTTATATATGCTATTGATTGCAGTGTTGCCTCCTTGGATAGGGATTGATGTTGTAGCTTTCTGAAATGAGTAAAGGCAATTGATTTCTTTTAAAATGAGTTAAATTTTCTGGATGCATTGTCAATGTTTTTTATAAGCACTATTTAATCAACGATTGCTTGAAGAAGCCTTAAAGTATTTAAGAGGCATTCACAGCAAATACTGAAAAGATGAATTAAAAGTAAATACAAAATTAATTAATTAATTAATTGTAATTAATTGTAAATGCATTCAATATACATATAAAAAAAAGACTATTTTTTTATTTCATTAAATTGGCAGTACCATATTACTTTAAATTCATTACAATTATTTTAAGGAAACTAATAGCTTATCAACTTTCATTCGAATCAGTAAATACCAGCCTTTAGTCATTGAAAGTATTATTGATATAACAGCAGATTTATTTACCTATCTATATTTATAAATTTTTGTGAAATATGTTTATATTCATCATCATAATCATGCATACATACTGAATGCCTCTATCAAATTATTATATTAAATTAATTAAACGTTTGCCACAACGTGTTTTGTATAGCAACCACTATATATTCCTTTAGTGAAATTAAACGAATCAGCTCTATTGAATTATAGAGCGTTCAAAGGTCTGCCGATCTGAGCCTGCCCGGTCAATTACTTTTGGCAAACGTAAATAATAATATAGACCGCTGCCCGTGTGTGCATAATTAAGTATGAGTGGTTTTTTCGGGGCAAGGTGACCCATCGAGCTTTGTGCGCCATTCGACATTAGCCATGCACGGAAGCTGGCAAATTTGATTTGCCATAAATAACAATTTAATTGAGTTATGGAACGGAAAAGCCACACAAAGCAACTGTTGCTTCCAACCGAGTAGTAACAGCAACAGCAACAGCAGCAGCATCAGCAACAGCAACAGCTGGCAGGAGGCGCATAGCAGGCTCGACTCCGCCCAATCCAAACATACGGGCACTTGCCCGTCCAGCGGCGTACATTTAAATATGAATTAAACCAATTTCGAGTCGATTAATGTCGACGACTTTTCGTTTTCGTTTTCGGTCGCTCCATTCGCTTGCCTCGCTCCTTTTTCTTTTTTCATTGCTGCACTGCAATTATATTTATTTTTGGCAGTGCGCTTCATTTTATTTGTATTTTTTTTTACGACTCCTTTTTATTTTGTATTATTTTTTGACACTCTCCGTCCACTTTCACTTTCGTCAGCTGCAGCATCGGCATCAGCAGCAGTGCCAGTGGATTGGGGCATGGCTCTGCCATCGAGCTGGCACCGACCCGGCGCCCAGATGCAAGTGTGGCTTATTAATGCGTACATTGATGAAATACGCACTTATACTCACTCACACAAACACACACACACACACGCACACGCATCCAACTCATTCACTCGCATACTGACACATGCGTAATGCAGGCGATTTCTTTGTTTTGGTTGATTTTTTTCGGCACCCAAATGAAAATTGCATATTATGTAAAGAGCGTTGCAAAAAAACAAAAATAAATTCACAAAAATAATTCTAGGTGAAGGACGAGGACATTGGGCGTGCTGATGCTGTTGCTGCTGCATTGTCCAACGTGGCGTATGCGCAATGTGTGATGTTTTTTTTGTTTGTTTGTGTTTTTTCATTGTATTTTAAGCGTGGCCTTTGCTCGCCGGCTACAGTACTACAGAGTGGGCAGAGGCAACTGACGTTGTCATTGCGGCATCCGCGTCCCCATACATCATCACATGTGGCAGACGGTCCTGAGACAGGACAAACGACCCGTTGTCCCATGGCCCACGTCTCGACCGTCGCTCTCATGTTTCATTAAGTGCAATAAACTGTGCACGCAAAAAATTAAAAATAAAAAAATTAAATTCAGTTCCCACCAGCTAGGGATGGGCGATAAATACCAGCACTCTAATTGCTATTAATTGCAATTATTCAATATAATGCACGCATTTGTCGCCAATTAAATACGTTTTTTTTTTTAAGATTTCTATGGATTTTTGGAGATATAATTATTGATTTTTATAAATGTTTTTCTGTCTTTTATATTTAAAAACCTTATTAAGTCCGATGTAAAATTGTTTTTAAGATAAAAGCTTGACTTGAATGTATAATTGAGAAACGAATAGACCTATTGTAATAGAATGTTATACATGTCTTTGAGAAATATTAAAGAATGCCCTGGAGGATCATTTATTTTAATTTTAAAGTTGCTTAAACTTTTATAAACCTACTAAACCTTAGAATATTTCATTTAATTTAAAGCAAATTCAAGTTTGGTAAATAACTTGCTTTAAATAATATAAAAAAATTAAAAAGTGGTAGGGAAATTTATTATTTATTATTATTTATTTTAGGGGAAGACAAAGTATTTCTGGGAGAAGTAATTAATGATAAAGTTTATGGGATCATTAATGCAATATAATATATTTAATTGCATAAGTCTTCCAGATGTTACTCATTCGCTTCTCTGCCAGTAGTCTCCAGGCAGATCAACAAATGAAGATAGACGTGCCTCGTTCTATGCCTCACAGAAAAATATTTCTATCATCATTCGTTTCTCTCTCCAGTAGTACACTCCCGCTCTCTACGACTAGCGTTAAGATCACTCAAACCTATATTCATCGTCATTTTCTGTCATAACTAACTTCCATCTGGACGTTGCATACTTTACGGCTGACGATGAATTTATAACGCTTCCCATATATTTGACTGTTGAGAGTTCCTTTTTATTATTTTTGTCCGTTTCGCAACAGGCGAAAGTGTTTGCTCGCTTGTGTGTCTGTGCGTGTGGGGGCGTGTACAAGAGGGGGCGTACGCGAGTCGGTTAATGCAGCTCATACACGTAATTGGCATTAAATGAAATGCCAAGCGAGCTCTTCACCTCGTCACGAAAAAGTGACCAGACCGCGACTGGGAGTTGCCCCTGAAATGTTCGCATGCCAGCAGTATTTTTATTTTTTTAGTTTATTCTTTTTTTCGGCAGTCACACACATACACACACACACACACACACATGCAGATACATACACATGTGCATGTGTTGCTGCTTATGATAATTGCCGGCTATCCTGCGTCCTTGCTACGTCTGCATGCAGCGGCACGTGGCATGCGTCGAGTTTTCGGCTGTTTGTTGTTGTTGTTGTTGTTGCTCTCATTCATATATATTATTTTGTTGTTCTTTTTTTTTGTTTTAATTTTATTTTTGTTTATTGCATCGTTCATTGGCATTGTCAATGTCATTGCTGCCATTGAAGTTGTCTGTTTTTTATTTTTTACTTTTTATTTAATTGCAATTTGCTTTTTTTGGTTCGTGTCATTTACGTAGCTGTTTAAGTGTTTTATTTTGCTGCATTTTTTACTTTTCGTTGTAATTTTGTTTTTTATTTCCATTTTTTCGGCATTTTTATGATGTTTACATTATGACGTCATAACGATAAGTGTGTGTGTGTGTGGAGGGTGTGCAAATGTTGTCGTTGGTCGTTGGTCGAAAATCAGCTGTTTGGCCGATTTAATTAACATATTATCGATGGATATTGCCCACTTTTCAGCAATTGAAAGCGATTCAATTGTGAATTTTTGATGATTTATACTGTAGCGAATGGTGTCAATGAAATCGATGCATAAGGCCACCAAAGGTCGAGGAATAATATATATATATATGGATTAAAATTCATAAAAAAATATGCATTGCATTTGTATTGCTATTTCTAAAAATGGTTGATTGAATTTACATTTGTTTTTAATGTTGACTACATTTGGAAGACAATTATGTAAATTCAAGAAAAAAACATTATACAAAAATTTTATTCATAAAAATCACAATACTTTTTGTAAATAAATAAATAATTTGAAGTACCCTCAACTATATTGTAGCTTATTATGATTTTTTACCTTTTACATATTCGATGGCTCATGAATAGCATAGAATTTAATGAATATAAATTTAATTTTGAATCTCTGGAAAATTATAAATATGTGTATCGATTAATATTTAAAATATTTTGAACTACATAGACAAAAAAATGTTTTAAATTTAAGTGCATTAAATATACAAACTATTTTTAAAGAAATTGTGAGAACCTTAACCAAAGATAATCTATTTTGACAAATAAATCAAAATAAAAATTATATTTGAAATAAAAAATAAAAATAAATCAAGAATTTAGCAACCATAAAATATATTTTTAAAGAAATTAAAGAAATTCTGAAAACCTTAACCAAAGATAATCTAGATTTGACATGCAGCACTTATTTTGACAATTAATCAAAATAAAAATTAAATTTAAAATACAAAATAAAAAAATAAATAAAAAAAATAAATCCTTAATTTAGCAACTATAAAATATATTTAAAATATTAAATGCTTCTTTCATAGAATTCACATTCGATCTGATTTTTGCTTTATAATGATATATATATAAAAAGAACAACAAAAATATAGAGAAGCAGCATATATATATATATATATATATATATATATATATATATATATATATATATATATATATATATATATAATTATAATTATATAGATATAATTTTCACTTAAGTTATTGCTCAAGCTAATTCTAGAACATGTTCTGCTTCCCTATATTTTGTTGTTCATTTTCGCAGGATATGCTATGAAGCGTGTTTTAGCTATACATTTAAATTCTACAATACTTGACAACATTTGGCAGTTATGTTCTTGCTATAGTTGATTATCCCACGCATTCTGCCCTGACCGAGCTCCCTTTATATATATGTAAATATATTTAGTTGTATGTGTGGGCGTGTGTGTGTGTATATGTGTTGTACTTCTATTTATAGAGCTCGAAGTCTGCTGGGCTGCGTTGGCGTCAGTCGCATACATCAAGCGGAAAAATTATTTGACGTTTGGGTAAAATTGCGAAAATTTAACCAGCTGACGGGCCAGCGAGGCCCCAAAATTCCCGCACTTCAAAAAGTGTTGAATTTCATTTTTCATTTTAATGAATTTTTGTTCTTGCCTGCCTCGCGCTGATGTTGATGTTGACGTTGTTTGTTGTTGTTGTTGTTGGTAGCCGTTGGCTGGTGTACACACAAATTACCTTATTTAGTACACACTTGGCCGCATATAATATAATTTACTGTACATAGACCTTTTTATATAGCATATCTATAGGTATGTATGTATATACATATATTTATATGTAAATCTATATGTATGTATATATGCATGTGTGTGGGCTTTGTGCTGCCTTGGATGTTGTTTTTGTTGTTGTTTTTGTTGGCGTATATAATTTACTCAACTGTTTTTGGTTTTTGTGGGCTGGCGGGTTTTTCCAATGTGGCTTTTAATTTCTCTTTCCAAGCGACGATAGCCACGGCTCTAACTGGTAGTTGCCATGCGTATGCCTGTGTGTGTGAGTGTCTCTGTCTGTGTGTGTGTGTGTGTGTGTGTGTGTGTTATGGTTTGTTTGCTAGTGTGTGGCTGCTTTGTGCGCCATGGAACTCCTGATTTGAACGTGCGCCCTACGCAAAAGCGGTGATTTCTTTGAGTTGATATTCTTATATGACTGCACATAAAATACTGAAATTTAATTTATTTTTCACATAATTTAATCAACGAAAATATACGTAGTCCAGAGCAAAAAGCTGCACAGCAAGTGCCTGTGTTGAGTAATAAATTTAATAAAATATATATACGTTTAAAGAGAATTCTCTAAAAGAATTATTCAATTCATATGCAGTTTTTTATAGCTGTAGATTTTTAATAGGCCAAATATTAGTTATAAATATTAAAAAATATATGTGTACTTTTAAAATGTATTAAAATATAATATATAAAATAATATAAAAGAAATAATATAATACATTATATATATTGTAAAAATTTCTATTTAATTTATAAATATAGATATAGATAGATAACTTCAGATTCTGCTAAATTTAGACCATAGAGACTAAAGCCATATATATTATATTAAAGCCATGTCTCTCATCCTCCTTTGATGCATCAGAAAACGTTGAATGCACAGAAATGAAGATGGGCAAAAAAAACGTCTTGTATCTTTCTAATGAATACATTTAATTATTTTAATTGATGACCCCTCGAACTACTTTTATATAATAAAAAGTTATCAGAAACTCTGGGCATTTTTTGTAGTGAATCGGCATGTAGCACTTTGGCTATTCGTTCAGCCTTTCACAGCATTTATCTTTTAGTCCAAGCTTTATAGTTTAGCTTACACTAAAAATGGTAAAATTTTAAATTAACGATCCATTGGCAAATACAAAACACAACACAGACACACACACGCACACTGACACAAAATGTGTGTGTGAGTGCATTTTATGTAATGTCTGTAATTTGAGGTTGGCGAACGCAGTGCGCATTTTTAATGAATATACAGATATAATCATATACACACATACAAAGATATGTATTTAACATTTTTATGTACATATATATGTATATGTACAATAGCAGCAGTGGGCAAGCCTACGAATACCTACATACCCAACCGGTTCATATACTTCTAACAGGAATCTGCTCTGTGCAAAAATGTCGCTAGGCTACGTACTGAATGGCTGCAGCCTCGATTTGAATTTGATTCAGCTGGCTATTGAGTAATTTTTGTGCTTTAATGCGAGCCTCGAAGTAAATTAAATTTTGGCAAGGAGCAGCTGCTGCTGCCTCGTTAGAAAACCCACCCCATTAGGCTACGGCTACGGCTACGGCTGCGACTCGAATAAACCCTTAAAATGCTGCACACAAAATGAGGGTAAGTTTTTTGTGGTCAGCCATTTTGAATTTGTTATATTATATTTCTGAGCTGTTGCCCATCAAAGCGAAACTTTTTACTCAATTATTTTTGCAAAAGAATAAAATAAAATAGAGAAATCTTTGGCTTTCGCCAACGCTCGACGCTTTGTATATGGATTGTGCGTTTGACAGCCACAACAGCTGCATTTGCACAGATTTCTGCGATATGCAAAGGAACATTAGCCCATCCAACGGCTATGAACCAGCCAGGCAGCTGTCTGATATATGAGGTGCGCGGCATGCTAATGTCATTGGAGTCGGACCTAATGGCTTTTCCATTTGTCCAGCTACCAAAAAGAGACCAAACAAGGACCGAAGGACTTCGCGGTGCAACGGCCTGCTTTTCGTTGGTTTCACAATTTAAATTTTAATTGCTGTGGTGAGCATTAAAGCTCTGAATATGAAATAATTGATATTTGGGTATGGGCTGAACTCTTAATCATCAGCATGGATTTTACTATTATTATATTATTGTATTTGTTAAATTTTGTACTTATATATAGTTAAGGTCAAGATTTTGTAGAATACTGACCATTATGCGACTTTATTTATTTTAATTTGTTATTTTATAAGATTTATATGAGACTCAAAGCAATGCAAAATAGACTTTAGTCCAATTTACAAATTATTATTAACGTTTATATATTTGCTTTATTATTTTTATAAATTTTCTGATTTTTGTCTTTTCTGGTTTAGCTATTTTGATATTCATTTTATATAAATATTTTTTTACAAATCTATTTATGTATTTCCCTTGCCTTGCGTTTGATTTACAACAATGAAAGTTTGAATAGCACGAATCATAAGTTAATATCAATAATAAATTATATATATAGTTATTCGCCTAATTATTGAATTTACATGCTGGCGAAAATTGGAATGAGCATTCTTAGCACGACACAGGGATTTTTATATGAAACTGTAGAGAGTCATTAATATGCCCATATTATTTATGAAATGTTGGGTTAATATATGTACATTATTAATTTATTCAATTTCTTTAACAGCTGTTACTATTTATAAAAAATAAATCAAATCTAAAGCAATATAGAAGTTCAGTTTGTTTGCCTAAAAGATTATAACTTATTACGAAATAATTCATAGAGGGTGTAGAGCTCAGTTATATCTATAGTCAGTTCACCTATATTAACTGTCAGAACATTCAGCACTCTGTAAGCTTCCATTCAGAGATTGTAATTTCGTAACATATGGAAGATGCTGGCAGAGTGCAAAGTCAAGTCAAGGCGGCGCAAATAAGGAAATCGTATTAATGTTATTAATTAAAGAAGAAAACAGGTTTAATTGAAAGGCAAAGGGAATGCAATGTCTGCATGCGCGCAGAGGGCAGTCCGGCGACGAGAGGACAATTAAAGAAGGATGCATGGGGCTGTCCTTTGTCTGCGGTCTGCTGGCGACACACATCAAACGCAGCAACAGCGACGACTTCCAGACACAGATGCCCAGATATATACACGTGAACACCCATACACTCACACATGCACACATACATATATTCATATATATATAGACACACCCAATGAGAGTGAAGTCGGGGGGGAGGGAGCGCTGCCGGAGCTCTCAGTCTTCACACCACGCACACAGAATTTAAATCATAAATCATGAGCTTTTCCTCCACAGCATTCTTCACTGCTTACGTTTCGCCCGCCCAGGCGCCACACACGCCCCCTTTTCCGCGATTTTGTTCGTTCTCTTTTTGTTCGTTTATCGCTCGTTTTTTGTGCTTGCTGCTGCTGTCGCTGCTGCATTTTATTTTTTCGCATTTTTCTTCGCCGCGCCGTCTGCGGCGTCGCTTCTGGGGCGCTTTTTAGTACGCACAAAAAGAGAAAAAGAGCCGCCATTTTGTTTTTTTCTTATTTTCTCATTTTCATTTTCGCTCGTTTCGCATATAGAAAATAAAATGCCGCAACATCCCGCAACAACAATGCGACATTGCAGCATACAGAAAATGCGATGATGAGGATGTCTCCGGGCTCATTTGTTGTGCCCACCCGGATAGGTGGGGAGGCCACGTAACGCCACCCATCCAACTTAAGCTCTATTGGGTATTAAGGGTATTCTCGGATTTTACGTTCTGCTCTCCCGTTTCGGTTTGCGTTTTGTTTTGGGCATTTGCCAAAAGTTGTTGTTGGTCCTTAAATTATTCACGCGTTGCCATTGAGCGTCTCCCTGCTGCAGCTTCCTCGTTTCCCCCCAAAAGCCCTCCTAACCGAGCCGTTCCATCCACCCGCTCCAAAATCCTTCCTTTCACATTTGCCAGCAGGGGTCTGACATGAAAAATTTCGTAATTCAAAATTAACATTTAAGGATGACTTGGAGTTGCCGCCACATACACGACGTCCTGCGAGTTGTACTCGAGTGAAAAGGATGCAAGTCGGTGAGTGTTGGCGTGTGTGTGTGCGCGTTTATTTGTATGTGTGTGAACAAAATTAACGTAAAAAGAGAAAAACAGCAAAAAGAGCAATGAAATGAGTACAGTTCCGACAAAATGTAATTTTTACTTGTCTCTCGTTACAATTCCAATTTACGCAGCATTTGGAGATTGTTTGCTGAGTCGATGGAGAAATTGACACACATACATATGCATATAGATGAGATGTGACCGAAACTGGGAGTATGCAAGGAAAGTATTGTAATTGAATAGGGCTCATAGGAAATTCCAGCATATTCGACAAATTGTTGCAAGCTGAAATGAATGAGGCAAATAAAAATCAATTTATGCTGTTTATGAATATGAAAGGAAAAAGGGATTGAGAATATCAGTGGGAGAGAATGTCTTCTTAGATGAAGCAATTCGATTCAAGAATCATGAGCAAAAAGCAAAAAGGTAGAGTATAAAAGGAATTCTGCTATGTATTTACTTGAGATGGAATATATGTATATATACATTTTATGATATATATCCAAGTAATACACACAATTAAATATGGCTAATCATACTCTAAGCATCCACTATTTATATATTTGATATATGCATATAATTAAACACCTTAACTGCAATGATACATCAGGTTGAGGATTTGTTGCACATTTGCAGAGTATACCGAAATGCGACCAACAATTTGGAATATTAAGAATGATTGTTTTATGGGCAAACTATTTATTTAAACAGAGTATAAATAAATATATTTACGAATGCGTACTAAATGTTTGAATATCTTTATGTATAATTATTTCATTAAATATATGCTTATGATATATCTCCGATATCTTGCATCAGCTGTCATAAGCAGCAGAACATGTTTAAATATTCTTTGAGCTTTTTTTCTAGTAGTTTAAGATAAGAAGCATAAATATTTACATACATATATGTGTGTATATATGTATGTACATATGTATTTATTATTCATATATATTTTACCTTACTTAAATAGTTTGACTTACTAAGGAACTGTCAACAAGCTTAAGCTTGAAAGCAATATGCCAACTTGAAGTGTAGATTATTAAAATAGCATAAATTCATAATTTATATTATAAATTCATAAATGTGTATAGTTATTTATTAAATCAAATTAAATTAAATTAAATTTGTTTAGAGTTTGCATCATAGATTTCAGTGAATGACTTCGATTGAGTAGAATTGTGTTCCACTCGATATTCAGTTGTTGGGCTAATCAATAACTATTTGAATAATAAGCTCACTCTCTTTCTCTATATTCTTTATCTCTCTCATTCCTCTTGCTCTGGCTGTCTTTCGCTTTCTCTTTTTAAGTTGGTTCTATCTGCGTTTGCATTTATGACCGCCACATGGCCAGGAAGCAAACAATTTACGCAATCTGCCATTGCCAAGTCGCCCACTATGGGAGAGTTTCTCTTGGGTTTGTCTCCCACTCAACCCATGACAAACAACAAGAGCAACAGCAACAGCGAGAAAGAGCAGCAAATAAAAAGGTTGGAATAAAATAAGAGCAAAATGAAATCAAATAAAATGCGCGGTCCAAAAGCAAAGCAAGAAAACCTTGTCGCAGCTCGGAGCTGAAACAACGGCCATAACGACGAGCAGCGTAGATGGCGATGGAGACGAGGCTCTCACCAACACAGCCGACTACGCACACATAGACATACACCCACTCATACAAATGCACACAGACATAGATAGGCACGTGCAGAGATCCTGTCTCAGTTGAACGGCACTCGGCACTCGTTCTCCGTATCTCAGTATAGAAAAACGTTGCAAAAAGTTGCACCACTGTAGCCACTGTAGCCACCCAGTGGCAAATTTTATATATTTTTTGCTCGTTTTTTCCACACTGAAATTCAGCATTTTTTGTCTTTTTTTAAGCTCCACCTACTTGCTGGCCTCGGATTGGTCGCTGCCGTCGTCGGCGTCGTCGCTCGTCGGCAGCGCAGCAGCAGCAGCTAGCCGAGCCAGCAACAACAACCGGAGCAAAAATAAGCTAAAAGGGGGAAAAAAGGCTAACTCGCCAGCAAAAAAAAGAACGCACATAGCTGTACGTATGCGTGTGTGTGCGTATGTGTGTGTGTGTGTGTGTGTGTGGGTATGGGGAGTGTATTTGTCTGTGTGTATGTGTGTGTTTTTTGCTGTCTTTGATTTTGTGTTGTTTGCTTTTTCACATTTTATTTTTAACATTTATATTTTGTGTGCGTGTTTCGTGACTTTATATGTGCATATTAAAAGCAAACACAGACATATGAATATACATATGAGTATATATATATATGTATATATATACGTATATATGCATATATATATATAATAGTTAACAGCATTATGAAAAATGAAAACGTTCGCGTTGTCCACCTCTTTTGGCAAAGTCGTCCCCCCCATGGTCTAGTCGCCCAGTCTGCCCATAGACGCGTCTGCGGTTCTAGCCGAGTCTCTCTATACTCTGCATCTATTTCGATTTGGTTTTGATTCTGTTGCCGCTTGCATTTTTTCTCTATATTTCGGTTAGCTGTGTTTTTTTTTTTTACTGTGCTTTGCTTTGCTTTAGAATGCTTTCTCTGCTTCGCTTCTTTTGTTGGCATCGTGTCTGCCGCACTTGGTCACGTCGCATGCTGCTCGATGGTGTCCTGTTGCTGTGGCAGCAACTGCAACAACACGGCAGCTCGTGGTGGTAGTTGTTGAGTGTTTATTAAGTGGTTTAGTAAACACATTTAGTTATTTGCCAACCGCCGACCGCATACACACACCCACTCACCCACATACCCACACACCCGCACACTATCATGCATATTTAGAATTCCCGGCTACGCACTGAGTGACGTCGAGCAACTGCCGAGCCTCGTCTCATTCCGTCTCGGCTGGTCCTTTGTGCCAGCTTAAAGGCCAGCGAAGTCCACTGACTCCATCAGAGCCGGAGCACTTAATAACACTTAGTGACACTCAATTATCACTGCAGCTCTTTGCTTAATTACTTGATGTACTTCTCTACACTCGCAGAATATGTGCTTAGGTCCGTGATTTGCTTTGTTTCCAACTATAGAGCTATGCTGCACATATGTGTCACATGCAATAATATAAGACAATTTAACGATAAGTGACTCGGTATATTTATTTTTATTTTCATTGAACCTTGGTATACCCCATAAATTATAAATATTCTTCATCAGCAGACGAGCTAATCTAGCTAGATACTTGAAACATGAAATGTATACCCTGTATTCTATAGGCAGTACAAGTTTTTCATTGCCTAATCCATAATTGTTTAATCCATTTTTCATCCTAATTTCGATCATAATCTTGGAAATTTCAAATCTAATAATGAATATTCAAAATTATAATTATATATTTTTATATTACTCTCTTGCCTCCTTGCACCAGAGTATATATCAAATGCTCTGGCAAATGCATACACCTGCATATAAAAAACGCGTTCTGATTTTTTGATTAAAAGAAGTTGATATAAGTAAAGTTATACAACAATTAAGTTGCTAAGGTAAAGTAGGTAAAGGTACAGCCCAGTTGTAGAGCGGTTCCTCCTCGTACGTATGTGTGTGTGTGCAGGTGTTTTTCTATACTTATTTTATACTTATTTTTTTTAAACCATATAAACTGGATAAGTAATGTGAAATTCTATATCATTGAAACATTAATTAAATTTCAACTTGTTTTTAATGTCTTTTTAGAATCTCTTTGAACATGTTTGTCCTGATAAATAAAACACATATATTTTTATAATTTCCTATATCATTTTTCGGAGTGTACGAGCGTAGCATAAATACTCTCCCATTTCGCAGTTTTTGTTGACTAATTTTTTGTGGTCTTCGAAATGTAATTTGGTAACTTTTGTAACTTTTGCTTGCCACAGCAAATATATTTGCCAGTTTGCCCGAATGGACACAAAATGCCGTGTCTAACCAGAAGTTGGACGACTGCCTGCAGAACGCCATTTGGATACGCCCACTTTATGCGCTAACTTGCAGTTTTCCGGCAACTTTTATTAGCTTTTCCACTAATTGCTTCTAATTTAATTAAATTAAAACAAAACAACTAAAAAAAAATCTCTTTTAGTTAGAATATATGGTACCATTGCGACCCCCAGTCCGACTCCTGGCGCTGAGTTGGCACAAAACTTAACCATGTGTGTTTATGTATGCGAGTGTGTTTGGTTATATGCGTTCCGCATAATAGTTTAGCTATAAATTTTCTACGTCTGCTTGCATTTTGCAGTCAAATATTTTATAATTAAATATTTGTTTAATTAGTCCGAGTGCCCGCAACGTCGTGCTGCACTCTGTGGCTCGCTAGTGACCGAAAATGCTCTCTTCTATATATGTTGCATTTATCAGCAAAGTCAACGGCGAGCATTATCAGAAGTGCTTTGAAATTCAAAATTCAATCTCAGAATCAACTGAGTATTGCTTGAATAAAATATGTTAAATATTCCCCCTTCGTTCCTCAATCTACCTCTTCTGTGCTTCTCTTAAAAATGTTTTCAGCCGATATCTGTTTCTTCCCTTCACATATAAATTCATTTCATGGTATTTCAATTTCCAATTATTTCATTCTATTCCGTGTAGCTAAGATATAATTGACTCTAGTCATTGTAAAGGTCAATTTGTTTCCTGACTTGTTGGATTGTTTGAATATAGTATTTAAATATTTATGTCTATATATTCATTTTATCGCAATGTTGATATAAACATTTACTGCTAAACATTTACTGCTTGATATTTAAATTAAATATATATTCTCAATTTAATTCCCATTCAGTTCTTCAAGCAAAAATATTATTTATTTCAAAGGCAAATTTCTAGAAATTGATGGAAAACAATTAAATTTAATGCAATGTTCGAGATGATTAAAGCATATGTGGCGCGATTCAGTTATTTATGAGCGGAATTTAAATTGCTGTCTATGTGCTGGATTTTCATTATCCGTGGACTATTTGTTAGTGCCGATAATTGCATAGCAACCGGAGGTGCCAAGGATATACGGGGATAATTAATAGGCGCCTACACATCAACCCCCGCCATTTGTCAGCTGTGCGGCCATAGATCACATGGATGGGCTTGAAGCTGATGGGGAATCGCGCTAGAAACCATTTTGGTCTTCAAAACAATTTGTTGTGCTGGAGGAATAACAATAAGTAAAATTAATGAGCCAAAATGTAATTTTATAAATTGTAAAAAGCTTCCGGCGCATTAATTATCAAAAGACAGGAGAAAAAAGACCTTTTTCATGACATGCGGCACAACAAAAAACAAAAGCAAAACCAAAAAAAAAAAGGACGCAAGCTGAAAAGCGAGTGAATAGAATGAATGAGGAGTGGGGGCTGCTGGAAAACAGGAAAAACACAGCGAAAGTGAATTGCATGAAAGACAACAAAGCACTACGGACAGAAAAACAGAAAAAAAAAACACACACACACATACACACAAACGAAAGCGTTGAGTGAAAAGATTGAAAGGCTAAACAAATTACAGCAGCCATTTTGAAAAGGCAAAGCAACACGCGAGCGGAGCGAAATAAGGGTGAAAGTGGATTTACTTTCGTCTACGTGACATGGAGCCCTGGGGCTAGCTCTCTATGATTGTCGCTGATGATGAGCCAAAAATCTGCAAGGAGCAGGCACGCTGCGTGGAGCAGCTCACTGTTGCCCTCCTCCCTTCCAATTCACTTCAAATCTATCTAAGCGAGCACGAGACACGCATGAGGCGTTTGCCACCAGATTAATGTGCACGGCCAGAGCGTGCTGCGCGCCGTGTCATGGATCTGTGTGTGTCCGACTGTGTGTGTGTGTGTGTGGGTGTGTGTCCTTGCTGTCAGTGGCAGTAGAAAGCCCCAAGCACCAAGCACCAGGCGTCAGGCAACATGGCGGCACCCTTGGCAGCGGCCATGATTTTCGAAATTAATTCGACTTGATTTTACTTTCTTGCTCGTTGTTTTTGTGCGTTAGTTAAGGTAAGGGTTGAAGGGTTTGAGAAGCTGTTGCTGTCTGTGGTTTTTAGCAGACAAGAAATTAAAATTCATTTCAGACACGGCACACAGGGACATCCAACTGTGGACTGCGGACTGTGGACTGTGGACTGCCGACTGCAGACTTTGGGCTCCCAGGGCAGTGCGCATTGTATATTAGAATATTTAAGGCGCAGCCTGAAAGTATGCAATGCGAATGGTGGCCACCCCTTTTGGCTATGGCCAAAACAACCCTCTTGGCCAGGCGAGCTAAGCAACCCTCGTACCCCGGTTGTTGCCTGAGTGGCTGAGTGGCCTTTTTAGTGTTCGTTTTTCCACAATGGCCGCCGTTAGCTCGCCTTCATTGCCAGCTTCTTTTGTTGCCAGTCAAAAGTTTTCTATTGTTGTTGAACTGTCAGTCGAACTTTTGGCTTTTGTTGTCGCATTCTTTTGGCAACAAATTTGTTCACCCTTCACCCCAATACCCTGCGAACCAACGACCCGGCGACCCTACTCTGCACCTGGTCATACATATTTTATTCAGCTCGACTTAATCGTTGCTTTGTTCCTGTGTCGTGTCTGCCAGCTGTCGTCTTTATTGCACATATCCATTAATATTCGCTGCTTCAGGTGCAGTTGCCACTGCTTTGACAGCGTTTTGTTCTTCTCTTTTTTCAGCTTTCCGTTTCGCATTGTTTGAGACACTTTTGCATAAACTTGTGCCCCCAGCTGGCTGCCTGTGAGATTGAGCCGTTAAATCGCTGAGGCGAATCTGCCAACTGTGTTACAAATCATGAAGCCTGTCTGGCCTACAAGTAGGCAAGTGCTTCTGGCTTTAGTCTCGCACCACAGCGCTGCCCCACTCAGCCTGTGTCTGCGAAAAATGTGCCGTCATTTTATTTTATTTAAGTGTTCTCCCTTTTTGTGCTCGAAAGTTTTTAACCCTGTGCCGAGTCATAAAATTAAAACCATGTTGGACTCTTAGGGTGCGACTGATGTCTGCCCTAGACTTGGCTCAACTCCATGCCTGGGCTGTGCCTTTGAACGCAACTCCACCTAGCCACCACCCACAGAGGGCTCTTTGGCTCCATAACCCCAACCGAGGGCTTCCCATGGCCGTCTGCAAGTGAAATCTGAATGCAAGCCTAACGACCTGGCATTGTCGTTGATAAGGACCAAACTGCTCGTCCACCTTTTTGTGGCCATGGAGCTAACTTCGTCCGTCAGCCAGTCGGAGTGTCTTTGCTTTGCGGTGGTTGAAAATGTTTAATGTTTATGCAAAAGGCAAAATGGACGTGGGAGCTCTTCCCTTTTCCTATTATGCACTTGTTTCATTTTCTTTTTTTTTTTAAGGGATTTCTTGCTGAGCCTCAACAGAGAAGTATAAATATTATGACTGCTCATCAGTTTAAATACTGAATATTTTGGTTTTATGCACGATTTTGGGCTAAAGTTAATTTCGATTTGCTGTCGGGCTAATTGCAGGTCAGCACATAAGCTGAAGAAGATTAGGGCTAGCAAGAAATTAGTGTTCTATGAGTATATATTGTAATATTGTATAAAATTTTTAAATTGATTTTTTTTATAGAACCATCAAATTATAAATTAAATGTGGATTAATTATGGAAAATTAAGACGGGTGTAAAGAATTATTAAATATTTGTTGAAAGTATTATAAAATAATTAAATCATTTGGCCAGTAACACATATAAAATAAAATAATTAAGTACTCTAGAGACTCGCGATAAATAAATCAATTATGCCCTCAAAGCTTTGCAAATTAAAAAATATATTGTTTTAAATAAATTAATAGAATCATCTGCACGCATTTAAACTTCAAATAAAAACATTCTTTTAAAATTTAGTTTCTTATAAGATTCGTAAAATACTCTTGAAAAATTCTAATTAGACTTCAGTTGACGTTCGTTCAAATATGACATGCTTTCAAAAAGTTCAAAGCTTCGTGAAGAGCTTTCTAATTTGAGATTGTTAGAAAGCATTTGGCAGTTGGTGTTTTGCGGGCAAGGGTTGTTTTGCGCTTAGTGCAGCCAACAGCCGACAGATGGCGACAGAAGCTGCGCCTGCTGTTTTCCCATACATACATATAAACCCATGCTTTTAATTAGATACATTACCTAATATGTTAGCAGCACCTATTGAAGTAGTGTCCTCTCCGCATATCCATAGCCTCAGGTAGTTTTAGTACAAAACAAAACAGTAAAACATTGTAAGCATTTTTATTCAAAGCATTTTAATACAACAAAGGGCATTTCTTAAGTGAACTACAAAAGCCAGGCAATCTACAAATGTCAACTAGGAGTACATACTAAAGCGTTTCTTATAAGCTAGTTGGTTAGTGAGCGTCTATAAAAGCGAATAAATTAAAAGGCAGCATACTGGCAGAGCTCCGGCAGATCTGTAAAGAAAGAAGAGCAAACAACACATTCAGAAAAGTTGCAATTTCGTTTTGGCATTAACAAACAACTGAGAAGGACCACAGGTCCCGCAAGGACTGGCTCCCTGCTTGTTTTCCTTTTGAATATAAAAGTTTACAACAAATTAAACTGGCCCACAAACACAGCCTGCAGAGGCAGCAGTCGCCACATATATAATAAGTGTTAATTTCGTTTGAATACCCTGTACAAATATCAAAAGTAAGAGTAAGAAGAACCAAAATACTAAATTTACATATAAATTATTATTATTTAACTATAAATTGGGTATTATATAAAAAATGGTTTTATCCAAATAAAATACATTTATGTAGCAAATTTTGTTATAGAGTTTCTCTTAGTCGTAGTATACCCAAAACAATATTGCAAGCTTTTTCCCTTGTAGGTGTTGCCTTTGGCAGTTAAAAGTTTTAATAGAAAAATGTAGTTAATAGTTTTTAGCTTTGGCTGACGCTCCTCCTGCTGCTGTTGCAGTGGATTTGATAAGGGACCTGCAGCAGGACTCTGAGGCGAAAAGTTTTTATTTGGGCAAACGCGGGGCTCGTGGTTGGTTCAGTTGAGCTAAGCTTTGTCGTAGCCCTGGTCCAGGCTGTCTAATTAATTAAAATCGCTTTTGTGACGTCGCCTCGCACATGCATCAAATTCCAGCTAAGCACCAAGATAAGCAAAAACGAAAAAGTTCCATTTTAATTTCCTGTTTGCTGATAAATAATGTGCCTTATGCACACACACACACCCACACGTAAACTCACATAGATAGCAATATAGATAAAGATAAAGTAATAGACAGAGAGAGGGAGGGAAGAGAAAGAGACCGCTTGATTCTCCTAACATGGTGTTATGTAATTTTAAAGCACCTAAAATATTAAAACCACCCAAAACACTCAGACAACCACCCGCTGCGGGACCCAACTGGAGGAGCAGCCACAGATAAGGCAGACGTCGCTGCGGCGACGGTAGCTGCACGTACCGGTCAGTATATGCGCAGGACACGTTGCCAAAGAGCTTAAAATGTGGCCCTAAAATAACTTTGACTGCCCTTCCAGATCCCGGCAGGAGCCCCCGCGCACAAACAGCCAAACAAACTCGAATACACACACACACAAAGAGCGTGAGAGAGGGGGAGATGAGACACAGAGGGAGAGAGAGAACTGCTCCTAGGATTTGAAATCCGCTCGGCAGGCAACATTTTAACTGCTTGGGGGCATACATCAAAACTTTGGCTTACGCTTCGGATTTATTTATTTTCATATTTACAGAGGCAACACACACACTGACACTCGCACACACACACACACACACACACCCACTCATATCACAAATGAGCTGGGCTGGGAGCGGTGCGAGTTGACAAGGATCTCAAGGATTTGCAGCTTTCCGAAGGGCAGCAGCAAGGCAGTCGGTAGATACGTAATTCTGACCACCTACATCTAATTCAGGCTACAGCGACCCGCGCGGCTCCAGCGGTCATAAAATGGCGCACACAAGGCACCGCGCTCACATGTCCTTCGCATGTGCACATGTATGTGTGTGTGTGTGTGTGTGTGTGTGTGCATGTACTAGAACGAGGGCTGCTTACAAAGTGATTTCATAGGGCAACGACTTAGCCTTTTGAAAAGCACAGAAAACGAATTTGTAGCTGGGACTCATTATATATCACAATATAAAATGATATATATACATATATATAATTGTGATGTAATATTAAAAATTTCAAATTTCAAATCATTTATATGGAGAATCGACTCCGTTTTAAACAATCTGAGCTGCAAAATAAATTTCTTTTCAGGCCAACTAATTATTCAGCAAATATATTTTTTGATTCATTTGTATATATGTTCATATTTCATATTAATACATATGTATATTCAAATATTTTCAAGGGAATATATTTAATTTCCATAAATAATTTTTATCTCGCTATCTTTTCAGCTGTTTTGTTAGTGTTTATATAAAACATTGTCGATGTTCTTTAGATAAACGAAGCACGATTGCTAAGATTATGACATATGAGTATCTTCGATCTAATCTAACCAACATAATAATTTAGCTTTAGTCATAGACTAAAATTTTGCAATAATATGATTTCCCTTAGTATGAGTACGCATTGATACCTTAACAGAATTCAACTGCGCATATTCTTAGCAACTCAAAAGAGGCCCTCGCCCCACGGCCAGTGTGTATTTTAATGACTATGTGACCGCTCAGGCAGTGCGCCACGTGCGGCGTGTTCAGCCTTGGCTTGGACGGCTTACGCGGCGTATGAGCATTTTATCTGGGGGAGCGCATCTTTGCCCGAACAGCCTTCACTGGAGCGCGCGTGAACGAGATTTTATATTTGCAGCTATTAAGAAATGACATTAAAAAATGAAATAAAATTCTCGGCTCAGTTGAGCCCAGTCCAGTCCAGCTCAGCCCAATCCGGCCCGGCCAACCTTTGCTCGAGCAGGAAACCCCACTTCCGCTCTGTATTTAAATGCGCCATTTGCATATTTATTAGATGTTGCTTCGTCTCGCTGTTGAATAGCCTTTAGACCCTGTCCGTTGAAAAATTATGAATACAGTTTTAAGACAGCGCGCAACATAATTATGTGCCTTTGCCACGCCCTCGCCCACGCCCACACCTACGCAGGCCCAAGCATTTATGAAATGCAAACAAAAGTTAATTTAGACCCAGCTTTCATTTTACAAGCAATTTACTTTTACAGTGCCCAGCCCGAACCATTGCGATGGCCATCACAGCCATTTATTGAAGCTCTCCAAAATGTCATTTGTGCTTGGATAATTTTGTTTTATTTTTGTTACATTCAGCCTTGGTTTTTCATCCTTTTCAAAAACAAATTTGCACTTCCACGCATTCATTAATTTGCTGTTTATAAAAAAGGGACTTTCATTGAGTTATTCTTAAAGTGCGAAGGCTTTAACGAATACGAAACCCGCCTGGAACAAGCCGAGCGAAAAACTTATGCAAAGTGCCACAATAAATGCATATGACAGCATATCCTTTTCTCTGACAAGAAGAACTTTCTGCCCAGGCACGGCTAATGCATTATACAACCAGTTGTTGCCGTTGTTGTAGTTGCAGCTGCACATGTCAAGTCGCTACAAAGAGAGAAATGAGTCTATAGCTGGCTCGTTCCAGAAATCAGATTCGCCATGAAAGCAATTGAAATATGAGAGACTTTTAATTGAAGATTTTCTAGATAGATATTGCATTATGTATAAAGATGAAATAAAATTAATTCAAGAACTTCAAAATGACGAAACTATGGCCAAAGAGATTTTAGAATTAAATAATTAGAACTACTTCGTTGTCATGAACATATGCATATATATTTATATGTACATATGTATACACCATATTTCTATTTATATATTTGTGAAAACTGTTGGGGCAATTCAAAATAAAACAAGTAAGAAAGCTCTAGTCGAGACAGCTCGACTACGAGATCCCCTGAACCCTACAAGCAGCTGATATTTCAATAATAATTAGCAAACACACACACACACACGCATACAAACAAACACACGCACACACACGCATACAAACAAACACACGCATATACACACACTCACATATACAGGCGATTGCGCTTGGGTTGCGCTGCAGTGTTGGCAATATGACAACTTATTTGTTGAATAATTTAATTTCTAGACGTACGATCGTAATGAAACTTTTAGAACGTAATCATAATGTTAAAATGTATGTGTATACCAAATCACAAGTCTCTAGTATTTGATATACGACTTTTACAAAGATGAGGTGGAGGGGGTGGATTTAGGGGTGGGGGGTAAATTTTAACAAAAACCGAAATTGTATAAAATACATCTTAATATACATTTTAAATTTGGAGACTCTAGCTTGAAAGATGTAGGAGATATAATTTTTTAAGTGATCTTCGATAAGGTTTTTTATCGATAAAAAAGTATCGGAATGAGTTATCGTTTTTTAGTGATAAACTCGATATGCGCGTGATATATATGGACATTTTAAAAAAAAGTTTAAGTCTCTAGCTCTTATATCTTCTGAAATCGACGCGTTCATACATACGGACGGACGGACGGACGGACAGACGGACGGACAGGGCCAAATCGACTCAGCTTGTCGCCCTGATCAAGAATATATATACTTTGTGGGGTCTGCCACGCCTCCTTCTGCCTGTTACATACTTTTAACAAAACCATTATACCCTGATTTCCCATTTTCAATGGATTCAGGGTATAATAAAATAGAAGCAAAACTTACGCAAGTTCTGGGGCAAGAGCAGCAGCAGAACGCAGCAATTAGAAGAGCTTAGGCATGGGCAGAAGGCGACGAGGAGATGGAAAGTCTGCCCACACAGAGCGACTTGCGAATGTAAAATTGCACAGTTTAAAAATGCAGACAGGGGAATGTGGGGCAGCAGGCAGAAGGCAGCAGGAAGCCGGTTACGTGCAAGAGGCTGACCACCCAAGAGTAAGGTGAGTGTGTGTGTGTGTGTCCTTTTTAGTGTGCTTGCGCATGGGGCGCGTGTCCTGTGCGCCATTTACAATTCACATTTCTAGTTTTCAGTTCAGTTGAGTCATTATTTTATTGCCATGATACGAGTGCGACTCGGAGGACTGGGACTGCGTCGACTCACGTTGACAATGTCGAAGGACACAGGACAAGGGACACAGGGACACCGGGACACAGGGACACACAGCACAGAACACAGCACAAAGGCGAAAGAAGCGCCAGTGAACAACACTTTTGCTTTTCCATTTAGTGCAAAAAGGGGGTGCAAGAGCTACTGCGAGAGCAAGGAATATCGTCACGTCTGTGGGTGGCACCTTTCGTTTTCGTCCTTTTTGTACAAAGCTACGTTCTTCCTGCTGCTGCGTTTGCCCCTCTACATACGTGTGTCTGTGTGTTATTAGATTGTTTCAGCTGAAATGTTATTAGAAAATTTTGAATTCAAATTCAAATGACTTTATACTTGGCCATTTTTAGCGAGCTCCTATTCGTGCGACCCACCCTTACCTGCCGCATCCCTTGTTTTCCTAGTCAACTACGTGCACTTCTTTCCCTTGCATATACGAAATTTTCCCGACTTGTCTCATTCTCATTCTGCAGACTATTGCCATGGTCGAGGTGGCTGCCTTCACGTCCATTAAACCTAAAATGCTTGCACTGCAATGTGGATTGCAGGACGATGATGCAGATTCTGGCACTGAAAGGGTTAACCGAGAGCTAGGATGCGAGCAAGAATCTTTCATTAACTAAGGGACAATTATTGCTTGCAATATAAATTGATTGACTTGAGATATTATTACAGCTAGAATAATATGTGAAGCAGCCGGAGAAGTAAGAGATATAATATGTGCATATGGAACTTTTTAAATTTCATTCCACTGAATCATTGTAATAATAATAATATAGTAATCATAAAATGAATGACATTCTTGATCAGTTTTCAAGTTTTTCAAAGGAAATATTTCGGATAAATTGCTGAAGTGATAAAGCCCTTTCCATGTATAGTCTAACCTCACTTGCATAATACAACTTGGTCTTTCGACAGGCGAACCACCTAAAATTCGCATTCCTAGCTCAAGCTGTGCTGGGGAAGGGGGAACATTTCAAATATTCCTTGCCAGGTTCGTGGCAAAACAAAAGTTTCAATAAAAACCAAACTAAGCTCGAGATGACCAAACTGACCATTGGCCATGGCACAGCACAGCCCAGTCCAGTCCAGCCCAGTCCTGTCCAGCCCCGACTATGTTCAGGTTATTGCCAGTGCAAAACACCCACAGCAACCGCATTCGTTACATGGGCGAAAGGAAGTCGAGCACTTGGATATGCGGGAGGCTGAGGGGGCAGCAGTTGCTCCATGCAACATTTGCCAACTATCTAAACTGAGTTTGAGTTCAGTTGAGGAACTGCGGTAAAGTTTCCAACGTAATCATACAAAACCTTGTTCTGGTTAGGCAGCTGTGGGTGGTTGGCCTCTGCTCTGTCAGAGTGTGAGATTGTTCTCCCTATTATAACAACTGGATATATGTAAATGCAAAAGAGTATGCGAGTGTGTATGTATGAGTGTGTGTGTGTGTGTATGTTCCCTTCCAGTGGCAGTGCAGACAAAAGACGACTTTGTGCAGTTTCTGACATAAGATGGAGAATGTGCCAGGAATGGGCATTGTAGTGGTTAGTGGGGCTTTGGAGCAGGGCAAGAGCAGGGGCCGGGCAGACTTATGGACGTCTGTGAGGCTGGCGACTGTTGGCCAGCTATTTTATATTCAAATAAAATGAAATTACATTGTTTTCAGCTGGCAAACAATTTGAATAGAATTTTAACTTTTTACTATTATTTTATTTCAATGCATACAATGGCAGTCCACAGCCAGGA
Organism: Drosophila navojoa; assembly: GCF_054131105.1. Classification (NCBI taxonomy): domain Eukaryota; kingdom Metazoa; phylum Arthropoda; class Insecta; order Diptera; family Drosophilidae; genus Drosophila; species Drosophila navojoa. The sequence goes on from NC_142890.1 coordinate 21,245,190, forward strand.
CTGGGGACCACAAGATCTGTTCAGTTGCCATGTATGTGTGTGTGTGTGTGCGAGCTTGTGTGCATTCCAAGGGTTAAAGCAGCTGCTGCTCTTTGCCATGTACACACAGCTAGAAGGAAGCCAGGACAAATGGCCGTCAACAGAGCTTAGAAGGGAATATTTCTTAATTAGAAAGATTCGAATTAAGTTAAGGGTTGCAGCAGTCGAGTCTCTCCTCATGCCCCACGCGTTGCCCAGTCTCTGTTTAGCTTTTCTAAACGTCATTAATTTCACTTGCAACATTTTAGCATTGCCTTGGGCTGTGTTTTTTGGTTCTGTCCACAGTTCGAGCTGGGATCAGTTTAAATGTTTCGTTTTTTGGGTACCCTTATTTTTTTTTTTTTTGACAATTTGCGTGTGGTCGGGTTGGGCGCGACACGTTGGGTACGTGACAAAGCTGGGTTCGGGTAATTTATTATATGCTACGTCTCGAATTTTTTAGTTTTATGAAATTGTTCCGGTCAATTAATCGTAGAAATTGTCACTTAGCCGTAGCCCTTGGGGGTAGCTGCAGCCAAGCGCACGTAAGCTGATTGTTAGAGCTGGAGCTTCCAAAAATCTGTGGCTCCATTCTGATTAAAGCTGCTTTAAGTTGCCATCGCAACAGTGCCGCGCCCCCCTCTGTCTGTCTGTAATGTCGCAACTGCCAATTCATCTAGCTGGCATGCATGCAGTCAGCGCCAGAATGCATTTTGCTAAACGAAATTTTCTGGCTTTGAAATTGCAATGCACAAATTTTGCGATGCTCCTTTTTTGAGTGGAGCTGGCTACATAAAAAATTCCACACACACACACATGCACATGCACATAAAGAGGCACTGATGCTAGCTGATGATACCCCGCACAAAGTGAACTGAATCAAAGAGATTTTTGTTATATATAAAGGTGAAGAATAAATATATTAAAAATATTTTAAACATTTTTATAAGCATAATTATTCATTTAAATTGAAATGCAGCTAATAAAAATTGTTAATAAATATTTGTTATATTTAAAGGTGAAGAATAAATATATTAAGAATATTTTAAATATGTTTATAATCATAATTATTTATTAAAATTAAAATTCGATATGCAAATAAATTCTAATATCTAGTTTTAGATAGCAAGGCGTGCCTACCTGCTCTTTAATAAACATGCAGGGTATGCACTATATATGGAGATACATATATGTGCATGCACACACACACACACATGCACCTACACAGCGTCATCGATTTGCATCAGACAAAGCGAATATATACTATACGCTCAGCTCTTAGCCTTTGTTGCATTTTTGCCTAGATTGCAATTTTTTGCAGCCCAATCGAAACTGCAAAAACCCGCTCTGTGCTCGGAGCTCGTCGCTCGGCGCTCGACGCATCCACTAAAAATATTGCACATCAACTGTGGGCCTGGGACTTGGCTGACGCTTGGATTTGGATTTGGGCGCGGCTCTGGCTCTGGCTCTGCACCCAGCCAATGCATTCGTGCACCACTGCCGCTGCAGAGGAGCAGGAGGCGGGCCGGGGCCTAAAATGCATTTTTGGCTATGCACGACATAGCCCCAGCAGGAGTGCAGGGATTGGTGGCAGTTGGAGACCGAACAGAAGCGGCAGTTTGAGTTGCAGAAGAAGTTGGGAAAAAATTTTGAAATTGCATTTCAAATGAATAGACGAACAACGAGCCAATGCCGATGCCATTGCCATGGCCAGGCCCAAAGCTGGAGCCAGAGCCTGAACCGGAGCCGAGCCGGGCTGTACCCTGAGCCATCACGGCGGGTCGTTTGGGTCTGGCACGAAAATTGCATTGAACAACGGATGTGCGACGATATATGACGTTGCCAGGACAATCTCTCGAGCTACATCTGTGTGTGTGTGTGCATGTATGTGAGGATATGCATGACTAGCAGTGCGAGCCGAAAGCCCAGCCCATGCCATAGCCTGCCATTTTGATGCAAATGCATTTGAAAGTCATGCATTTGGGCCGCCACTCTGTTGCCTTAAGATGAGCAGACGCACGGTCTGGTCTGGTCTGGCTGACTAAATGCCATGCAAATTACTTGGCTCTGATTTTTGCACCCCCCATAAAAAAGAAAAAAAAACAGATTCCGAACATTTTTGTATTTGTGTCCCATGCTTAAAGCCGAGCCGTCATAAAATTGCACATTAGTCTCAGAGAGACCCAGACTGCTTACCCCGGCCTGCAATGACAGGCAAACACATTTGAGCAGAGATCCGGCACACTGACAAAAATCGTTGGCTGCATTCATTTCGAAATAAATTGTGTTTACCCGGTGCAGATGAATTCTGGGTGGGACGAATAAACGAATTGAGGAAGAGTTGGACTCTGGAAGAACTCTGTGTGGATTTTCTCTGTTTATGTTGAATGCAATCTGGTTTTATTATCGTGTCTTGATAGAATCTGACTTGATCATATCATAGTTATCTCTTGGAGTTTCTATTTCTATGTTTATCTTAACACTCTTGAACTGCAGAGCTCCCTCTATTCACAATACTTTTTGACCTTATCCTGGCGTCTATTATTACTTCTAATTTTACTTTAACTCCCTTTGTATATTTTTGTAAATTTAATTTCAAGCTTCGGGCTCTCTTAGCTGAAACTATTTTAATGTTTGTTTTGCTAGGGTATTTTTGGTTTTATTTGCTGTAAAACTGCAGTCATGTCCAAACTGCATTGTCAGCTGCAGCTGCGTCCGACTAGGCAAGAGCATGGGCCATTGGGGATTTGGATTTGGGAAAAACTGCATTCATTCTATATATATGTATGAATGCATATTGGGCATTACGCAATCTCTCTGCTCAGTCCATCTAGCTCTTGCTCTCTCTCTCTCTCTCCACCTCTCTCTCATATTGCACATCTTCAGCCAACAGTGTTGTTCGCTCTATTTTATATTTAAGCTCGTTCAACAATCACTTAGTAGTATCAGCTATTTATATATATGATAATAATTTTTTCTAATGGTAATTAAAATGGAATTTTATTATTTTAAATTAACACTACACATACTTATCTAAATATATGCATACATATATGTATATAAATATCTGTATGCATTGACGTATACTTAATGTTTTCATTTTTTCTGTTCTGCTTTTAATGTCCAGCAGCTTTTGCTTGTATTTGTTTTTGGACACGCTTATTTACTTTAGTCTTTTCAATTGTTCGCCATTGCAGGGCTTCTGTCGCTTTTCTTTTTTTGCCCCTCAATTTTTGTATTTATTTTCATTGTGGAATGTGGCCCAGGATTTTCATTCATTCATTTCTATTAGTTATTTGTTTTCTGTACGTTTTTGTAATTATTTGCGCGCCTGCCGCATGCTAAATTGCCTATGTAAATATTTGACAATTTTGCATTTGGCCAAAGAGTATCCATTCGCTGCCGCCACACTCTGCACCGCCCCCCATGACCAGACGCCTAATGACCAGCGAACCAAACCAAACCAAACCAAACCAGACCCAGCCCGACCCAACCCGACCAGGCCATCGCACTTCCTGTGTGTCTTCTGGTGTAGCTCCATCCGGTGCAGTCCATGCATTTTGCATTCGCTTGTTTACTTTGCAGTTAGTTCGATTAACCGCACATTTAAGTTGGCCCAAATTAAAGTCTCGGCCAGCAGGCGCTAGCCCAATTGAATGTTTCAATTAGAATATAGAATATAGGAATATTCATATTTCCATATTTATACAGAGCAACGGAGTCGTTGTTTCCTTCATATAAAAGTAATTACTTGTCTTTCGTAATTGCAATGGATTTTCCTTTGTTTGCCCAATACGAAATGAAAAATATTTGTCTCTTGCCTTATCAAATTCTAAAAGCAATATTCATTAGAATGTCGAATGCCTTTAGAAATTGATATTTAAATAAAAATAATTGAAATCTGTGTTTCAAAGTCAACATAAATAAGGAAACTCGTTTGTTTTCGTTTCAAGTCTATTAAAAATAACAATTTTTGAAGAAATTCGAATATGAATGCAAATTGAAATTCGATTTAGTTTTTTATGCGCTTTGCATTGCCTTTTACTCGCCAGCTAGTGAAGATTGATGTGGCACAGTTTGTAGTGCATGTGGTGCTGGTGGTGTCGTGTGGTAGGGCCCTTTAAAATGCTTGCAAACCCCAAACCCATAAGCGAATATTCCATTAAAATAATTGAATAACTTGCAATTGCATATGATAGAAGAGCTTAAGTTAATCCCCAGCAGAGGCGAGCTGCCTGGCGCAGAATATCCAATTAGAAAGCCAGAGCCGGTAAAGGTAAAGTTTTTAGTTTTTGTGTGATAGCAGGACCCATATTTATATGAATTTTGCGCAACTTTTGTTTGATTGCAGTTGCCGTGATAGAGTGCCGTGCATAATGGCAATTTGCCACGCGCTTCCCACCTGCCCAGCGGAACAATTCAACCCCCGGCTGTCGCTGGAGAGTGCATCCATTCAGATTAGTCAGCGCCGGCAGCTTAACAAAAGACATGGCCAGGAACAGGAACAGCAAAGCTCTCAAACTAAAGCGAATTGCCAATACTTAAGGCCAGACCAGAAAGTGCACGGAAAAAGCCATGAAATGTTTTTTCTATGCCTCCCAGTCTCTCTCTCCGATGGCATGCATTCTTTTCTCTTTCTGTTCGGCCAGACGTCTCAACTGGCTGTCGACTACATCAAAATGCATTTTGGCCAAAAATTGTTGGTCCATGGCGCGGACTTTTTCTATGTCTGCTGCGGCTCCACCTTCCCGCTGCGCCATCGCCTAACCAACTCCCTCGGAAACCAATCTGAAACAAAGCCACAGCACAGCACTCGGCAGAAATTGCAAATTTACAATGGACACTGGTCCATGGGAATCATCCAACGCATGACGATTCCGCGGCATTCCTAACTCGCCTCCAACCACACAAAAACCAACCACTCAGCCGGTGCCATTGCCCACTGCTGCGGCCCCGCTGCGTTCATAATTTGTATACGTGGCATAGCTGTCCCAGCTCAGGCCTCCTCCTCCTCTTCCTCCTGTTCAGCTGTCTCACGGAGGGAATCAGTGCAGCGGCCGTTGAACCACCGCAACTCCTGGCCTCAGTGTCCGCCGTCAAATTACAATGAAGAAAAATTGCATTGCACTAGGCGTGGTGGGGGTGGCTTTGCTGTATTGCGAAGCTAGCTCGAATTTCCCTCAAGGCAAAAGTCTGAACGGCACTTTTTGCATATTACAGGCTAGACATCGGCACGTTAGCGGTCAGCAGACGTTGTCCTGCCACATTCTGCGAAATGTTCATCAAATCAACGTTGCAGCAGCTGCGCTGAGACCCACTCCTGCAGCTCCGCCTCAGTGCGCCAGCCTTGTGTCCGTTGCGTCAGTTTTGTTGCAACGTTTTATGCACATTTTTTCAGCGTCTGCGACGACGACGTCTGTTGTTTCAGGTTCAAGACAAATGCCACAGTATTAAGCCTTGCCACGCCCCTCAAACAGCCGCAGTGCAACACACACACACACACACACACGCCGCACCGCCCGACGCTGCAAAAAATTGCCAAGCTTAACAGTTCGCGTGTTTTTTATCTGAACGTTGGTACGTGCCCAAGTCGCCTTATTGTCCACAGAGCCAACTAGCCAGCAAATGCAGCCAGCTATACACACTCCACCAACACCACCAGCACCGCTGCCACCACCAATATGCTTGCACCACTCACGAGTGGCACCGGCATCTCCCCATTCAGCATTCAGCTGCAATAAATACAAAATGCAGAATTCCTACCTCGCGCGAATCTTCAAGTTGCCTGCTCACTGCCCTCCGCCCTCCGCCCGCCGCCCCCTTGGCGCAGTTTCTATTTGGATTTCTTTTTGGCACTGCTGTTCTGTGTTGCATGTGCACGCCCGCCCCGCCCCATCTTGCCGCTGAGCCCATAAGGCGTCTCGACGACGGCTCTGTTGATTTGGTGTTGCCCCAGCCCTCAGGCCTCATCTCCCACCTCCCACCTCCCATCTCCCTGCGACGGCGACTGCGACTGCGACATCCAATCCAATTCCACGGCCTGTGCCCTAACAATGTGCATCCTGCCCGGCTGTGGACTGTACAGTATACACTGCAACATGGCCACTGATTCGTCGTCCTTGGCCACCAGCTCCGCGACTCGTTCCAACTGTCCTGATGCCCAGCTGCCCGAGCTGCCTGATCTGCTATCCCCTTTGCAGTTTTTGTGCTTTGAGCTTTTGTTTTGCATTTTTGGTTTGTTTTGTGCCATTTTTACTGCAGCCTTTGGCTTGCATTTTTTCCAGCTGCCTTTCACTTGAACTGAAGTAGAGATGGCACCGCATCTCTCGCAGCGGCCTCAGCACATGTCCACACGCCCGCTCCACGCTGTCTCCACCCCCCTCCCAACTGGCGCAGCGCAGCGCAGTTGCAGTTTTTGATTTCACTTTTTCGAAGCTCGCTGCGTTTTTCATTTAGTTGAGTGAATGGAACTGAAAGGAACTTGGGGGGCATGGGGTTGGCTCTCTTTTAGAGTCGCATGCGTTGCTGCATGCTTTTTGGCGCCAGGTAAACAGCAGATATATACATACATATATATATACATATATATTTGCATCATATTTATTTAGAGCTTGACAGATGTAGCGCGCATTCAAATAAGGAGGAAAGCTAAATGAGGACATGGGATGTCGCTCAAGAGTTGCGTGAACTCATTTACTTGAATTCGGCGCAAACCTTTTCCAAGTCAACAACAGCAAATCGCACAGTTGGTTTCATTTTCCTTGTCGACTTGCACCGACGACCCACAGGCTGCATGTCTCTGCACCACCCGATCCACACGCAACGAAATTGTTGTTTACGTTTTATGCACGGCAACTGGGAGGGAGGAGTGGTAGCTGCTGTGCCTCCTGCTGACTGCTGCTTGCTCTTGCTGCTCTTATGTGCAGTCTTATGACGGTGACAGTTGTCGCCATTGCTGTGCTGCATCCACCCCTTAAGAGTGCCCAATCCGTGTGCCTGTGCTGGGCTCTGCAAATGCATTGCGGGCAGAGCCGGCACAGGACATTTCATTTCTGAAGAATTGCTTTGTCGGTGTGCCGGCCTCTCATCCAAAACAACAACAAGCACAGCAACAGCAGCAGCAGCAGCATCCAACAAATAGAGGCAACAGACATTGCTCCAGCTCCAATGCATTTACTCTGGGCAGGAGTCAGCGGGAGGAGGAGTGGGAGTGACTGCGAGTTCTGGCCAACGTTGCGCACGCTGCACAAATGAAATTTTGCATTTTCAATTTTTTGAAATAGGCTTCTCCTATGTCCCACACCCACACACACCCCCACACACACCCACACCCACGCACATACACTCACGCAGCAGCTGAAGCTTTGCCGTTATCCTTGTCGTGTCGGCTCGTCGCCAAGTGCTGAAAAAATTGGCCTCGTCTTTGTCGTTTTTGTTTGATTTTTTTGTTAGCTTTTGCCGTGCTGTGAAATTTTATTTCTCGGCATTTGATTTTGTCGCTTTTGCTGGGCGCCAAAGGAGGCGTGCATGCCATATATCCTCCGCACAATGCAGCTGCAGTTAGTCAAGAGGGGGGCTGGCTGGCTGTACCCACGTCTAGCGCCTGGCCCCTGGCATGGGGGCAAGGGTGCACGCAGCTTGGTCTTGTTGTTTTGTTACCGAGGCGGCTGCAGGAAGCCGTTGGCTGCAGTTTTTTCTTGTACTGCACTCGCAATGCATTTCTCCACAAAAGCCTCTACTGCTTGCTTTCTTTTTGCAGAGCGCCATGGATTGGGCTGGGAGTGTTGCTGCTGCTACTCCTGCTCCTGCTGCTGCTGCTGCTGCTGCTGTTGCTTCTGCTGATCCTATTGGGTCTGCACACTTGTTATTCAAAATGGTTGCCATGCAGTTTGATTTTTGTTTATTTTTCAGTTTGCTGCCATGGCTGCCAGCGTTGTTTGCTCTTAGTTTGTTGTTTTGGAAGAATTGCAGCGGCAGGGAAAAGAAAAACACAGAATGTAACTCGCAGAATGCAGTTCTACATATACATATATTATATATATGTATGTATATGAATGTGTGTATGTATATGTGTGTATGTATATCACATAACTGATGTGAGGTATTTGTAATGTGCCAGCGTGGCTCTGAATGATAAACAAGTGCAGTATGCGTCTCGTTTTGTATCTTTTGTTTGAGGGCTTGAGAAGGGCTGGAGCGCATCTGCAGCACTTAAAGCTTCATTTATTGCTAGAGCTGCCACAAGTCAACATTTACAGGCAGTCACTGTACACTGAAAATTAATATTATAGTTCCACTAAGATTCAACAGTGGGAGATGAAGAGGGAGAGGGAAGTCTACCACAGGTCAACATTTACAGACATGCTTATTATTAATATAGCTCATTAAACGTTGTCATTCACTTATCCTTAATTTAGTTTTCTTCTCAAAAGGATACTTCGCCATTTAGCTGACCTTTTTTGCTCAGAGTCCGGTTCTAATGGGCCCAGATGGCAATCTGGTTCGTTAGGTGCGTCAAAGCTAAGCCAATGCACTAACCATGCCCCACCCCACACTAGCACTCAGAGCTGCTGCGCTTGCTGCAGTTCGCTCTTATTAGCTTTTTTTTACTAATTTTTTTTTGTCGCGGAAAAGTGCATTGCATCGGCGGGCTTTGTGAAAAAATTGTACTCAGATACAGAGACTGCGAATTGCCGCTATCGCTGCTGGCAGTGAGTTCATGATTTCGTTTTTTTTTCTCACAAAGTCGGCTTGAGCCTTGATTCCCGATGGTTCTCACAAAGGCTTTCAGTGATATAAACTTGCAACTCTTTCAATTCCCACTGAATATCAAAAGAAATGAATGACTCGAAATATATACTACGTACATATATCGTCTTTAGTGCAATAGTCATAATGCTTAAATTTAAATAAATTTGTATTTGTATATATATAAAAAATAATATATACAATACTTATAAGATATCAAAATGGTTTAAGATTATGAATATACACACACATATATATAATATATACCAAGAGAACATCTGCCACGCATACAGCCAGCACAGCTGTAGCATATCTCCCTGGCTATGCTTTATGTATCTCTTTATAGTGTGCGATCGTTTATTCGAAGATCTACACTCAGTACTTGACTGTCGTGCTCGGTTGGAGTGCTTCTTATAATATGTTCACTGAGCCAATACGATTTCTTGACTCTCTTCGCTCTCTGTCATACGATTGCGAAGACTTGAATGACGATTATCAGTTTCTGATACTCTCTAAAGAACGCTAATTCAATATTTCACACTGTGTTTTACACTATAGATGTTTTTATATGGACTCCAAGCATTTTTGATAATATTCTATCATTGCTCATCACAGTTAAGGAAGTAATTTTTCAACTCTATTAGTATTTATATTGTACAATTTATATATATATATTCTGCACTCGACTATAGAAGAAATAATTGTTCGAATTTTCTCAATTTAAATATATTCGTAAGTCTCTGCAATTTTAATATTATATTATCTTATATAATAACAAGAGTTAGCTGGACATCAATCACGCCTGTTTGGATTGGTATTAAAATGCGATAGCAATGCAAGCGTAGAGATAAAACATCAAATAGAAGACATAAATGCGTATATAATTTATGCGAGTATATAAAAATTATAAAGCCATCAGATGAGTGAGGCCACAGGACGGAGATTGGAGCCGGACATTGCATCAATTAAATTTAAAGCCATCGCTTTTGCTCTTCATCAGCCCATTGGCCCACCTGGCTCACTCTTCATTTTGATTAGATAAAAGTGCAATGCACTGCACACATAGAGAGCCATGTATGGAATGCATTCACTGTGGAGCTAAAGCTGCAGCCGGAGCTGCAGCTGGACTGGGTGGCCCTGTACACAGGGACTCCCGCATGCATGCACAATGTACATGGATGGCCGGCTTACGTGGCGTATGGAAATGCATTTTGGCAAAAACACGATTCTGTGCTGGACCTGAAACTCAATGTGCGATGCACCATGCCCAATGCACTACAAAACCAAAAGAGCAAACAATGCAGTCGTCTGTCGACGTCGACGTTGGTGTCGGCGTTGACGTTGACGTCGACGTTAGCGTTAGCGTTAACGTTGATGCTGCGTCGGCTTTGGTCGACAATGCAAATAGAAAATTTCGAAAAATGCAACGTATAGTTACAGAAAAATCCAGAATGATGAAAAATCTGAATTAAAGTGAATCACCTGAGCGAGCAGTTTTTCTCAAACAATATTAAAATAATGTAAATATAAAAGGAAATGATTAAATGAATTCCATTTGCATGTTAACTATAGATTAAAGAATGAGAAACGAAAAAATTATACATTGCGTGAGTCTTGAAGAAAATTTTCAATATAATAGAGTACAAAGACTAACCAGGGGATAGTAGAAGTCAAGCTTGTTGACATAGCTTTGATACTCTTTCTGGAAAATCCTTGCCTAAAGCCTCTAAATTGGCTAGAAAAAAGCTGAAGAATGGGCGGCTGGCCCGTTTGTAAAATCTATGTGGGTGTTGGCTGTGTTTAGGTCCTGGGAAGGCTGGGGCACAATGGATTTGAACGCTGCACAGATGACGTGCATAAATTGCATATCAAAGGTGCATCAGCAGCAGCAGAGGCAGAGGCAGACGCAGAGGCAGCGGCAGCTACATCCAGGCAGCTATGCCAGGCAGCCGTTGCTATCTATAGATTTATGCAGCTCAGCCTACCCGCGCATAGACCCATAGTTATGATGCATAACCCAATGCTTAACTCTGCCCGTTGGCTATGGCCGCGCCAAATGGTTTTTGTTTGTTTGCCCATACGCCGCCCGCCGCCCGTCGCCCGCCGCCCGCTGCCCCCTCCTCGCTTTGATGAAAAATGATGCACTTGCTGGCGAATGGTGTCGCCCTGCCGTTGCACTGTGCTCTAACTGCAGCCGCTGCATTGTTTTGTTTTGCAAAATTTCAATTTTCCGGACGCCCAGCGGAGCCAAAATTGGATAAACGCCACAGCCAGTGGAGAAATTGAAGCCTCTGCCGATCTGGGCGAGGCTAGAGCATGTTGCACCGAAACCAGGCAACATAATTTTAATGAAAATCAATACATAAATTTCGCCATATTTAGATTGTTTCGGCTATGTGTTTATTTTGTATTATAGTTACGTTTATTATGAGACGGCCGAGCCCAATCACCATGTGGCTGATGTCGGCGTGCCTGTTGCCAAAAACAATGCCAACCAAAGCATATATATATATACATATATTTGTGTGTGAGGGTGTGCGTGTGTCTAACTATTAATCTGGCCATGCGAAATAGTCTTTAATTTATATGAAATTTAATTGAATAGCATGCATATTTGTAATAGTTTTTATTTTCACTTGCACCGCGAGCTTCATTTAAAAACTGTAATTCAGCCATTGATGCAAGGCATCATGAGGCAATAAATTATTTAGTCATCGATAGACGTGTTTTTCATTTGATTTTAATAATTTTTTTTATATTTGTGTGTTTTATTCCCACAACACTTGAACAAAGAATAAAAAATCCTTTTCTTTTTAAACAATTAAATGAATAATTTTTCATAATTTATCGAGAACACATATCTACATATGTGGATATGATTGTGTTACTCTGATCTTATTTTTTAATACTATTAATATTAACATTAACAGAGCAGCTTCAGACTCATTAAAGAAATACTAAATCAGATCAGTACCCATTCAATTATAGAAGTTTCTAAAACGGGGATTCAGGGAAAAAATTAATAGATCTAGCTAAAAGCTTGTAGAATCATCAAATCATCAAAGTTTCTTATAATTTTCGGACATCTTTTCATCATTTGCATCTATTATTTGCATTATATCATATATAATCTAGTAAGTGCAATATCTTTGCTTAATACCAACTTGTATCTTATAAATACATTTATTTCTGTTCTATAAAGTCTACTCTTATTATTATTCCTGATAGAAACAGAGCGAGTTGCAGTTGCAGTATTTGTTTTTGGACTTTGCGTTGCCTTCTAATGCTTTCAAAAGTGTTATTTGCATACGTGCTTTATCCTTCTCATATTGCACACAGTTTCATCTGCTTAAGATGTCTAACACCAAACCGCAAACGCACACACGCACGTACGCACACACGCACATACACATATAAGTCAGACGGGGACACATTAGTACAAACGTATATATATATATAAATATATAGAATATAAGTATGTAGCCCAATGCATATGAAGATACACTTGTACATATACATACATATATATATGTATGTATGTGCAATGAGAACAAAAAAAGGGGAGCAACAACGATTCAGGACCTTTTGTATAGCTAATGCGAAGACTCGAAGTCGTCTCGTTCGTTCTCGTCCTCGCTCGTCCTCGGCATTATCGTCGTCGTGGCCGTCGTGTATATAGAAAAAACAAGCAAGCAGAGCAGGAGGAAGGCCGATAAGCTCTATGGCAAGGGAGCGCAAGGGAGAGTGAGAGGGACAGAGAGAATAGCAATATTAGAGAAGTTGTGGACTCAGCAGCTCCAGCTGTTAGTCAGAACTTATTGAGTAGCTCAAGAAAGCCAGTCACGATCCATTTAGTTGCTCACACTTGAAGCCGTTTTACGGCTCAGTTGGCTGTACTTTCATTTTGTTGCATTTGCTTTCCATTGCTCTTCGCTGCCTTGAAGCTCTCTGCGTCTACGTCAACCGGCAACTACTTCTACACACTACACTCTATGCCCGTGGCTCGCAGTCAGAACCACCCGCGACCACCCGCATCGCCCACAACTAGCAGCAGTGAATGTCGTAGCTGCGCTCTTGCTCACTCTCGCTCTCGCTCTCGCTCGGCTCTCTGACGCGCTATGCGCAACAATGGCAGCTGCGCTCGCTCACCAATACATGCAGTCGGAGCCATGCGAACGAGGCGACGCTTTTCGTTTTCTAATGTCTGTTTCTCTTTCTCGCGCATTAGTTTTTAGTGTTTGGCATCTCGCTTTTTTGTTTCCTTTTTTGCAATCCACACACACACACACACACGAGCACACACACAGACACGGACTGTCGCTGCGCATGTAAAGGGCGCCTTGGCTTGTACATAAAACATGGGCGTGTTTGTGCCGTCAACGTCGCTGTTCGCTGCCGCTGCTGACTGCGCTGCTTGCGCACCAAAATTTTGTGTACTTTTTTAGGATATCAAATAGGGATACAAAGCCGACATGCACACACACACACACACAGAGTGTGGTATATGCATATACAATTGCAAAGGGGCAGGGCCCTATATACCGTTAGGAGTAAAATGCATTCCTGTTTTTGTTGTTGATGCTGTGCGTGTTTTTGCTTTTGCTTTTTTTTTTGCGTGCACCAACTAAAAATTATGTCTGCCCCCACTTCGCTCGGCCCTGGAGGCTGCAGCCTAACTATGTACGCGCTTATGTATTTGTGCGTCTGTGTGCGTTTGTATGGCTTGGTATTTGCAAGTGCAATTGCATTTGTATTCTCTCTCTCTACACGCACAACTACACACGAAGCTTCGAGTTGGTTCCTGTGTATTTTTTGGGCAGCCATTTTAGCTTGAGCCTAGCTCAGGCCCCGGTTCTAATGCAATTGCATTGCGATGCTGCTGCCGGCTGCGCTGCTGACGTTAGCGTCACTCCTATATGCACGACGCAACGTGGCTGCCACACCCAGAAAAAGTGCACTTTTCTACAAACGTTTTGGGATATCAGGTTTTTTGATTTTGCTTCCTTTTTATTTTTCGCCTATGTACAACAAATATGCACATGCTACTCTTTTTAGTGCTGCTCGGCATGAGTATCTGTGTGTGTGCGTCTGTGTATATGCGTGAGTGTGTGTGTGTGTGCATGAAACTGCATTCGGTTGGTGCTAAAAGTTGCACTCTACATGCACATTTTGTGTGCGTGGCAAAAGCCAATCGGGTGCTTGCTGCACAGCTGCTCTTTTTCCACGACTCCAAAACTCGGACTCAAACTCGAGCAAATCCCCCCACGGCGCTCATTCGCATTTCTAAAATTAAAGTCTGTAAGCTTAGCTTACGCAATGAGCTTTTCATTTTGCTCACAGCCAAGTAGCATAGGTATAAAAATATCCTTGAATCTTGAATTGACTTGATTGAATAGCCTAATGAAATACGATTGCTAGAGTAAATCTGATCAACTTTTACTTTTTTATTAGCATATTAGGGCTGCTAGCAATTCATTTTAAATAATATTTAAAAATAGTTGCTTATGAATATTTTTTATAACCTTCTCAAAATAATAAAAATAAGTTTCACTAATATTATTATATTACTATGTATACTGATAGAGTTCGAATAAACTACGAACTGTTCACAAATGTAATTTATCTATTTATATCACTTCCTTTTATTTATCGTATATTGATTATCATGTATACATCATACAACATTTGTGTTTTTAGTTCAGCTGTTAATTTGTTACAGTGAAAATCCACAGATAATTCAGCTGCTAAAAAGTTTTGTCGGAATTTTACTGCTTTCAATTAAATTTTCAGTTTTTATTTGAAGTGAATAATCCTTCCTTCGTATTGACCCACATTCCCGGTATTTTATGAATACAATACAACATCATTTTCGCTAAATATCTGTGTGTAATGTTGTCCAGCTTTTATTTAAGTGGCTTCTTTTTAGAGCAATTATGAACTTAGCGTCCGTATTCTAATCGAATCAATTGAGTGCAGAGGTCAAAGGCCAAGGACGGACGGTGGGCAGCCAACTGCCAGCAAGCAACAAGCAAGCAGCTTATTCACATTTATAATATTTTTTTCTATATCCTATAGAAAACACCCACACATATAACGAGTCCCACTCACTCACAGAATCACACACACACACATATATACACATGGGTTGATGATTTTTTCGCGTAACTTTGTGGGGTCTGGCTGGGATTTGATATATTTTTTTGCCGTTTGTTTGTTTGGGTTGTTAGAAAATTTATTTTTTGTGAAATTTGCAGCGTGCATTGGGTAAAAAAAAATGGAAAAAAGGCGGCAGACGAAAAGGAAAAGCGGAAAAATATGTGAAATGTGTGCGCAAGTAAAAGAAAAGTGCCAACATTTTTTGTTTTCATTTTTTTTAGCATTTTGTGAGCTTCCTATGCTGCGTTTTGTGTTTTGCTTTGCTCGTTCGTTGTATTTTTTCGCCACTCCTGCTTCTCCCATTGTGCCGCTTTAGACGAAGGCGAAGGACGTTTGAATAACCTTGTAACCTTTTTCTTTTTTTTTCGGTTTTCTTTTTTTTTTCTGCAGTCGCCGTCTGTTTTTGTTTTTGTTTTTGGAGCGGCGGTTCGCCACAAGTGTGCCCTTTAAACTTGGCCGGCAATAAAGTTGACCCAAAACCAAAGGCATTTTAAATGAGATAGTTGTAAGGCTTACCGTTCCATCCAGGCCGCCAGGCAGCTAGCCATCAGCAAAGATTTCCCGATTTCCGATTTTCCCAATTGACGGCGAGAGACCACACATTATCTAGTTGAAAATTTTGCGCTTTTCCATTACGATCTCGACGCGTTCGCTGGCAAAGTGAAACTGATCAGCGGCGATGCGAAAGCTGCAAAGCTGCGGCTTCATTTGAATCGAGCAACCCGGTTTTTCGCTTAGAGCGAAATAGATTTTTCTAGCTCAAAATTTCTTTTGTTTGGTGTGACAATTAATATGAAGGAAGATCTTGGCAGCCTTTTGATGTCTTCAAACTTGTTCCTGACCGTAGCGCATAAAAAAACACCTCACCTTTTTCACCCTTTTTAACAAGTTTTGTCGCTCGCCGAGGTTCACACAAAATGCTCAAAAATTAATTTTTTTTTGACAGGGTTGCTTAGGCATTAGGCGGGCATTAGATTAGAAGATCCTCAGCTGCTGCGGCTGCTGTTGTTGCTGCATGGGAACCGAAAAGCTGTCAAACAAGTTTCAGCTATCGCTGCCTAATGAGATCTACCAACTAGAAGAGCTAGCAGAAAGCATTCTGCTTAAGTAAACGAACTATCAAAACTTAGACAGCCGCAAGGACTGCGATTTGCTTAGCTAATCTCAACTTTTCTTCAGTCAAAGTTCAAGTTACAGTTATTTATGGTCTGTGTTCAAAAGTTAATAGGGGTGGTTTGCCTTTGAGGCTGTCCCGTTTTGGGACGCGTGCTCAGTGTCAAGGGTTAATTGATCTGATCCTAGCCGGCTCTTCATTATCTGCTCTCGGGATACACCACGAGGCAGTCAACCCCTAAGCGTGAGCAGCACGCGTGCGCCTTCTGATTCGCAGCTATTCCAAAATGGGACCCGTGATGAGGTCGCAGTTCAGGTAGATCTCATTTATATTCAACTCAAGTGTTAAGCAGACTGTATGCAACTGTTTTCATTATGAAACTTGTTCATTTGCTTTTCCTTTGTTTTTTTTGCTCCCATTCAACATCTGAGCATTTAGCTAAACAAGTGAATATGGAAACACAAATTCCTCCTGGCGAACATTTTGGCAAATGCTTTTCACTTTGTTGCTGCTGCTGCTGCTGCTAGTTTTCCGTAGTATTTCAAAGTGGTTTCCAAACTGTTGCAGCAACTTTTGCGGTTAAACTTCATGTACCCAGCTGGCGGTGGGGCCGTGGGGCTGTGGATCATAAGGACTGGCAGCTTGCCGCAGAAGGCAACTTTTAGTTTTCGCTTGCTAAAATAATAATTATGAATATGATTTTTAGAAATTAGTTGAGCTAGCAGAGTTAGCTGCCAGGCGCCCTCTGGCGGCTGCCGTTTGCACATCTCCTTCATATTTTATGCTGCTATGTAGCTGCTCGCAACTTCATTTATTTTCCATGTTATTAAAATTCTAAAAATATAATTCGAGCGGAGCGCTGCCTCATGTCGTTCTGCCAGGACTGCAAGGACTACCAGGACTGGGAGGACTGCACTTTCGGTAAAAGGTAATTTACTAGAAAATTTGCTTTGCAATTAGTACAATTATCGTATGTGCGCTGACAACGAGCTCTATGAACGCTGGCAACGGCCACGATGGAGTCTCTTTAAAGAGCTACTGATAGCTTTATAGAGCAATCGGCTCGAATGTCATCGAAAGGGTTCATTTTATTTGCTGGCATGCACTTAACAAAGTTAAACAAAGTCCATTAATAAGAAATACCCAAAACGTCCCAAACTCAAACTCAAAATGAAAATGAAAATGAAATGTAAATTTCTAGTTTGCATAGCAATTTGATCCAGCGAGCGCGCCCCAAGGACTTGCTTGGCTCGTCCTGGGTACCCTGCGAATGCTGCCGTCAGCTTCTTGATGTCATTAATTTTTTAAGCTTGCTTGGAATTTTCGGCCAGGCCCAAATAAAATGGCTGACCAAAGAGCGACGATGAGAAAAGGGTTTTAATTGTTTTGGGCGCTCAGCTGCGTCTGGTCCGCTGCCCCTTGGTGCTTAGAGCTGTCTCCCCCTTCTCCTCTTGTGCTGGGTATTGATTTAGTTTCCAAATACACTTGAGCCTACCCATAATTAAAGGTCTCTGCCTCTCGCTCCTCGTTCCTTGGCGCCTTTACTCTCTCTCTCTCTCCCACTTGTTCTCTCTCTGTAGCTGCCCGATGATTTATTGTTTGACAGACAAAAGTTCGCAAGGCTCACGCACCAGTCGTCGTTTTAGGCCAAATTAGAAAGGGTTCTTAAATGTCTGCAGTCGCTGCTGAGCTTGGGGGCCGGTCGAAAGGCCTTTCAGCTCCATGCGTCCCTCGCACCATTTGTTGTCACGCTGTCTAGCTATTTATTTATATATGTTTAGTGTAATGTTTAATTTAGTAATGGATTAGTGCAGCGCCGGCTGCTGCTGCTGGACGCTGTACGCTAGACTCTGAGCTAACTGCTGTTCATTATGCTAAGTCACGCAGCCAAGCGGGGGCCAGGTCTGTGGGCGTCATTTTCAAGTTGAAGATTTATTGTGACATTTTCTTGAAATACGCAAATGTTCGTCCGGCCCAATATGTTCCTGACAGCCCCTGAGCGCAGCAGCGCCACCCAAGTCGCCATTTTGTAGCTCACTCAGAACTGTGTTCGGTTTAAGGATATCTATGCGATGGGCCTTGGTAATGCGCTGGGTCGCAGCCAAAATGAAAACTGAAATTTAATGAAGCAGCCATTGCCGCAAAGCAAAGAGCCTGGGACGGGCTCGGGTTCGGGGCAGGGTAGGTGAAAACTTCAGTTGGTATCCTGTCAGGCAAGCCCAGCGCCACACAGGCACCAACAGCGGCGCCCGCTGCATAGATTGGTTATTATCTCTTAGTTCAGTGCATAACTTTTTCACTCTACATGTAAATTTAAGCCCCGCTGCGTTGCGCTTGCACCTCTCCATCTTTTTTGGTCGAAATTATTTTATAATGAATGTTCGTATTTAGCTAAAGTTTTATGAATGGCGTTCATTACAGGCTCCAGCATAGGTGAGTCAATGTGTGTGTGTGTGTGTGTGTGTATGCATGGCTGTAATTCGGTAGTAGAAACTACAGTGAGTGGCGCATTTGAGAAGCTCTGCACTGAAGTGAACCACAAAAATATGAAAACCACATTTATATTGCACATCGGGCAGATGTTTTCAAACTCTGTGTATCTCGGTCCTCTGCGCCTCCCTCGATGCCTGGATGCCTCTGCGCCTCGGTCAGTTTGTTCAGTGTTTGTCCCTCATATGCTAGTTCGCGGTGTCGGTTGTGTCCGCCAGCACTCGCTGGACCAACATTCGGGCATGGCTGCCAAATGGAAATCATGTGAAAATGCATTCACTGATGTTGGTTTAGAACTTTCCACTAAGGTAACTGCATAAAGTTTGCTGCGGGCTAAACCAGCGTTGTACCAATACCAAATGCGTTTTCGAGTGGACTCATGTTTGCTACGAATGCCAACTGAGTATTGCAGTATTACATAACAGGTTATATATCTTATAAAACGCCCTGCAAATGCTGCAATCTGAACTGTCAATTTATATTAGTTTTTGAGTAAAAATAAAACCGAGAAAAAAATTAATTTATTTTGAATTGAGTACGGTTTTTTATTTTAAAGATACATTTTCTAGATACAATAATATTTTAATATTTTTTAAAATTAATATTTTTTTTATTGAAATAAATATTGTCTCTTGAAGATTAGTCTCTATTAATTTATTCATAGTGACCAGGAATATATTCTTGTGCATGTACATATATTATGTAAAATCTTTCTTATTTTATTTAAATAATAATAATGTAATGATAATAATTGAAATGCTTGAAATTAGATAAAGGGTAGAAATTATATACAATCAACGTAAATAATAAAATATAAATAAGTAAAATAACAAATTTTAACAAAATTGATTTAGTTCAATATTTCACAGGAATATAAATAATATATGTTGTATTTGAATTCTTTGTTAAACAATCTGTTCAGCTTATAAATGTTTTCAATTTCCCAGTACCTCATTTCTTAATAATTTGATTTTCATGAAAGTGTTTTTTTTTTGTGTATATAAAGTAAAAAAAAAAAAACATATCATATTTAAATTTCTCTGAGATCAAAATTTAAAATAATAATAAACTGCAGTTTCGCAGTTTAGTTTAAATAATATAATGCTGGGGTCTCAGTAATATGCATTAAAATCGTGTGCGAGTGCTTTAAGCTTGACGGGACTTTCACAATGTAGTTTACACGCGAGTGCGCTGCTCACTTGACTCACGCCTTGTCCTGCTGCTCCTTTCCACTCCTTAATCTGCTCCTGACAACCCAGCAAGCGGCAAAGCAAAAGCGTAACGAATTTTTAGCATAAGGGAGCGCTCGATGGCGGCCAGAGGAGAACCCACTGACAACCCTTTCAAAATTCAAACTTGACAATTAAGTAAAATAAATGAGAAGCTCTCGGCGCGGGCTACGTGACGTGGCCAGCAGAAGATGCGAGCTCAGAGAGAAAGAGAGCTGAGGGAGCGAGATGCCATGTAGATGGGAGATGAGAGATGGGAGATGGGAGATGGGAGATGCGAGATGTGAGCTGTGTGACCTGTGAGTTGGTTGCCCTGGACATGGCCCGCAACTTTGACACCCTGGAGCAACGGCTACGAGTGAAAGGCACGGAGTCGTTGCGGTAGTTGGGGACTAAGGCAGAGGGAGTGGGAGCTTGGGTGGCTGGCTGCTTGTTGTATTTGTGGCAGATTGTACCCCAAGGTACAGGCAAATTGTTCCTCTTCCGCCGTCCAACGCTTCTGCTGCTACTGCTGCTGCTGTTGGCAGCCATTATGGCCAACTTATATTTGCGCTAGAGAAGCACAACAAAGCAGCGTCTGGGCAGCGCCGTTGCTGCATGTACCACCCACACATTACGGGGCTGTCCACCTACAGCTCCAGTTCCAGTTCGCACCGCATGTTTTGTGCGCAGTTGCTGAGGTCACTAATGTCGTAAGATGAATCCTTTTGGCAAATGCCTTCAGGGTGCAAATATAAAACAAGCAACGGCAGCAGCTTCACACACGCTCTTCCTTCGCCAGGCTGCCCCTGCTCCCCTCCTATTCTGTTTTATTTAGATTAGTTGTTTGGCTGCTGCCAGGATGTGGCGTCGCTCTGGCACTCGCAGCAGCCCGCGCAAGAAAATAATGAAAACAGCAACTTTCATAATGAAGGTCCTTCAGTGGCGCGTTGCTGCCGCCAGTGTGTCCCAGTCCCAGTCTCAGTCCCAGCCCTGCTCTCTGTCCGTTTCCGTGTCCGTGTCCCTTTCTCGTCTCTTTTGAAATTATAATCTGCACCATGGCGCCACCGTCGTCGTCAGCATCAACATGTTCGTTCCGCCTTCGTTCCCCCAGTGTTGACAGCCTCCTTGCATTGCTTCTCATGCTTCGCCTGTTTAAGGACCTGCGCTCGGCTTACACGCTTAGCGATAGAACGCTCGGGCACTTTGTTACTTGTGTTTAATGCGTTGAGCGATGAGGTAAATGTGGGTGTATTGGTGTGTGTGTGTGTGCTGGTGGGTGTGTCACCCTCATGTTTTGAATAAATAGCTTTCAGGTTTTGGCTTCTTTGAGCGATCCCTCCAAGAGAGAGAGAAAGAGAGAGAGAGAGAGAGCGAGAGAGATAGAACCAGAGTTTATACAACAAATAGCCTCAGTCGAGTAATTTACATGCAGAAATCAAATAAGCTCCATGTTCGCATAATGAACATAAAAACTGGCAGCGAGCTCAGCTCCCGGGCCGTTAACTCGCTGCTGAAACAAAAGCGAGTCAGAAATGAGAAGGTCCTTCAGAGTTTGTTCCTAATTACTTTGATGAACAAAGGCGGGCGCAATTTGAGTGACGCAAACAAAAGCATAAAAACCAACATAAACGAGAAAATTGAAAAGTTTTTTCTTGTTTTTTCCCCGTCTTTCTAATTTATTTTGAGCATTCGTTGGGCCTGGCTGCGACTCAATTCATTTGGGAAGCAAATTATTTGCCAACTAGCAACTAAAACTATTTAATTTCCTGCACAGCATCCAGACACTGAACTGCCAACCAAATTCAATTCACACCCACACACATCAAGATTAAAGAGCAGCATAGTTTGAGGGGAGGCCGAAAGGAAGCAAGTTTTATTGCACCCACACAAGTATGCTAAGGGCTGCAGACTGCTACCCTTGTCCAGGCACACACCCTCCCTCTCGTGTGGCAAAAGCCAAGCCCATATTCGCATCTGTGCCCAGACAAAAGTCACAACTATCCCAAGTCCGTATGCGGGTTTGAATCTCGCTTGACCCACGCCTCCTCCCATTGGCAGTGCGACTTTTTGGCCATGACTGCAAACCGAAGACGCCATCTTAGTCTAGAGTGGGCGGATGGTTTCAATTTGCATTTCCATTCTGGCTACAAATATTTGCACTGACCAGAGAAATGAGTTATTGAATTAGTCAGGCGAACGGGCTGGGCTTCACAGCAGTTAAATTATGAAATATTATCTTCTAGATGTGAGTCTGCTGTTCGCTTAAAGCGCAAACTGGAATTTAATTAAAGCAGTGCCCAAAGAAAAAGGGTCTTCGATTTCTTTGTGCCTCTCGCAGTGCCTTGGCCAACCCTTGCTTTCACTTAGCTTGGTATGCTGCCTTTTATACCCCTAAGTTGACCTAATGTATGCAGCGCACAAATATTGTCTCAGGCGGCTGAATGAACTCTCGGTCTGGGGCGAGCAGCTAAGCCGGGCAAACAGAAAGCCAGACGAATCTCTTCGACTAGACGCATCAAGAGCAGCAGCAAAAAACTGGAGAAAAAGAAACTGCAGAAGATGGAAGAGGCAGAGATTTGTCTGTGCGTCTGCCGATTTTTTCATTCCCTTTTTTACTCTGCTCATCGTTTTGTTCGGTTTCTTGTTCATAGACTCCTTTCAATGTTTGCATTGGATTGCCTTACACTATCTTTGAAGCCTATGTGGAAGCAGCATCAGTGAGTTCCTTCTGGGAGAGTAGAAGTGAAGAAAAACTCAATATATTTCAATAGAAATGCTGGTATTTAAATAACATTGATTTATGCAATATTTGTAAAAATAATTTTTTTTTAGTTTATATTTTGAGATAAATTATGTTTAACATTAATTTTAATTCTAATTCTAATTAATTCTAATTTTTTATAATATTATCTTTAAGTCGCTATGCCATTTATTATTATTATTTTCTCTTTCTTATTTCTTAATATTAGTAGAATCATATCTATTTTGAGAGTGTCTGAGGTGCGAGAGTTCAATTATGTACACAATTTTTTTTTTACATTTTTTTTTCACCTCTCGTACTGCTGCCGATGCCCGTTTTTGTTGAGACTCTGTTCCTGTCTCGCTTTACGGCTTACCATCGGTCTGTTCTTTGACCCTCTTGTGTTTTGGTCTTTATGTGATCCCATTTGAGAACGTTTAACGCGTACCTGACTTGTGGCAGAGGTCTGAAACGCTCGATTGGCAATTGATGGAAAGCAAATCGTCTATAAATCAAGTGTGTAGCCGGGAGAAACAAAAGCGAAATTCAATAAATGTCACTAATCCCTGCGCTAAAACAAATCGCCAGCTATTTGCAATTTTAATAAGTAAATGAGGCGAGGTCAAAACAAATGCTGGAACTGAAACAGTAACAGGGACAGCAATAGCAACAGAAATATATGCAAATCCATTAATAATCCATAAAAATGATTAATTACTGTAAACCTGTGTGGGTGTGCTCTGCTTTGTCTGCTGTCTATCAATGCAGCCGCAACCCAAACTCGACCGCACATCACACATACATACATACACATGCAGACACATACATACTGCTAGTCGAATGTTAGGTAAAGTGTTTGTTTCATTGGAAATTTTCCAATTTATGCTTATAATCGTAGCCACTGTACGAACTGAGGGCCACAGCATGAGCTGCTCTGCCGTCGGCAGCTGCTTCTTCTGCCACTGCCGCTGCCACCGTTGCCGTTGCCGTTGCCGTTGCCGCCGCTGCTACTGCATGGCTAACGCACATGCGCAATCTAGCTACATATACAGTTTACATATGTATTAGTGTGTATGTGTGTGTGTGTGTGTGTATGCTGCAGCTAAGCAATGAAAATCCGACACTGCGTCGGCCATTCCGTTGCCCGGCTTCCATTTTGCCAGCATCGGCCATGGCGTTTAGTCGTCCACACAGCACAGCTGCCCACGCCTCAAGCCGCACGCCACACGCCTCATGCCTTGTGCAAATTGGAATTGCAATAGGTTGGCAGTTCGGCCCGTTCGTAACAGGGGTGGCTGGCTGGCTGTGCCACCCCATGGGCCGTGGCTTAAGAGCTGCAGTTAGAATGCTATTGCGTAGTTTCTCTTAAATTATCCGATACAGTAAACTACTTTACCGACAATTGTTCTAAGGCATCTAACTGCCGATAGATGGCGCTGGCATGGGCACTTTTGAGTCTGCTACTGGGGGTAGGGCGCAAATTCCATCTATTGAGGGTTGATTTGAATGCAAAGGCTATTTGAGAGGCACATTCTGGTAATTAAAAAGATTTTAAAGGGATTTAAAGATAATATTTTTAAGAAATTCACAACTAATATTTGTTTTCGCTTTGTATTATTAGAATATAATCTTTGCTAGCTGTAAATAGAAGATAACCCGTATGTCAAAATTATTTCGTATACATTTCTTTCATTTTTACTTTGAAATCTATCTGATACTAAACCATACGAAATTGATATGATGTTGTATACATGTTTCTTTCAGAATACACATAACTGTTGGTATTCAGTGAGGCAAAATATTACGGAGTTTCATGAAGCGTTGTTTACTCCAGCACGAAATAATTATAGAGAATAATCTTTTAATTTAAAAAAATAGACTTATTTCTTTACGCAGATATTCCGTAACCCTTTTGAGTTATTAATGTCATTAATATTTTTTGTTTTTGTTTTTAGTGGTGTTGTTCTCTTGTTTCCAAATATTTTATATAATTTTATATTTTTGAATATAATTGATTGATTAATATCTCTATAGTTTATTTACTCAAATGAAAAATTTCAAATAAATTTAGAATATTTTAATATTTTATTAATATCATAATATAATTTTATATTTTTATTTTTAAATATAATTAATTGATTAATATCTCTATAGTTTATATACTCAAATGAAAAATATTAAATAAATTTAGAATATTTTAATATTTTATTAATATCACGACTCCAACTAAACGATTCTTTTTCATAAATCGAAGAATTTCTGCTTCTTTAACTAAGAAATAACAAAATTCCAATATTTCGCTTGTCGATTTATTCTATAAGTCTCCTATACATAATCTACGATATAATAAATGTAAAGTAAATGTGGCCACAATTGGGACAAATCTGGTCGAACAATTAATCTGAGATTGTTGGCTGTTTGACAATGCAATAAAATGCCAAATTTGATCATTAAGAAACAACTCGGAAAGAACAATAAAAAATAAGTTTAATTGAGCGATTCTCCATCATCTTTGCCATAAAAATGCGTGAACCGAAATTGGTTTTCGTGTTTATGTGGAGCACAAGTGTCGCCTTAAGCCCCGACAGTGTCAAAAGATGAACAATTTACAATTGTGAGACAATTAACTGACAGTCGCGGCCAAGCCATAAATCTGAGGTGCTAAAAAAGACGAGACGCGCCCGACTCAGTGGGCTCAGTGGAGAGGAGCGGGGTGAAGAAGAGATGAACAGAGAGCAGCGCATAAAAAGTGAAACACATGTTTTGTAGATGCTCGATTTCTTTTTTTATTTTTTATTTTCATATATTTTTTTTTGTTTTGGGGGTTGGTTTCCGTTAGCCGGGTGGACAAAGCAAGGGGAAGGGCGGCTCAACTTCTGTGGCCAGTGCGTGCCGCAAGTGTCGCGTTTTGAAATTGCTGTGGCATGTTGTGCAGGTCAGTTCCACTGAACAGCACCAAAAACTTTGACAGCGTCCAAAGCCCCATACCACGACCATTGGAATCCCAGCAGGAGTTTCGCGTCAAACAATAAATGTGCCACATACGCTACAAAATGCAGCCACGAAAATCCGATTATTACATTTGGCATTCGAATGAAACAACGCACGCCGATCACAACATCTCTCAGTCCCCGCTCCCATAATCAATTAATGCTGGCAATTTGTGCAGCCGAACGTAACCTCAATTATGTGCGCCAAAGTAACTGCCATTGCCCAGGATTAATAGCAAAAAAAAAAAAAAAAAAAAAAAAAAACAATAAAAAAAGCAACAATTTGGCAAGCAGCAAAAGGTATAATAAAAAAAAAAGAGTCAACAGCAATTTTCCCATGGAAATCCGACTGGCTTGACATTAAGCGATCCAGACAACAACGATGTGAATTATAACAAAAACAAACATTTAGTAGACTAGCGGGTTGGAGAGCGGCAGCTAATCGAAAAAAATGTCGAAAGTCAAATACGAAGCACAAACACAAATATAAACACTCACACATACACACGCACACAAAAGCCCAATGACAATGTCAATAGCAAAGAGCAAAACATGAAAATTACAAAAAATCTACCAAATCATGTGAGACTCGATGACAAAGGCATTGCTCCTATTGGCATGGGATTATAAAAACAGGTGGCATAGAATATATACAATATATGCCTTTACTTATTGCGTATAGTTAGGATAAGCAGAAGATGCCAGATTGATGTAAAAAATAGTTGATATTCATAAAAATATCTTGGAAATAAATTTAATGTTGACTGATTTCTCTATAGGCTTACTATGTGATTAATTATTGAGCTAACACAATAACTAAAATCATTCTTAAAATCAGTTTTCGATTTATAAAATTCTAATTTCACTCTGAATATGATATTGCAGAGAGTTACACCTAACGAACTATTGATTCTCTCATTTACATTGATCGCTCTAAGCTGAAAACTATTTGTTTCTATAAATATGTATAGCTAATTATGCTAGGGTATGCTTATAAGTGTAGCTTCTTTATTTTTATCTAATCTAAGACACCTTTGGCTATAATTTTAAATATCCAGGTCTTTGATGGTCTTTGATGTTTTAAAAAGTATGGCTTAGCTGCTATGTGGAATGGAACAGGTGCCCTAGGTGTCTTATTACTTTTTTTTTTCTGAGGAATGAAATGCATAATAGAAGCGCTGGAATATGCTTTAAAATATCGAAGCATGACCATAGAGCACATTTATATGCTGCTCTTGCTTTTCAATTCGATTTGATTTATACACAAATTAATCAACATAATTGGCAAAGATTACATGGATGATCTTCGTTTAGTATGTTTTATGGAAACTGATTTAGCTTTAGTGTGAGTTTAATATATTTTCAATACTAGCAAATAAGCGAATACAAACAATGACAGGAAAATTATAACTTAATGTTTATCACAAATAATTAATATTTAAGAAAAAATAAAAATAAAAATGAGCTGGCATATATTTTTTATGTCTTATTTTTCTATCTTTGTCGTCATTTATCATTGTTACTTTTCCCAAAAACCAAATCAAAATCAAACCCAAAAGAGATAACGCTCATAGCGCTGCGCCATTGGGCAGCAGAAGCAAAGAGCACCGAAATGCACGTTGATGCTAGGCTTTTGCTCGAAATGCAGTTGAGGTCCAGCAACAGCAAAAAACTTTATAAATATATATAATAGAGAAGCTAGCATTGGCAGGCTATCAGTGGGAAAAAAGTGCAGTGCTGGCATAGGCGAAACGCATACTCTTAGGCTGGCGCGCAGTGCATTTGGTGGGGGTGTGAGTGCATTTTCAATCAGAGTCGCTCAACAGCGCAACTGCAGCAGCTGGGGCAAAAACAACAAGCAAACTTCACAAAATTGCACTCGGCAGCATTTTGGCAAACTCTCAAACTCAAACTCAAACTCTCGCGGCTCGCATTGGCGCATAAAACAAACAGTTAGCCGGGCTGCAAGTGTGCGTGTGTGTGGCACTTGCTCTTTATCTTTTTGCATATAAACGTCGCTAGCACCACTGGCACAGCCATCCACCCACCCACCCACTTCACTGGGGTGCCTGCCCGCCCGTTCGCCTGCCTGCCTGCCTGCCTGCCTTGGGTGCCCAGTGCATTTTTGGTCAGCTGCAGATCGCGGGTGCAATTTTTTCTCGCTGCACTTTAAGTGCAGTTTACCTCTTTGCCATGTTTGTGCCCCCAGTTCCCCTGCCCACCGTCCCTCGCCAGTCTGTGTGTATCCATCCCCCTCGTACATGTGCCTGCCATCGTGTTCCACTGGCTCTTTGGCGACTTTGAGTGTGCGGCGTTAGAAATTGCGAAAAAAAAGTTTCGCGTTGCAAATGAATTCTTACAAAGGACATGCGTCCTCCCCAGTCGCCAGCTAGCCGACATACACATGTGCATGTGTATGTGTGCGAGCGGGGCTGAGGGGTTGGCCATTGCATTTCGGTGCGGACTTTGGTTCGTTGACGACCAAGTGCCAATTCGCTGGCATGTTGGATTGAAGCGCTGGAGTGGCGCTTAAGTGCCATGGCTCCAGCCTGCTGGTCATGCAGCCAGCCGCCCGCCGCCCGCTGCCTGCTGCCCGCCACCTGCCCCTAGCCCTACCCTGCTGCAGGCAGCAAACTCGCTCGCCGCGCTTCTTTTTCATTTAATTAAAATTATTTGCCTTTGCCAGCGACTCACTGGCCAAAGCGTGAGGGCCCCAACCATCGCCACTCGGAACTTAGCTGGA
Organism: Drosophila navojoa; assembly: GCF_054131105.1. NCBI lineage: Eukaryota > Metazoa > Arthropoda > Insecta > Diptera > Drosophilidae > Drosophila > Drosophila navojoa. The sequence continues at coordinate 21,273,400 of NC_142890.1, forward strand.
TTTGGGCACCGCTAGCGTCTTCCTCATGTGCACCCAAATCACTTTTAAGTGCGTGCGGCTTAATGTCAATTAGTGGTGCAGTCACCACACGCCCCGTCCAGTGGCCAAATGCAGCGGTGCATTCAGCCAGGCAGCAATCAAAGCGCAGCGCGGGACAGTAAGCTGCAATTATTTTTGTTTCAAATGTGTATAAAATGCATACAAAAATGGAAATAAATGCACGAAATGCTTTACTGTTGCCAATTACAACAGCACGCACCGAGCAAAAAAAAATAAACACAGTAAAGCAAAATAAATAAAAACAAAGTTGCAGCATAAAATATACAAATTCAAATTCCCATTTAAACGAGGCCCTCCAAAGCGCAAAGGAATGCAATGATCAAAAGCTGAAGTTTAGGTGGGAGGACTTCTATTGTACTAAATAGTTGATGTATATTGCAAAGGATTTTTTTACGTTGGGTTTTTAAATGTTATCATTGCAGAATATATAGAAATTATTCAACAGCAAAATATTTAATTACTTAAGCAGCAGCTGAATCAGCTCGCATCTAATCTCTATCCACAACAACAGACGAAGGCAGATAAATTTAATACATAATACAATAATAATACAATAAAAAAAAAAATAAAAAAAATACTAGATATAGATGTGCGTTCAAGAGGCTCAGCTTCAAGTAGCTTCGATTTAAAGTAAATAAAAAATAAAACTAAAAAAAAAAAATAACTACATTCATTTTGGATGATACTCCAAATGATAGAAAGCCAGTAAATTACTACTGTATTTCTACTGTAGATAAATACTAAATGTTAATTAAATGAACTTAACATATGCTACGTCGAGATATTTATATGAAAAAAAAAACCTTGCGACTAGATATAGACTTAAAAATAATTATATATCATTTTTGTATTTGATTTTATGATACAGCTAGTGAAACAAGAGCTGATTAAATATGATATTTTGTTGTATTATTAAATATGACTATTTTGTTATATAAATATTTCGATTTAGCAAATAATTAATTAAGCAGATTAAACAGATAACTTAATGAGGACTATCTATTGAAAAAGCATATTGTGAGTGTAAGTACGGAAAAAAGAACAAAAAACTTAATCACCTCTGATCGGAATCCATCAGCTAAGGAGATTTATTTATGTAGAGAGAAAGAGGACAAGAGAGAGGGCGGGAGCACCATTCAGCTTGATCACGCTAAGCCATCGTTCGATTAATACAGCTGCTCATAAATTTCTAATACATATTATATTTAGCCGTTCACTTGCATTTATAAAAACAAAACGAAAAGCTGTAAAAGCTGAATACAAACAATAAACTGAACTTTTAGTGTCCAAAAATATATATGACTTGGCTTAAAGCCACACGAATAATTTAAGTATATCTTCTCTAGTTCTCACTCTTTTGATTTGAAATTAGAATAGCCATTCAGTCAGTTAATAGATTAATTGATTTGCAGTCATGAGACGCATTCAGCCGCATTGAGATGCTTGAAATTGTAATTGGCAAATAACGAGTTTAATTTTCATTCCCGTTACGGCGATTGTAATTAAAGCATTAGAGATTGCAATTTATTGTACAGTTAGCTAATGAGCTGTCAGCTTCCGCTTCTTCTATGGCGAAGGCAGCACGTAAGGACATGTGCGCCATGCTGCGCTCCTATTAATAATTCCAAGATGCGTAATTATTGATTTTCCATTAACACTTTGAGGTTGCAGAGATGTAAGCGAGAGGAAATAAAAATGTGGAAAAAAATGAAAAACGAGCCCACGTGTGTATGCGGTGGACACTTTGAACTTAGGCCTGGACCTCAACCGAGTCCTGTGCGTCGTCTCACGGATGGAAAAACTCTTTGAGGCAGTGTGAACGGTGCCAATGATGCGTCGGAGGCGACTACCGTATGTCGCCTGTCGCCTGTCGTCTGTCGCCTTTGTAGCAATTAGTAGACGTGTGGATGTGTGTGTTATTTATTAATAAATATTTTACACTTGGACGCCCTGGGTTAATTGCACTCACGTATGCCGCCTGGGCATGCGGCAGGGTGAGGGCGGCGAAGCGAGCAGCGAACGGTTCTTAAATAGGCCTAGCATAAGATTGACGGACGTGCCGAGAGTTTGATGTAATATATAAATGATGTTGTAATTAAAAAGCGTATATCTGGATTTTATGCAGTCGTCTGTCAGCATCACTCAACTTGGCAGCAAAATTAAAAGTCAAACTGTTTAAGACAATCTGCAAACATGCTTAAAGCAATGGCAGCTCGCTGCGTTGAATTTGAATACGGAACGGAACGGAGGGGCTGGGGCACGGCTATGGTCAGTCGCAACCCTCCTCGGACACTGTCCAGCTGAGTTCAGCTCAGCTGGCTTCAACTCGACTCAGCTCAACCCATCCATCCATCCATCCATCCACACTCGGACGGCGCACGGACTGCTGCACGCAACGTGGCGCCAATTTCTTTGATTACGGCATGTGCGCTTCGATTGTGAGCGAGACGGCAAGGTAATCCTTTGTCTCTTGTCTCTGGATGTGTGCAGCGTAAACAAGCGACAATGAGCCGCTTTCAATGACCAACTGAACTTCAAAACTTTGACTTGGCAGTTGACCAAGCTGCGCCCTGCCTGACAGTCGGCCCGTGGCCAACCCCTTTGGGGCGAAAGATTTTTGACTCCTTTGCCTTAATTATCGAGCAGCGGGTGCTATTCTCATTTCGACACTGATGCTGGCCCAGCCGAGGGCGTTGCGCGCCTTCAACGGAAGTTCCTTGAAATTATTTCTGCATTTTATAAAGTTTTTCAGAGATTGCTTTTAAGGGTTGTGCTCAGCACTAGAAGCCATGTCTCTAACAGCCGATATCCATACCTAATTAATGTGGTCTAATCATAACCCTTGCTGCAGCCACATCCTATTTTGTATGCTGTGTGCGTGCATTTGAATGGGCAAAAAGCAAATGAAAAGAAGTCCAAGTATCTGGCCGAGTGTTGGCAAATGCAAATCGGACGCTGCAGGCAGCACACTGACCAACAGAAGCTATTGAAATCTCTTCTCGATACCAAATATTATTGCCCTCGGGTCAACTGTGCTCATAGACTCACAATTTGCATGTGTAATGGGCCTGAATTCCTGACTCATTTCAATTAATATTCGATTTTTCAATATAAGAATAAAAATTAATAATAATAATAATAAAATATATGTAAATATAAAAGAAATATATTTTTATAAATTATTAAATATATATACATAATATTAAATGAAAAAGTATTTATAAAAATAAAGATTAAAAAAATTAGAAAAATACTAAAAAATTTAATTAGAAATATAATCAAACTTTAGAGCCAACATTAGTGTTATTAAAAATTTCAATAAAAATGCAAACAATAATATCGAGTGCGAATCCCTCGGTCCGTAATAAGCTCTGCCCCCGCAAGTACGTATCCTGCTTCTTCCACTCATTCCACTTGCGCTCACTTTGCTCTGTTCCTCGCTCATCTAACATAAATATAAAAAATTCTCGTCGAACATTTGGCATTCAATGCAACGGACGAAGAAACAGCTGAACAAAAAGGCAAACAGTCAATGAGAACGGAACTGTGTAGACTGGACTGAAGCAGTGCTAATGATTGATGCTGATGGCCTCTATAAGCACAGCCCATACAAAAATGAGTATGAGTGTGTGTGTGTGTGTGTGTGTGTTGCTTGCTAAAAGAGCTCGCCAAAAAGGAACTTTGCACGCATGCACTTGTCGACTTTGCATAATGCAGAATGAATGACTCGTAGAGCCAGCGACGAGCAAGGAGGCGGCGGGGGAGTGGACTGGCAGTTGGTATTAAGTGGGGCCGAGCTACTTTTCGTGCTTTGTGCGAATCGTTGGCCTGGGTGGGGCTGGAGGAGGCGGACTGTGCACACATGTGAATGTGTGGATACGGGAAATGGGAATTCTTTGATTTGATTTTTATTTGGCTGTTTGTGCGATGTGCAGCGCTCACTAAAAAGTTAATTGCACGAAAAATAAGTTAATACTCCGCTCCGGCTCAGCTCCCGTGCCGTCGCTGGCCGTCCGCTTCAGTCCGCTCGAGTCGCTGTTTAATTTAATTAGCCGTCGTTCCTCTATATGCCCAATCCCTCTCCCCCACCGCTTGCTTGTCACATGTGTCCGTGCCTTTGCCCGTTGCCCATTTGCCACGCCGTGTACCCGCTTCTCTTTGGCATTTTTTCGCCGACAGTTTGCCAATCCGTTGACGAGCAGCTACAGCTCCATGTGCCAGCGGCGCTCAAGTCAATTAGCAAGTATTTTTAATTGCTTTAAATTTGCATAATTTCTGTCAACAAGCAGCCTGTCCGACGGCAGCCCCGCCTCACGTTTCACGGTCTTCTTGTCGGACAGGCGCAAGGATTTTGCGTATTACCTTCAATTAGCCATAACAATGCGAGTGGCCAGGGCTGGGGCCAGGGCTGGGGCCAGGGCTGGGGCCGGGGCCAGGGCACGGGCCAGGGGCTAGGTTAAAAGAAAGTCATCTAATGTTCGGACTAATCCAAGTTTGAGGGCCCCAACTGTGGCGGGCATTTCAATTAACCCGACGCACCTCAAAATGCCGGACCATAAACTTGGACAAGACAAATCCATGGCACACGCCAAGGAACCAAATGTCCCTCGCACACAGTTTGACCTCATTTTGTAGCTGGTGAAGACGCACAACTAATTAGACACATGCCAGCTAGGATAACACACACACACACAGACAGCGCAGAGCTGATATGTGTGCTTATGAAAGCTCATTCATATATGTATCTGTATCTGTATCTGTATCTATATCTGTAACCGTATCTATATCTGTTCGTGGTTGAATGTGTGTGTGTGTGCGCTTGACCGTACGCAAATTACTTGTGTCATAAATTTACCAGACAACCAACAAGCGACAAGAAAAGTCAAGCGACCCAAATGACACCCGAGGCTTACAAGTGGGTCGAAGAACACATATCTAGCCAGCCAGCCAGCCAGCCAAAGGCCCACAAGGACACACGTCTGCTTACAATTCAATGCGAGGAACAGCTTGCTGTGCTGTGTTCGGATATCGGGCAAAAGGTAACTATCACGTATCTTTAGATTTCACATTAAGTCAGCCACGTTTTATGGGCCGGTGTGCATTCAATATGTGAGGCGACCTTCATAAAGATGCGTATCTTAACGATGACAGTGGAAAAGTTGCAACATTTTCAGTTTCAGCTACAGTTACAGTTACAGTTACAGTTACTGTTAGAGCTGCTCTCACCTCAAGATTCTGGGCTGCCATTGTCTTTGATTTAAGCGCAACAAAAGCTGACTTAAAATCCCAAAAACTAACCCAAAAGGGCGCTGTGGCTCGTCGGCTTATCGAAGCCCTTTCAATGCCCTCCGTGGACAAAGAGGCCGAGATGCAAGTGCGGCGATAAGTGTATGCGTTTTCCTCAACTGCTCATTAGGTTAGGATGCCCGACGGGCTCAACCGTTCAAGGATAACTGGTTGCCACACACACACACACACACACATGCACGGCAATAATTACAGGCTCTAATGTCGGCTCGACTCGGCACTAAATTCATAAACACTTTGCATAGTTTTAACGGCCAACCCTTTAACGGCTCTTGGCATGGATAGTGTGACAAACAAAAGGACAACCCACCACCTGAGCTCCCTTATCCTTGGCTAGCCTGTTTCTTAATTTGAGCTACGTGACGCACACAGGGGCAAACGGGGCTACGCCTTTGTTCGTGGCGAAATTGTCTGTCTGGTTGCGTTTATTGTTTCTTGAAGATTAACATCTTGCTGCTCTGCCCTTGAGTTATGGATAAAGTTTAGCCCAGTCAATGATCTGGCCAAAACATTTGCATGTCCTTTGAGCGTAAATGATTTCCGAATGGAATTGTAAACAAACAATGCAACGAAATCAGCTGAGAATCATCAATGAAATTGTGTAAAACCAACAAAAAGCTGAAAACAAAAAACAAAATAACATCGTAAAAAGCGAAAACGTGCGAAAAAATAATATCATGTACTATACTATGGAAATAAAGGGCACGGCAAACGAGCGAATCATTTTCGCATATTGAGTAATCAATTAAAATTAACCGAAAAACGCAATAAAATGAAATACGCTACGCATGTCAAACAAACTACTCACACACACACACACAACAGCGGAGACTCTACGGCGGAACAGCAGCAAACAGGACAATGTTGTGGCGGCGACCCGTTGCCGTTGCCGTTGCCGTTGCCATTGCCAGATCCCTGTAAACCGTGACCCCATTCCAGTGGGGTGCGTGTTGGTTGCTTCATTAACCGACACTCGAACACTCACACACACACAGGCACACACCCATATAAACCTGGGCCCGCGTTCAACTGTTTCAATTCACTCGCCGGACACGGAGCCGGCATTTACTTCTCTCTTTTTTTTCGTTTACTCACACCATTACAATGCAATACATAATAACAACGGCGCCAGCCACGGCGAGTGTGTCCCAATGCCGCTCAAGGTCAAACCATAATCGTTGATAATGAAAATTATTTCTCTCTCTCATTCTCCACGTGTTTTTTTTTCCCATTTCGGGGTCGTTCACATTTAAATGGCTCGTTCAGCGGCTCATTTTTATTTTTGTCACTTGTTTTTCTTTAATTTTAATTTAATGCCATTGCTGCAGCTGCTGCACGCCCTCGGCTGCCATCGCCCCTTCCCCTTGGCCTGATTGTGTAAATTATTGCCAAAAAAACAAGCTGAAAAAATGCACGCGCCCCAAAGTATGCAACATAATTAAAAATCAATGGCACACAAACTGATACAGGCCGCGGGGCGTGGCGATAACCAGATTTTCCACATTAAATACACGCCCAGTGCCACTTGCCCCTTTTTATGGCGTCCTTTTTGTTTTCCTCTTTTTTTTTTTTATTGTTCTCTGCAATTTATTTTTGATTGTTTTTTAATTTATTTTTTATTCGCACAAACAGCGCAAAAAAAAATTATGAAAAAAATTTCGCGCGAACGCCGAACAGCAGAAATCAACAAAAATACGAAAGTAAAAATAAAACACAAATATATAAATAAAAAAATAAAAAGCAAAAATCACAAAAAGCCGGCCAAAAACGCCGGTCAGCAGGAGCAGCAGCAGGCGAGTCCACGAGTCGACGAGCCGCATGACGTGCTTTATAAGTGTATGAGTGAGCTAGTGTGTGTGTGCGTGTGTGTGGGTGCACTGGTGTGGCCGCCAATGAGCAGTAAAACTGTTGCTGGGGTGTTGCACCGCCAGAAAAACGAAATAAACAACAAAGTGTCGAAAATATAAAAAATAAAAGGAGATTGCAATAAGCAAACAGCGGCCACGGCAGGACTCGCAGCAGCTGACGTCAGCAGTCGACGAGAGCTGAAAGCTGAAATGAGCTGCTTTTTACAAGGTACTTATATATGATAAGACTGCTGCAGCACAGAGAGAAGTAGCTCAATCGAAAGTGTTTCAACTGCCAAAGAGTTATAGGTGCTCTAAATACTTAATCTAGTTAAGGGGGAATAAAACAGAAAGTAAAACTCAATCATTTACTATCTGCTCAAACTAACAATTTTACCAAAATTAAATCAGTTTGGATCTTTACTTGTGTCCCACTGACTTTACTTTTCCTCTAGCCAGCAGCGGCAGCTGTTTGCTCAGCTTGCTGCTCGCAATCAGCTTAAACACCTCCTGGGATCCAGTCGGCAACCATGTGTTGCATCGTCACACAAAAGGAAAACACCGCAAATGTTCGCTCGTGTGTATCGTTGTATATCTGCTTATTTCCTTCTGCTCCTCTTTTTTTAGCCCATTTCTTTTTTCCATCAATTTTTTCAGTTTTCTTTTTTTTTTTTTTTGGCTGCTGCTGCCTGAACGGGAGTCGTTTTGGTTGTTGTCCTGTACGCGCTCTCACACTACAGCCGAGCATTAAATGCGACTCTCACTCGGCCCGACTCGATTACCCCTGTTATTCACTCCCAGTCCCTACCCCTACACACACACACACACATACACACTCGCACTCGCACTCTCTTCTGTTCAATTCGCTGTGCAATTTTTCTGTTGCGCTTTTTTTTACCGGCTTGTAAAAATCACGTAAAATTTTTAAAATTGCAAAATAATGCCGGTCAAACTCATTATACATATATGCTCTCCCACTCTGGGCTCACTCTCTCTCCCTCTCTCTCGCTCGCACCCACTTAGCACGAGACTGCCTGCACATATATGCACAAGAGTGTGGCATGGCAACATGTCATGCAACAGCTGGCAGTTGCCACCACAACAATAAAAGGCCTGCCATAATAAAGTGGAGGGCGTCAGACCCGATTATTGATGCAACAACTTCGGAGGTAATGAGTGCTTTTCTTACTCTTGGAAACGATTAAAAGTGTGTTATAGTTAGATTTTCTTTATTTTGCATTAAATAATTTAAGTAAACTAGATTTTTCTATCAGATGAAATAGGGACAGGAGACAGTGCAACAGTTTGCTCTATCTTTGTCCTAGCTAAAGCTCCCTTATCCTTCATACTTCATACTTGATACGAAGAGCTCAGCAATAGGCTTAATTTGATCAAATAATTTCTATAAAAATATTTGACTCTCAAAATAACCTTAAATGTATATATGCATTGTACTTATGAATTGCATTGTACTTATGAACGTCTTCAGCATATATGCATAACAAATATATTTTTAATAATATATCGTTTGTTTTAATTCAGCTTTAAAATTTAAATTGTATCGCGATTTATTCTTAAAATCTTTCGCTTGCCTACGCTCGTTGCGAGTTTGGGTATCGCCCTTGCTTTTTAAAGCACGTGTAGACCTTAATTGTTATCAGCAGGTTGTTAAACCCAACTTTCAGCTATAAATCAACAAAATTACGACAAAGAATCGACGACGACGACGGCGACGTCGATGTTGATGACGAGGTAGACCGTCTGGGCATTGTTTGTTTGCCATCAATGGAAGTTTTTAATTTGCTGGGCTGCAATCAAGGCTCATCCTGCTCCTGCTCCTGCAGCCAGTGCTGCTCCTGCTGCCAGTTCCGTTGAATTGCAGTTTTGGCTTGCATAATATGCACTTTGGCCCGAGTTCACCCTTGGGGTTGGTTTAAGGCCTGCAACTTGTTGTCTAGCAGACGCATGGCCCAAAACGCAATTACCCGAACTGGCTGACTGCAGGATCCTTAACGTTTAGCAGGAGCTGGGCAAGAGGCCCACTTTCGAGGCCGTTGAGATCCTGCACATGTGCACATGTGCGCAGTTGCATGCAATTTCGGGTGCAAAAGTTCTACGTGAATTGCAGTCGCTGCTGTGAGCACAGCAAGAAAATGGAAATTGCCTTTAAGATTAAATTGGGGAAGCGGGCATACAAGTATGCAATTAGCTTGGCGCCAGCTAAAGTTTGTGAGGCGCTTCTCCGGCTGCATAATTGCCATATCGCGCCATCTAACGGGCAGCCAAATGAAGCCACTTCCTTGACCTCAAAACAGCGCCTGCAGCTAGTCACAGTTACGTAGGAGGCGCACCCAGTTAAATTACTGATGACTTAAGGGCGACGCACATACACAGCTCACACACACACACAGCTACAAGTGTGTACACATGTGTGTGACAACACTTGCGACCAAATTGATACTAAAACGAACAAAAATAGTCGCTAGTCGCCGCTGGGTAACCCCAAAGGAGTCAAAGACGCCGACGACGACGACGACGACAACTTTGGCCACACCTTTGCTTACCTACACGTGGCGACACACACACACACATACACACAGACACAAACACGTTGTCGCAAGCTCATGCGTGCAAATAGTGGCAAGGCAAATATTTTCAGAGCCAAGGATTTCATTATCCTTATCACATGACAAGCGGAATTTTCATTCAGCTGAACAAAAGCGCAAAAGGCGAAAGATGTTGTCGCCACTCCGTGGTCGTCGTCCGCCTGGCGGTCGCCTCCAGCCAAGTAAACTTATACGACTTACCCACTGGCATGTCCTTGTGTTTATGTCCTTTAAGCTGTTCTCTACTTTAATTATAATATGTCGACATTGTCGCTGCTTGTGTTGTAGTTGCTGTGGCTTTTGTGCTGTCTCCTGAGATATTTCATACTGGCCACAGTCCCGCCAGAGCGTGTGTGTGTGTGTGTGTGTGTGTGTGTGTGAGGGCAATGTATATGGCACTCCTCTGCTCCATTCAGCTTATCCTTAACGGCGGTTTGGCACTTAACTATTTGCATGTTTGTTTCGCGTGGTCGTTGTTGTCTTACTTCCACACTCTTGCTCGAAATATTCATGCTTGGACATTGGGTTTGCTCTATCCAAATTTCTATGTGGTCTTATAATATACGTAATTTTATTTTCGCTGTTTTGCCTGTAAAATATATTAACTAATTGTTAAGACAGCAAACTAAAATACAAATTACCATTTTCCTTGGGAATTTCATTAAATATATTTAAAGCTGCTCTTTTTATGTAATTTAATTAATATATATTATAGTTTATGATTTTAATATATTTTTTAATTTTTATAATTTTGAATTTTAAATTATTTTACGAAATATATATTAATTTCCATTTTCTTAAAAAAAAGAAGGCAACAAATTATTCATTATATAATTATGTATATGAAAATCAGTATTTCATTTAAAGCTGTATTGCATTATTATTTAAGAATTATGATAAGTAAATAATAAATTAACATAAAATATATATTTTATAGAATTATATTTTTCAGTTTATTATTAGATCTGTCGCTTAATAATTATTAATTATTAGAATATTGAATATTAATTAAATTTAATATACTGAAGCAGCTAAGGCTGTGAAGAATATATATCTGATAGTAAATATATAATATTATAAATATAAAATAATGATAATCCAAATTTTTTCTTTTACAAATAATTTTTAATATTTTTAATATATAATATACAAAATAATCATAATAAAATTTAAAATATGGTAGCGTATTCAAGTTCGATTTTATTTTTATTTTTTATTTTTGGCATTTCACTTTGCCGCTTTCTTGCGCTAAATGTGATGTCGTGCTGTTTGCCCTGGGAGGTGATTACGATGGTCGCTGACACGACAAGAGATTGCTCGTATGTGTTTAATTAAAACACGTCCGTTTCTCTGCACGCTTGCTTGAAAACTTAAGACTTTATTAAAAATACTTTCAGTTGCTTGAATAACAGAATCGATCTTTATAGGTAAATGAAGTACAACTATTGATTATATGTTAATGGAAAAATAATTATAAAATGTACAGGCCCAATATATTTTTTAGTTAATCTTAATGAAATTTCGCTATGAGGGAAGTAAATCAAGTTGGCTCACAAATTGGGGACCATGTGGGTTGTTGCAACGCAGACAGTTAGACAGGCTTTGCAACAAAGACAATGGTCATGAACAACAAATTGATGTATATATAAATACATAGATATACACATATATATCAATATGTGTATGTGTATGTGTGCGTGTGTAGAAATCCATGGATTGACAAAGCAACTGCAGCGTGAAAGCCCTGGCATGTCGCCTGTCTATCTGCCCATGCCAAGGTCCGTGTACCCAGCTCAAACCCTCGAAATGGGCAGCGCCCGCAGCTGCTCTAACAAAATTCAACGGCGGCAGGAGCTGTATCAACAACAACATCGCGACATTTGATGTTGCTATTGTTGCCCTTCTTGTTGTTCTGAAAATGCATTTCGCGTATGCTAACGACGGCTCGCGGGGCGGATGAGCAATGCACGCAGACGCATGCAGAGCAGTGCGGCCGTCGCAGCGCAGTTGCATTTATTTCAGCCATTGCAACGATGCTGCCTTCTGCACCGCCCCCTTTCCGCCGTTGCCATGGTAGGCGGAGCTTTTTTTATTTTTTTGTGTTATTTTCTTCTTTTTTTGTGTTGTTTTTCAAACGCAAGCGCGCATTTTTAATGCAACAACAAGAACCAAGAGAAATAAAGTCCAGCCACGCCCACCGGCCCCCTGTTAACCAAACTGCATGGCAAATAGGGGGCTTAGCCCTTTTCACTCTTGCCGTCTGTCAGTCAGCACTGGCCATAGAATAACAAAGTTAAAAAATATCCCGGATCGAAAGTTCAAAGTTTGGTTGTAGGGCATCCGTTTCGCCGCATGTCCTTTGAGCCGTGCATTTTCATTCGCTTGATTAATTAAAAGCGAAATATGCTTATGGCCCGCAATCTTTGGGGACTGATGTGCGAGTGAAAAAATGAGCCTAATGAATTATGAAGCCCCGGAGGGAATCATGCAATGGAGTCTGATTTACTTTCTAGTGCAACGAGGCTAATGGCGAGAGTGACCTCCACGTGTGCAACGCCTGTCACTTGACCCTCCGTCCCACCGTCCCACCGTCCCACCGCCCCAGCTGCACTTAAGTGTAACTCGTATTGCCCCAACTCTTGCCTGGTCAACAACAATCAAGAACCCCAGCCCCATGTCGGAAGCTTCCCTTATTGCAGTTGCTGTTGGGCTCTGTGTGTGTGTTTTTTTTTTTTTTTTTTGTTCAGCAGAATGTTGCAACTGCAGCTGTTTTTGGTGCATGGGGCAAAAAGTGGAATGGATTTTTGTTGTTGGCTATGTTGCAGCTGTCGTTCGCTGCCCTCTGCGCCTGTCGCATGTTTAGTTTTTCGCGCAATTTTCCGCGCAATTTTCCGCGTTGTCTTTGTCATTTTTGTTGCTGTCGCTGCTGCCCGGCTATATTTTCATTATATAACCTCCCGCCCCGGCCCCGCCTTGCAGGGACTTTGCCTGATGCTTTTAGGCAAACGAATTGCAACTGCAACACATTGCGCTTTGGGGAATATGCAAATCAGCCAACAGCCATCAGCAGCTGCAGCTCCAGCTGCAACTGCACCAATATAGACTGTAGACTGCATCAGCATCAACGTCAGCATCCACATCAACTGCATTCAGGCCGCCTATCTGCAGCGCACAGAATCAACATCAGCGAACTAAAAATGATTTTTGGCCATCGGTCAGATGCTGCTAGACTCCCTCTCCCTATCTTTCCCACCCTCCAGCTACAAATTTTGTGGTATTTCTCTCTGTTTTCGCCGTCCTGCGGCACTGCGCTTGATTGATGCGTTTTTGGACCTGCGATGCATTTGCGATCATTTTTCCTTTTCGTCCGACTAATTACAAAAATGTTTTAATGAGATTTGAGTTAGAATTGCTGAGCTCGAAATGCTTTAGACTATACAGTTTCAGCTTAAATGACAGAGTGAAAGAACCCTTAATTGTTTTAAGTGTTTATTGCATGAAAATATTTATTAAAAATTTAATTTTTAATTCATGGAACACAAAATGTATATAAATTAACTTTCTATAATATGATAATAATATTCATAATATTATAAAAATAATCTATCGAAATGTATTATTATTTCAACTACCTTTTCTCATATCAGCTATCGGCTAAATAAATATACATTGAGTATATACACATTAAGTAATGGATATCAGATTTTTTAAAAATATTTTTTAGTTCTATTTGTCGCAACCTTTTATTGTATTAGACTCTAATCCTTAACTTAGGAATGTTCGAATGTTTCGTAGAAATGCAGCTTTTTATAGGTTTTCATTGTGTTGTAAAAGATCGGTTTGATATTATAGGAAAGCTTAATGGATTCTCTGATTCAGTTATGCCAATGGGACTGATTACCTTTTCATCTAACAAGAATAGAGTAATATACTCGGAACTGGAATCAAGGATCCCAGTGATACATCCGGGCGGTAAGCTCGAGTAGTGGCAATCTGGGGTCTATTCCATTAATTAAGCTTTCAAATTGATTAAGTAAGTTAATGCATATGCATATATACAAATATAGGATAAGTATATATAAAAAAAAAACAAATGAAGATATAACGTAAACCGGGACATCTATTTTGTAAAAAATCTCGTTAAAATACTAAGTGAGATACGATAAAAATAATAATTTAAATAAATTAAAAATTGTTCTTAAAAAGATCCTCTTTTGTATAGCTCTCTCATAGATAAACATTTTTCTCATTTCTCTTTTGTTTTATGTTCTATGCGGATTTTTTATAATCGTCAGCATGGTTCCGCCGTTAACTCATTAATTAATAATCAACAAGCAGCTAATGGCTATAGAATGGTGGCTGGTCGTGCAGACCGCAGGACTGGTAGACAGATAATCAGAAGCGGTCCGCAGGCCACATTTGGATGAATGGATTGGGGTGCGAGCATGGGTTCGTTTGTATTTGATATACCTTTGGCATTTGTTCGGGGCGACTTATTAATCCATAAGCCATTGGTAATTCTTTTTTATGCATGGATTGAATGAAGGCCGCCCCACACTGTCGGATGCAACCCACATTCATAGCTACTGAACTTTGCACCGAAAGCAAAGCCAAAATCAAAGTCAATAACCAATGCCATCGATAGCGCCATAAATGTCCATATACAGTCCTTATAGACACGTTACCTGCCGACTAGCCGACCAGCCGATGGCCGCCTACAATACATACGACTCTATATGTGTGTGTGTGTGTGTGTGTGTGTGTGTGTGTGTGTGTCTGTGTGGTGTGAGCCGACGCTATGTGCAGGCCTAAGTTGACCAGCGGCCGACTCGGCGTATGAGTTATATGCAAAATGCGTGAGCTAGCTGGGATCAAATGCATTCTCTGTTTAGTTTTCAGCACATATGTATGTCGTAGTGTGTGTGTGTGTGTGTGTGAGTATGTACATGCTTATGTAGAATTATATATAGCCATGTACAGTTGATAGCGAGGGGCCTCGTTTTGGGTAAAACGATTTTTCTCCGGCTTGTCGATGCGCCCTCATCGCATTTATGCGTATGATGCACTCTAAGCATTCCATATATAGAAAAAAAATGCATATTTACATATATATATTTTTATGTTTGATAAATATCAATTTCAGTATTTTGAGCAAAATTGAAATCTTTTTCATTTAATGTTGCTGTTTGATTTCTTCAAATATAAATTATAAATATATTTATATACATAATTTTTTTGTTTGTTTATATTTTGTTGCTGCAGCTTAAGACTTTTGTTGCCTGATGGAAAAAAGAAAGGAATAAAAAATCACAATGAAGAAATGTGTTGCAACTCGCAGGGGCAATGAGAAAAGGCTTCCATACTTTTGCCCCGTTTTGTTTTTGTTTTTTTTTTTTTTTTTTTCTCTCTTTTTCTCTTCTAGCCGTTGCTGTTGTTGTGGCAAATGAAAACGAAAAAATTGCATTTGCTATGCATGTATGAGTGTGCGAAAAAGAACGAACAAAAGCACAAAATCAAAACAAGAACAGCACCACATGGCACAGACTGTGCGGGGATCGTGGTTGAGGATTGGACTGGGATTATAGGTGGCGCTGTCGCTGTCGCCGTTGCCGTTGCTGGCGGGGCAATCGAATTGAGCGCGAAATGGAGGCAGCAACAATGCGCAGCTAGGAGCAACAGCGCGCTCCCAGGCCACACACGTCCTGCACATCTGTGTGTGTGTGTGTGTGTGGGGGGGTCTGTGGGTGGAAATGGATTGCCAGATGAATGGATGAATGTTTTAGGTAGATGTTAGGGCCGACTGCTGCATTTTCGCTGTCCATACGCAACTGCATCGCGGGCAGCGCAGTTAGCAGTGCACCAGCAGACCTCCCGCCCCACGGGCCGTTTGGGTGGTGCATTCTGCGTTGCATACTTTTTGGCGTTGTTTGATTTTAGGCATAGCAAACACAAAATGCGTTCGCCGCTTGATTGGGGATGGCTAAAAGGGTGTGCTTCAAGTATGTGCATTCTCTTACTGCCCCTATGTGTGTGTCCATATGCATGTGTGTGTGTGTGCGTGTGTGTGTGTGTGCAGAGCTGCTGCCGCCATTGCGCTGCCGTTGTCGTCGTCGCGCTTTGTTTTGATTTTTCGCGACTGAGCGCGCGTTGCTGTCCATATCGTCCCCGTCCCAGTCCGCTCCTGTCCCTATGTGTGCTTTGGATTTGTCCAGCACTGTGCATATGTGCGCCTCTCGTCCCTGTGTGCTGTGTGCATGTGTGCATGTGTGATGTGTGCTGTGTGGATGACTGTGCGGCACTGCACATGTATGTACATTAGCAAAGCGACGTCGCCGCTGCCATCGCAGCAAACATTTTTTTGCGCCAATCACCAAAACCAAAAACGACGAGGACAATTCGCAGTGCGCTGCCGTTGAATTTTTTCTCGCTTTTCGCGCCCGCCACATCAACGCGCACGGCCAGCGGCCACTTTCATCAAGCGAGCTTTGGATCGGTGCTGTGGTGGGGCGCCGGTGCAGGGGAGACTTTACAATCAAATCGCGCTGCAGCGACGTCATCGAAAGCAGCGAAAGCAGCGACAGCGACGCTAGCTAGCGCGACCGCCGGTCTGACAACGGCGCTGGCCGTCATCGTTAACAATTTTTGCACAACATTGCAACAGAAAACTGCTAAACGCGAAACAAGTTGCGGCGTTTTTTCAGCTCCTCGGGTCCTGTCCACGCTGCTGGCTTAGTACGCAGTCAGGCAGTCAGGCAGGCAGACAGACAGACACGGCAGGCAGGCAGACAGGCAGGCAGGCAGTCAAATTACTAGGCTCTACCAGGCAATCGGCAGGCAGGTCGACAGTCCAGTCCGCAGTCTTCGCAGCGCATAAATCACAGTCTCACAGCCAAGCCGAGACACCGCACAGACTCTAACTCTAACTCAAACTCCAACTGAAACTCAACTCGAACTCAACTCTAGCTCGAACTCGAACTCGAACCCAAACCCAAACCCAACTCGCAGCCCAGCGCATCGCATCGACAAGAAAGTGAAACACCAAAAGAAAAACATCTCTGCGAGGGTGCGTGCGTGCGTGCGTGTGTTCATGTGTGTTTAGCAAAAAAGTGAAAGTGCATAAAAATGACTTGAAGTGCGAGTGAAGAGCCAGCCACAAAACAAAACAGAAAGAAAAAAAAAAAACAAAAAAGAAGAAACGTATATATACACCAATACCCCGCCACACGAACTGGCAACTGGGGCTTAACGCCTTTCGGTTCAGGTGGCTTTTGATACGCGCCTCGAAATGCCGCCGCCGCCGTCGCTTGCCGAGCAGCCCCAACATCAATCAGCAGCTGGCATAAGGCGCTCCACTGTGCTCCAAGTGCTGCAGGCGCCGTTTCTGAGCGCCGCTCAGACTCCATCTTGAATGTGAGTGACCGCCCACCGCCCTATGCTGCCATCCATGCACAACCCAAAGACAATGTAAACGCCGGCGTTTAGCATGTAGGCAGTTTTTTCTTCATTTCCAAACAACCAACCAACAAACCAGCCAGCCAACAACAAATAATCAAATAGACAAAGTTACATTTTTACCAATACGATAAGCAGCAGAAGCAACAACAGCAACAACAACACGCAACGCATTTTGTTCGTCAACAACAACAAAGCAAACAACAACCAAAACAACAAAGCAAAAGTTATTAAGAAACTCAAGTAATTAGTAACTTGTACTAACTAACACACATATAGATATATATACACATATATATATACTATATCTAATAAGCAGGCAGTCAGTCAGTCAATCAGTCAATCAGTCAGTCAGCAGTAACTTCCAGTTTCAGTTCCGAACCGGTTCCGATTTGAAGCAAAATTCACGCGTCTGAATTTGATCTCGTCTCGAGTTGAGTTTTCCAATTTTCGGTCAAATAAATTTTGTCTCGGCCAAAGTCTAACGGCAATTTAGGTTTTCTGCAAATTCAGACGTAACTCTTTAGTTAATTAACCCATTTAATTGTGCATTTCGGCGTTGAACATTTGGGCGAATAAAAACAAAAATAAATAAAAATTAAAAGCAAAACAAACAAAAAGTTTGAAAAGAAATTCAAATCAAAACCTACGAAATTACCTGAAAATTTTTGAAACAACTGAAAAATCTACGAGAGCAGCAGCACGGAAAGACGGAGAAGAGATTCGAAGCAAAATTTTACATATTCAAAAAAGAATTACAATTATTTACAAAAAGGAAAAATAATCACCAACAAATTATAGAAAAAATTAAACGAAAAAAACTCAAAAACATTTAGTAAAAATTTTAGGAACACAAAAAAAAAATTAAATAAAATTATTGTGATGTGATATTTTTTCGATATACTTTTATTGTTCTGGTAAGTAAACATTACATATTAAATATTATAAATATAAAATATGGTATATAATATATTCATTTATATCATTATATATTTTTAAGATTTCTTATAGTTGTATTTCCCATTAAAAATTAGATATCATACACTGAAAAAAAATATACCTTTTAGAGAGAACAATATTTGGGGCATTATAATAAATGCATCAGCATAAAAAAACTTCAATTAAGGCTTATTTTATATAATTATATAAAAAAAAAAAAAAAAAAGTTTGTTAATTTTTGTATTTAAATACCAATTTGTTTATTGATCTTATCATTTTTTATTTTGTTTATGTGAAAAAAAAAACATTAAACATGCATTTCAATTATATTTATTTATTTTTATTTTCGATTGTATTTATCTATTTTTTTATTTATGAAACCTCACTCTATAAAAACATTAATTTTCTTTTTGTACAAATGCAAATTTTCGAAACAAGTTCTTTTTTTATTGACTGTTTTTTTTTTTAAATTTATTTTTATTGATGTATTTAACTTAAATATAATTTTTTTGTTATTTTGACTTTAAAGTTTTTTATTTCGATTTGATTTTTTTTTTTATAATTTATGAGAATTGTCTAATATAAAATTATATTGTATTATGATTTCTATTACATTTTTTTTTAAATACCATTATTCTTTTGAAGTTAAAGAAACAAAGAAATTAGTTTTTAGATCTGAGACACATGAAATATAAACATTTAAATTTTGTTTTAGTCAGTTTCTTACTTTTTATCAGTAAAATCAGAAAAGTTCCTCATATTTGTCAGAAGAGAATTTCGATCAAGTCTTCGCAGTCAATTGAGTGAGTGGGCATAGATCGTTGATCCCTCCCCAGAAACCATTCCCATATCTGTCCACCCAGTAGAAATCAGCTTCGACTCGGGTTTCCTTGTCGTTCGCTCAGAGTTTTGTTCGCTGTCGTCGTCGGTGTTGGCGCTCAGCTGCAGCAGAAACACACAGCATCAACTTGGAGCTCTCGGCAGGAGGCTGCTGCTTGTATGTGTATGTATACAAACGCATGCCGAGCTGAAGGCTTAGTTGTAGTAGTAGACTTTTTGCTTTTCTACATTCCCGCACACACATTCGCATATGCACTTGCACATGCACATGCACATGCACATGCATACGAATGCAATGAGCGCCGTCAAGTTTGGGACACAGGCACATAATGTAAACAAGGACATGCGCAGTGCAACGCGAACCGCGTTTCCCCAACTGGAGAAATGTTGCAATGCATGCGATGCAATTGCCTGCCAACTAGAAGATAGTGGACCGAAGAGGATGCTGCACTGTGGGGAGGGGTGGGCTGTGCATTTACCAAACTGTATTTGGAGTACATGGCGGCGATGCTAGCGTCGCTGTCAACGTCAACGTCAACGTCAGCGTCAACTTGCCACAATTTAGATGGCCAAAAAGGAGATGCAACAAACCCAACCATCGTGTGAGCCTTTGCCGGCAGTCGGAGAGTGTCAGTGAGAGAGCCGAATAGATGGAGAGTGTGAGAGAGCGAGACAGAGAGGCAGCCAGACAGAGAGAGGGATACCCAGAGGGAGGGCAAGTGAGAGAAAGAGAGCGATTGAGGGAGCGAGAGAGAATGAATGAATTGGCTGCGAGTGCAGCCCGCAGTGCCAAAAGCATGCAATGCAAATGCACTTGAAGTGCGAGGCACTGGCGGCGCCTCCTGCATGCAGGAGGAAGCAGACACACACAAGTAGTCGTTGCTTCTTTTTTGTTTTGTTGTCTCTTTTCGGCTTATTTTTAGAAGTTATGCCTACTGGTCCGTGCCCCTCGCCCCACCCGCGCCGTTTATTTACTTAACCAGACTCGTAACTTTTACATGGACAGCAGCAGCAGGAGTAGCAACAGCAACAGCAGCAGCAGCTGTTCGTGGAGGCTCAGCACGTGTAGCAAGCAACTGGCCAGAAGAAGGCTGCCTACCCTCACACTCCCGCTGCAGGACATTGTGCGTTGCAATTCTGCACTGTTGATGACCATGATGATGAGCACGACGAGGCTGTCTGGCCTCAATGGGTGGTTGGGTGGTTGGGTGTTTGGACGGGGGGCTGCATACGCACAGCCTGCTGCTGCACTTCTTTATCGTAATCGTTGTCGTTGTCGTTGTCGTCGTGAGCGTGGTGCGTGGTTGGTCGGCTCAGTGGGCAGCCGGCTGTGGGCTGCTGCGAGTATGGGCTTTGGGGAGCGCGGGCTTGAGTGGGCTGTGTGGCTGACCCAGCAGAAGTGTGGCCGCGTAGACGTTGCGTAGATGCAGCGCCAAGTTTTTTCTATTTCTTGACGTGCAGTTTTTTGAGAGGCTGGTCCACCCACCCGTTCGATGTGCGTTTAATGCAGCGTGTCGCCATGCAGTATATAGACGCTTTATATATAGAGCGCACTGTTCTCCCCAACTCTCCATGTGTGTGGTGTTTGTTGGATGCATGTGTGTGTGTGTGTGTAAGTTTCGCGCGCGCGAGCTTTGAGCAAGGAAAAAAACTTATCACAGAAACTTTTACATAGGACTTGTATAGCTAGTCAATAGGAGGGCCAGAGCCACTGCCACTTCCACTGCCGCTGCCCCGCTGCATTTTGCGCGTCTGGTGCTATTTTTTTTGGCGGTCGCACTGGTTGAGAGGGGCAGAGTTTCAAAGGGGCTCTGTGTGTGTATGGGACAGAGGTGCTGGGGGGGGCAGCCATCCATGTACGCGTCGTGCTCGTCCGAGTTATGTTTTGTGCCGTGTGTTGTATCGTTGGTAGCTGTTAGCTGGTCGCTAGTTGATGGAACGCCGAACGCATCGCAGATCTATCGGCATCGGACGTGCGGGTAGTTGGCATACGGCTTCTGGATGTCTTTTGAGTGCCAGCCAACATTGCTTTTTTATATTCTCGGCTCGACGCACTGAGCAAAAGGACGCAAAACGCACGCAGTAGCGCCAGCAGTAGCAGCAGCAGTGGCCGAGTGGCAAACGGTTAACGGGCAACGCGCCGCGGAGAAGTCCTAGCAGAGACAGAGCTGGTCCAAGTCGTCGACGGTTCGGTTCATTTTCGGACTTGCTTATTTTCTAAAATACTTATACACACTCGCATTCGCATATAAAAACCTATATTATTATATATACATATATTATATATATATAAAATATATATATAATATATATATATTAATATATATACATTTATATATATACATATATATATAGATAGATAGATGAATGCAAAGTGCGCGCGCGTTTACCGCCCCCGAAGTCAACCTCGAATCGGTTCGCATTGAGTTTCGAATGGCATCAAATACTATTCATATACAATAAATAAAAAATAATATATGTATGTGTATATGTATTTATATATATTTACATATATATACATATCTAATTCAGCCAGCAGTGAACGCGAGTGTGAGTGCGTGTGATTGAAATTCTAATGCAATCGCTTGGATTGGTGCAACGCATGAAAAGAATAAAACAAAATTCCCCCAAGCAAATCTATTTGGCAAATCTAATGGCGCCTAATTAAAAATAACAACAACAAATATTTAAATAAACAAAAAAGAAACCAAACCAAATATTCTGCATAAATACTTAAAATCATAAATCTCGACAATTCTACACAAGTTTCTCAAAAATAAACTCAAAGTTAATTTTCGCTTAACTTTTTCTTAACGTCTGCGTCGTCGTCTGATCACCGTTTGAGTTAACCCTTTCCCAATGGCTGCCTCCAACTCAGAAACTAACCCCCCGTATCTATTTCTGGAACATGAAACTCAATTTAATGATTTACTTAAGTTTTAACAACTCAACAACAACAACAAAAATAAATAAATAAAAATAAAATAAAATAAAATACAAAAGAAATAAGTTAACTGATTAGAGATAATCATTTTTGCGATCTCATGTGCGCATACAAATCGAAGCTGGTGCAGTTCGACAGATACTTTGACACATTTCAATTGCAAGAGCCACCAAGTTGGGATCCCTCGGATCGATCGCATCGCATTTCGTTAACGGCGACGGCGACGCAGACAAAAATGCCAAAATTGGCCACGCGCTGCTCACCGCAATCAACGAGCCGACACTTCAGACAACCAGCATTAGCTGTGGACTCGAGAGAGAACCTCAACATTGCCATGGATAAATAACATCAGTAAACTGTCCTGTAGGTTGATCCCACATAGAAACTCCACTTTTGCTTACGATATAGACTTAACAAAGATTTTGGGTGGGTTATGAGCAACTTTGACTTCTGAGAAATTTTCAGATTGCTTTGAAAATTTGATTGTATAGCAGATGCATAGTTGTTGAAGGACATTTAATTATGTCTTATTGTTACTATTTTTTTCTTATTTTATTAAAGAATAAGTTCACTTTATAAATAATATTTTGTTATTTATTTCTTTATTTTGCATTTTTATATTTTACATTTACATTTTCATTGATTTCTGTATATAATAATAAGATTTTCTATATATTTATATATTTAACAATCCATTTAATTTCACTCTTACCTAATATTCTACAAAAAGCATTCAAAATACTTGTTAGATTCGTGCGCCTGCAAAGGCAAGCACGTGCTTGCTGTGTTTTATATAGCAAGTAGAGCATGCTGCAAAGTAAAAGTAAAGAAAATGGGAGAGTCACACGCACACACATATACACATGCACCGAAATATATGAAATATATATGTTTTAATATAACTAAAATAAAGCGAGTTTCCCCAATGCCATATTCGCCTTGACTTTATCTGCTGCCGACGGTAAAAAGCGAAAGACGGGCATGAAAGGACTCACTCACACACACACAGGCACACTTGCTGCTTAATATCTGCAAATTGTATCTTAACTAATACACTTACAGCATGTATAGAATACATTATCTTAAGGAGCGCAACGCATTAAGTAAACAGCCCAGAAGTATTGCCGCCCTTTGCAGGGG
Source organism: Drosophila navojoa (assembly GCF_054131105.1). Lineage (NCBI taxonomy): Eukaryota > Metazoa > Arthropoda > Insecta > Diptera > Drosophilidae > Drosophila > Drosophila navojoa. Next base: position 21,296,535 of record NC_142890.1, read on the forward strand.
TTGCTTGGACTGCCACCCACATAGCAAGCGCACACATCTAGACTCACACACGCACACACAATGCTCACACTCCATTTTGTTCTATTGCCCCAACGCGCAGTCAGCGCTGACGTCGCAGCTGACGTTGCAGTCGCTGCCACTGCTGCTGCTGTTGCTGCTGCTGATAGCTGCCCCTCCATGTATTTGAATTGCGCACTAACTCTAGCTCAAAGAGAGAGTTTTTTGTTGTGCTCCCCCTAATGTGTACGTGTATGCGTGTATCCTGTTTTTGCATTTATTTTATTGCCCGTGGGGGAGGCAGCGCAGTCAACGATTTTATTTGCAAAAAAAAAAAAAAGCCCAAAGGGGGAGTCGTTCGTATTTTGTGTTTGCTGTTGCCGCTGCTGCTGTTGCTGCTGTTGCTGTTGCTTTTGCTGTTGCTGGCTTTGCAAATCTACACCTGCCACCCGATGTCCTGCCAATGTCCTGCGCTCGCGTATTTTTTCGCGGCTGCAGCGGGAAAATGAATTTTTTTGCAAACGTTGTTGTTGGCGCTGCCTGCCAATACACGTATGCTCACTCATACACGCACACACATGCATACATACACACACAGCCTGCGATATGCGTCGCGGCAACGGCGTCGGCCTCGGCCTATTCGCGGCGAAATAATTTTTCGCATTTTTAGTACAAAGCTTCACATCAACGTCGTCGTACAAACAAATTTTTATTTTCGGATTTTTCAATTACGTTTTCATTTATTTTTAAGTATTAAGTTTGCGTGCACTAAAAAACAAAAACCAAAAACAAAAAACAAAAATCAATCAAAATACAAAACAACAAAATCATACAAAAATTATTCATATGAGTATATTGTACATGCATACGAAGTCTATCCTCGAACAAAAAGCAACAGCAAAAGCCAAGATACTTTTCAGTCAAGACAAACTCAAAACTCAAAACAAAACAAACCAAATTGAAGCATACTTTTTGCCGGTTTTGAAAAACGAATACAAAAACAAACCAAAATAGTCGGAACAATTTTCAAGTGCTATTTCGATCAAGGACCAAAAAGAAACTCAAGTCGATCTCTTTCCAAGTTATCAGAAGAATCTTTCAACTATTCCCCAGTATATATAATTTGTAATCTTTGCATTTACGTTGAACGCTACAAAAATTATAGCAAAAATCATATTTTATTTTGTAAAATAATGACAAGCAAAAGAACAAAAACAAAATAAGTAAAAACACGAACAACTACGAATAACACAAAATTCAAATGTAAAATCAAAAGTACAAAGCAAAGAAGATTGTTGGCAACATTTTTATAAGTATATACGTATTATTATTATTTGTATATATGTATTTTTTATACGACAACATCGCGAACAACAACAACAGCAACAACAACACGAAAAACAACAACATTTTCTACAGCAACAAATACGAAACGCACGTGATGCTCAGCGATTCCACGAACTGGTAAGCAAAACACGTTTGTGTGTGCTCAGATATTATGGACATTAGGCGAAATCAAGCAGAACGACAGAGCAACAAGATGCTGTCGCACTCAACAGTCGGGGCCTTAGCTTCTGTTTGCCTCAGTCTGCCGACTTCTCCAGGCCTTTCAGGCCAGCTCCAGCATTCCTAATACATCTTCACACGGCACAGCCTCTCTTCGCTCTCAGCGGGCGCACCCGAAGACTGCGAAGCCTTCGTGCATTTTCGGCTACTTCGTGCGGTGCTGCTTTCTAATTGCGCCCTCTCTCTCTCACACACACACACACTGGCTCTCTCTCTTTATTTGCCTGCAACTGTGTAAATGTCTCTGCCTATGTGTGTGTGAGTGCATTACATTAGCATGCAACACAGCAAGAGCAGCAGCGGCAACACTTCGGCATCCTTCGGGCTTCGGCTGCGTATGCATATGTCTGTGTGTGTGTGCCTGTGTGAGGGAGTGCGTCTCTTTGTAGCAGGCATGCTTGCTGGCTGCCTGCTTCTTCTAGTTCATCTTAAGCTACGCGCGCGTACGGTTCGCCACGCCGTTCGTGCTCGTCGGTTCAGTCGTCGCCTCGCTCGTGAGGACACTTCGTCATCGGCTCTTTGCCTTGTTGTGTTTCTTCGTCTAGGTATGTGTGCGTGTCTGCTTATTTGAATGTGTGTACGTGTGTGTGTGTGTGTGAGCAAGCGCACACTTACTTGCACTTACTGCCGCCTGCGTATAGGAAATTATCTGCTGCTGTTGCTGCTTCTGCTGCCGACTCTGCCGCTACTGCTGCTACGCTGCTACGTCGCCTAATACATATATAAATAATATATATTATTATATAGATATACATATATTTAAATGCGCACTTCGTGCCGCTCGGTGTACATAGAAAAAACAAGCAAGCTGACGTCGTTAGGTTGGAGCAAGCAAGCCAGCAAGTAAGCAACGACAACGACTGCCTGCTTGCAAGAAAGTGTTGCATACTTATGTGGGCAACTGACGTTGACGTCGCGACGCAGCAGCAGCCGTAGTAGCAGCGCCATCGCCTTGGTCTTTGGGTTTTCGGCATTTGGTCAAGCCAAGCATTTTACTTTTATATTCTAGAATACAAAATTCAGTACGTTTCTAGTCACGCGCGCTGGCAGAAGTTTTGCTTGGCGTTTCTGTCTTCTGACTGCCGACGTTGACGCTCGCCGCCTCGACTTGTGTAAAAATGCATTCAATTCAAATCAACTTAAATATAATAATCAATTAATATCCAATAAATTCTCAAATTAAACAACATCAAATCTATTATCAATGAAAGCATATACGCAGTGCATAAGCAACTGATGAAATTATAAATCAACAACAAACTTCAATTATAATTAATTAAAATTTTGCCAAATAATTATTTAAAAAAATAATACAATTAATAAATAAAAAATAAATAAATAAATAAGCTAAGATCTGAAATATTTCGCTGCTGTTTGTGGTACGTGAGAGTTGCTTGAAATTAAAGTGAGATTTTAAGATGAGTTGATTTGTTGAATACTTCAAAGCGGTCCACAGTTAGGCGCTCGATTAGCCGATTAGCCAACCAACGCGCCACACACAGCCCCACGCAAACAAACATAAACAATACACAGAGACAGAGGCACACGGCAACGGAAGCGGCTGTTGCTGGCATTGGTGGTGGCCAACGCATTGCGCATACGACATGTTGTCACGCAGTTTCGCTTGGTGCGCATTGGCAGCAACCGCTTCTTGGCAGCATTTGGGGAAAGAAACTTGGCCAGAATTTATCTAAAACTCTTAAGCCTACCAGCCAGACAGACAGACAAATATAAAGCAGGAGCGCCTTCGATTCGTCGCAAAGCTTCCTAAGTTTGTCAGCAAGCGACTGCGGCTGGCAAACCACCCACACAAACACACACACACAGCGAAGAGAGCGCTTACTTATATAGTTGAAATAAGCACACATACATGCTCATACAGAGATGCCTAATTTTATATAAATACATACACAGACACGCACAAGCACACACACAGTGACAGACACAAATTGGGTTTCACGAGTCGAATATAAAAGCACTTGGCCTTCGTTTCTTGTGAGACATTCGATCGTCTTGGCTCGCAGCATCAGCGTCGTGGCCTCTCGACAGAAGCAGCAGCAGCCGATTAGGAAGGCAGCCAGCCTTTGGTCAGTTGGTCAGTCATTGTCAGGTAGTCAGTTGTAGTTCGGCTAACGCAGCATCCGCTACGTGGGTACGTGTGGTATATTGTCACACTCATAATCGAGGCTTATTTCCATAAAAAAGCGTATTTATAATTGAAGCTAAATTGGGTAGAAAATGTGATAAAATGCAATAACATTATTTATGAATTCTTTTAAAACTATAAACTAAATAAAACTGTGATAAAAATACCAAACGTGTGCTCAAAGATAAAAAAATTTAATATTTAATGAATACTATTAAACAAAGAAATGTTAAATCATTTTACAAAACATCAACATATTGTGCTTTTCAAAGTGGCATAAAGAATTAATTTATAAATATTAAAATATGTGAAATAAATAAGCTTAAGAATATGAAATATACAAATTTTTAGTTCCTCATGTCTTTAATTTTTTATGGTAGTGAAATTCAGTTAAATGTTGTTTATTGTTTTACTTTAAGGGAAATATATCAAATTTCTTGCATAAAAAAAAAAACAACATATTTAATTTTATTTAGATATTTTTATTTTATAATTTTTATATATTAATCTAATTATTAATTACATAAAAAGAATATTTATCCTAATAGAATAAAGATTAAAAAAAAGCAAAATTGTGAGAAAACATACATTTTTTGTACTAAAAATAACAAAATAAAATAAAAATTTTTTGAAAAAAACAACCATTTACTATAAATATTTTTTATATCCATGTTTTTCTATATCATAAAAATACATTTGTATATTAGTATTATTTTTATTTTATTTCCCGTTTTCATATATATGTAAAATAAATAAAAAAATATTTTTATCTTTTCTGTCAACTTCTCTATTAAATCTTCTTCTTTTTGCCTTGTCTTGAAATGACTTTTCATTTAATAAAACTATTTCTGAACATTTCTATAAAAACTCTATTCAAAAAATTTTAACTAAATTATGAACAAAGATCAAAATGAAACTCAACAACTAATTCACGTCGAATAAACGTCTCACAAAAAGCGCTGCGGCAACGAAACAAAATTTCCAAATAAAAATTCTACAAAATGTGCAAAAAATATTTCCAATAATTACCATAAAAACATAACTTACAAAATCAATACAATATGCAAACATGTTAAATTAAAATGAATTGAAAATTTTGAGTAAACAAAAAATAAAAGAGAAAGTAAAAAGTGTAGCCGAACTGACGGCAGTGCATGAAGTGATACCAAGAGAATGTATAAAATATAGCATTCAACTCGGCTGTGCCTTATATTTTATTTATGTTGCCACTTTATGAAAAAATATATATATTAAAATAATAAAAAAAATATGCAAAATATATTAACAACGACATGCAAAAGTGTTTAGTGACACCCGCTCTTGACCCCTCAGTTGCCCGCAGCGCTTAAAAGTTTTTGTGTTGATACCTGAACTGTGTTGACCCCGCACCTTACTGCATCCCCCAAATAATGCTTGTGTTCACACGCGCCGGCTACAAAATGTGCCACCAACAACATCAGCATCAAGCGGCCCACTCACAGGCCCAAGTCCAGGCAAGAACTTGCCACGAGCTATTGCCACTGCCACAGCCACAGCCACAGCCACAGCCGCAGTCACTGCCGCTGGCGCTGGCCAGTGTCCAGTCATGGTGGCATCCAAACGGAGCCGCTAACTCCGCCAGCAGCTAAGGCTGAGGCGCAACGCAGTTTCCGCTGTAACGAAATCGCCAATGGCTATGTAAACTTAAATTAAGGGTAAAATATCGCAAATGGTATTGGTGCAAAAACACAACAAAAACAAAAACCAAACATGATAAACTATAATAATATGTATTGATATATAGTGACAGCACTTTACTTCTCCAAGACTCGAAAACTCTATTAGAACTCTTAAACGTTGAGCTGTGCTTCCCTTTGCTTATGTAGCTTATGTAATAGAAGACTATCGATAGGGCATTTGGCAGGAAACGGAATCATAATTTAGTAGCTTGCACTAGCAAGGCTTATAAGACATAAATAAAAAGCAGCAAGTGTTCATTAAGCTTATAATTTTTAATTTTGTAATGTACAAAATATTTTAAGTTTCAAAAATTGATTTGATTTAGATTTACATTTTTATTATGAAATTAAACTAAATTTAAGTTTAATTTATATTGTTTTTAAATATTTATATATTTTAATATTAATATATATTTTTACATTTTAATGCTATTAAAATTTTTTTTTATTATTATTTATATATTATAATATTTTTATATATATTCTATTATTATTGATGATTTCTATGACTTTGTATTTTTTTTTCAGTTTCACTTGCAGCTTAACATGATTGAATATTTAAGAAATGCTGGGGATCGCATATAAATGGCAAAAGAAATAATTTCAAACCTATCAAAAATTAAAGATGAATCCAAATAAGCTGTTTAAGTGAACGTTTAGATAGTAGTACCGAACCGATTAGCTAACCAATTGAGTGTCCTTTTTCCTAACCAGATATTGTTCTCTTCCAGCCCTAAAATCGTCAAGCAAATGTACAAAATACTAATCACAACATTCTTGTGCGCCTCGTGCAACTGTTTGTTCTCTAATTTCAGGTTACACCATATCGAGAAGTTATCCAATGAGAAAGCCGCTTAAATTTTGGTAAGTACCCATCCATTAAAAGCTAACCCTAGACCTAAGACTGAACTGACCGAAGGCCCCCCAAAGTCTTCGGCAAATGAAACGCTTTTGTGTGCAACGAGTGGACTTCATTTTTTAATTAGAAAGTCAACACATAGACTGCCGGCTGCATATGTGAATAAGAAGAAGAAGAAGATAAAGCTGTAGGAGAAGAGAAAGAGAGATAGAGGGAGAGCTGCCTTTGTGAGCTCTCATTCCAGAGCTGTTCGCTTGGCTTTGTTTACGCTTATTTGTGTGCTACTTAAGATGAAATGGCAAGAAAAGTGACGTTGATGCGGGGGCTGCACGAGAACTGGCCGAGCCAGGGGGAGGAGGGGCTAGACCAGGACCATATGCAAGGCTCGGCCGTAGCCTGTGTCCATTTTAATTTTAGTTACTCTTAACGCAACGTTGACTTGCAATTCTTTTCATTTATATAGCTCGCTCTCTGTGTCTTTATCTTTTCTCTCTTTCCGCCCGCAATATGTGTATATACATGTGTGTGTGTGTGGCATATAAAAATTGGCGCTGACTAAGAAGACGAGACGTTTGGAGGTTTGGGGGCGCCGTTTGGCTAGGCGCCGCCTCTTGAGGCAGACGGAAGCGGAAATTGCTGAAGTTGCTTTTGTATAAGTGTGTCTGACTGCCTGTATGTGCGTGTGTGTGTGTGTGTGTGTGTGTAATGATGCGACATGTTATACTTCTGCTGTCAGCAGACGCTGCTAGTTGTTGCTGCTGTTATTGCTGCCGCCGTGCAACATTTACAAGCAGTTGCAATTATTTTCAGCTTAAATGACAAAATACAAGGAAACAAGTCTTAAGCATTTGCTCCCACCTATCCAAAGCCAGCCCAGGTCCTAGCCCAGAACGAGGACTTGTTATTATTCTTGTTGTTGTATTGTTTGTAATTCTTGTTGTTGCTGTTGTTGTTGCCATTGCTGCTGCGAGCTGCTGGCAGTCAGCTCCTCCACGCAAGTTGCCGACGTGTAAATGAGTTTCTTTTTTTTTTTTCATAGATGCAAGAATACCCTCTAGAGGCATGTTAAGGGTAAGCCACAGCAACCAATGTGTTTGAGTTGAAAACAAAATATATACTCAATGTATTGGGTCTAATTTGTTTAATTTTTTAATAGGTGGGTAGTTTTAAAACAGATTCGTTGAATTCCAAATATTAACTGACATCATTTTTACCAAAATACCTAATTTACTATAATTGATTTCTGCTCGAAATTAATATAATTATGTTACTATTAACAGTCTGCTATTGGGAATAAAGCCTTAAGCCAGTCAGTTTCCTTAGTTGAATTTTATTGCAAGTCTTATCATACTTATAAAGCAGTTCTCAGACAATCATAAATATTTATTTTTATCTTATTTTATATTATTTTTGTTTTTTTTATGTGTCTTAGAGTAGCAGTGTTATACAATTTCATATAAAAAAAAAAAAAAAAAAAATAATAATAATAATTTTACTATTTTTTTTTATTTTATTTATCTATAAATATATCTTAATTTATACATTATTATGTACATATAATATATTTATATTAATCATTCTTATTATTTGGTATCTTGTAGTCGTTCAATTTAGTTTCTTTTTGCCATCATGAACTTTGCATATCCCCGCATTGTTTTTGTTGTTGTTGTTGCCGTTGTTATCGCTATGTGTGTTGTGTTTAATTTGAACAGGCCCAACTTTGGCCCGGCTGCTTGAGTCACGAAGCCAGCGCCTGTGCGCCCCTGTTGCTCTTACCCTCGGCTTTGTGTGCCTGCTATGCTGCATCTCCTGCTGCTGCTGCTGCTGCTGCTGATGCTGCTGCTGCTGTTGCTACTTTGCCAGTTTTCTTTTCATATTTGCCACATGTGCGGCAGCAACAAAAACTTCTCATTTGGCTGCCTGCCTGGCTGCTTAGCTGCTCTTATGTCGGCCTAAGTAAGTGCACCTAAGGCTACTTATGCAAAATGTAAATTAAAGTTGACTTTTAGGCGCACAATGCCTGGCCAAGTCCCTGCTCGCCAGTCTTTGGCCAAACTTTGCCGAGTCGGACAGTGTAAGGCTTGAGGAAAGTTTTTCACATTGAATATTTAGTATGGCTTGTGCTCAGAAAATGTCATGTGGAAAGTTTCGACGGTTTCGCCATGCACAGACAACTCTCAGCTAGCTGCCAAACCGGAAATCGTTTTAAGAACGGAAGTGAAAATTCTGCCACAACAACAACAACAGCAGCAGCAGCAGCATTAGCAGTTGAGCGCAACCATCTAAACACACATCTAACAGCGTCCATCTGGGGACCGCGTAATCTTCTATTGAAACTAAACAATAAAAAACCGCGACTACAACGCAAATTCATTCAATTGCAAAAAGAAAATTACCCTAAAAAAAGCTAAACACAGCAGCCGCACAGACCGAGGTATCTACAAAAGCTAACTATAGCAACAAGTCGTTATGATTATCTAGAATTAAATAAAGCACACACACACACACACACACACACACCCACACACTTACATACACATACACATCGGCATAAACTAACATAAAGCACAAGTCTGGGTCTCGACTCGAGCTCTGACCATCGGCCAATGGCAATCGCTCACTTGAGCGTTGGACCAAGTTGCACGCCTCGCTGAACAGAAGCCGCGACCCCGAGCCGAATAGTCGTTTTATACTGATCTGCAACCCCATAGCCCCCGCACCCCCGCCCCATCTCCCACCAGCAGTCGCCAGCACGGACCGAGTTTCCCATTTCAACGATCGCGCGCGCTATTCGCTTTGGAAATTAAGTCAGCAAATGACTTGTAGAATATCAACACATGCCCAGCGACTGGCCGGCTGTCTGACTCTCCCTGCCGCCGTCTGGCTGTCGAGCTGTCCATCTGTATCTGTGAGATTGTTTTTTATTTCGGATATGAGCTGGCGACGCAACAACAACGTGCGGCTGCTGCAGCCGAGCAACAAGATAATCAAGTGTAATTTATTTCGTATTTGCTGCCCGCCATGCATGAGTAAAACGAATACGACAAAGTCTGACTCGGACTCGGACAACTACAATGACTGTTGAATGCGAGCGGCCATCTAACTATCTAGTATCTAGAAACACAAGCGAGCCCTGAGATAAATCCAGTGCCAAATAAACATATACAGGCACTTATTTATATATAATACAGATATTATATTTAGATCTATATGAGCGCACATTGAAAATTGTCAGCAAAGCTTAACTCGAATCTACAAACAAGACAAGCTAAGCGAAACATTGATCAATAACAGTTATATGCACTTCATAATATTAGAATAGACGAAGCATTTATTTCCTAATAATTAAAGTATAAAACTCAAATAAACATAATTTCTTTAAATTTATGTTTAACAGCCTTTGAATAAAATAAAACAACTGAATATTATTATCATTATTAAAATTATTTATAATTAATATTTGAAATATTTATAAAATAAAATTGGATCAAGATATAAAATTTATTGTATTTTTTACGTTTCATACTAATTTATATTGATTTTTTAAAAATTTAAATAAAAATATTCAATAATATTATATTCAAATCATCAACTCGCTTAGATTTTTAATTTTTTAATTTAATGATCATTGTTATATTTTTTAGATTAAAGAATGAATAATTTTATTATTTATAAACTATCATATATTGAATATTTTTGTTATTAGTGAATTATTTATAAGCCAGTTTTGCTTAATTTTAAATCAGTATTTTTATTAATCTGTTGGAAATATTTTAGTTTACTTAATTTTATTCCTTTTGTAAAAATAAAAAAAAAATAATTGAAATATAAAATTATAATAAATAAATAACATTTTCTTATTGTTTTGTATGTGATTCATTGATGTATAAATTGTGCTTGCTTTTGTTTTAAAATATTAAAATATTATTATATATTACAGATTAAAATAATTTAGAATATTTTCCTTTTTTGGCAAAAATGTTTAGCGAAGGGAAGGTCCATTCTATTCTTTTCATAAAGAAATGTTTATCGTATTTCACTCTTCATCTGACTCTGACAAATATTATCCAGCTTTATGTAGAACAATCATCATAAAGCACTTGTTGTACCCTGTAACACTTAGAAAGTAAAAAAAAAAAAAAAAAAAATGAATACCCAATGATCTTTTAACCGGATGCTCGTGCACTTGGCGTGTCGCCCATAGATAACTATTTCGATTCGATTTCGGTCTGAATGTCGATGCTATGGATCTCAAAGCCCCGTTCGCGTTTTAAGTATCTCCCATACTGTGTCGAAATCATTGAAGCATCGCATTACATTAACCCATTCTGGTGCAATTCGGCTCGAACTCGTTCAAAGACTCAACTGTGTTGGATAGCCAAAGGCGGAAGCTTAATCGTTAACTATGAGCGCTGACTAACAAGTCGTCGCATATCTACACATACACACATATGTACATGCAATGTTTCCCACGTGCAGCACGGCAGCGACAACAAGTGGCACACACACACCCTGAAGCCAATCTCACACCCTGCCACGGCCCCTGCCACAACAAGTTGCAGCCATATAGCACGCACCAAGCCCGAAATGAATGAAATGAAAAGGGGGAAACGCGACATAAAATACTTATTAAAAAAGGCGAAAAGTTAATAATATGCGAGAAAGCAACAAACAGTAAACAGTAAACAGAAAACAGAAAACAGTAAAAGGTAAAAGCGTTGCCCATGAAGCAAAGTTCCGATGCCGTTGCCACGTTGGTGGTTGTCGATGCTGCTGCTGCTGCTGCTGCTGCTGCCTCCGCAGACAGGCAACATAAAGCACGGGTCAGCAAAGGTGGTGCTGGTGCTGCTGGTAGTGGTGGTGGTGGTGGTGGTGGTGTTGGCGGTGGCCAGCGCAAATCTTTCAAGAGTAGTTCCGCTCTTTTGTATTGTGGCCACAGTTGCAGCACATCCGCTCCAAGTTGGCTGCCTCTGTCACGAAGAACATTTCGGCCTGGGAGGGAGTACGCACTGATTATCTTTGTATAATGATTGCAATTAAAAAGCGGCTCACGCGGTGGGCGGGGCGCTAGGCGTGAAATGTGCGGCACAGGCCAAACAAACGAGGGCTCCGCTCGAGGCAGGGAGGAGGGAGGGAAGGCAGGGAGGGAGGCTAAGGTGCAGCCGATCACTTGTAGTTTGCACCGGAAGTAGACACCATTTTGAGTGCGAGTGCTAGTGCAAGTGTATGTGTGTGTGTGTGTGTTAAAGTCGAGCGCAATTCAAGTTCTTGTTGCGCATTGGCCAGCAAAAGAGGCAGAGATTCAAACGAATATTGCTCAACAATTGTTATTATGTTACGCTTAATGAGCAGACTGTGACGACGTCAATGTGTGCGTGTTTGCGTGTGTGTGTTCGTGTGTCTGTGTGTTGTGGGTGTATTTCTTTGCGCTTCCATAAGCAGCGCGCCTCAGCGAATCACTAGGCGAGACCAGAGAGAAATCGCCGCTTTCGATCGTTAGTCGCTCACCCCCCTCGCCGCCGCGCTGCACCGCTTGCCTTGCCTCTGCCGCTGCGCTGCTTCTCCTTTGGCTACACAATTGATTTCGCCGCGTTTCGTATTTGCTGTTCGCCGTCAGCGTCGCTTGGCTGCCTCTTTGATTTAGTTCACTATCTCCCTCTGCCCACAAGTTCGCCTCGTCTCTCACTTATCTTTCATTAAAAGCATTGGCGCTCGTTCGCCGCGCTGATTAACTTGCAAGTCGGCTCGAAATTTCATTGGCTGTTTAGTTTTTCTGTGGGCTGGGCAGCGCCTTTGCTTAGCTTGAGGCAGCTTCTGTTCGCATGTGTGCGCAGAGAGCTGCTGGAGCTAATCAATAAATCATTTCAAGGTTTTCTTAATTAAAAGTTTTTTGGCCAGAAACAAGCCACAGACACGCTTCTCTAATAAACTTTTCCACATGCCATGAAAGACAAAGTTTCAAAAATAAAAAAAAAAAAATACATATATATAAGAGAGGGAAAACAGCGAAAAATTGATTAACTGCCCGAAGACCACAAAAAACTTCAGTTGAGCAAAGTTTCGAACCCTTTCCAATAAGAAAAACTTTTCAACTTCGAACAAGAAAAGGAGTCAGCCCTCCGAGGAGCATGTGAAACTAAGGCAGGCAAAAACTGTAAAACTGAAAACTATTAAACGCTTAAGTCAGGCGGAAAATGAGACAAAATAGTTGCAGAACTTGGACACTGAAAGAGAGAAGCACAAATATGCTCAGCCTTAATTAAGGGCAACTTGAGCAAGGTATTGCAGGAAGAAGCCAAACAGGAAAAAAAAACATTATAAAATAAAAAAGAAGAAAACAAATGCTCAAAATAAATTCGACTAATTGGCTGGCGCGAAGACTCAAGCGCCAAGGGGCAAATGCTGGGAACAATAAATGAGGCAAACAACCGCAAAATAGCGACAAGAAAAATCAAAAGAAATCGCAATGGAAACTCAGCATCGACCCCACTTGACATTAACCGTTAACCGCTTAAGCTGGCCACACTTATTTATGTTTTCTTCTGGCGTTTTCTTGAAATATTTACCCAGGCCAAACAATAGAGCCAAGAAGAAAATAAGAAGAGCAAAGGAAAACCCAACGACACACACACACACAGGAAATACACTACTACAGCTACAAAAAGTTGCTGCTCTTGGGTTCTCTATTGACATAATTTCTGCCACAAGTCACACTCAAGGCGTTGGCCAGGCACTTGAGCACAAATTCCAAGGACGAATCCACCCTCAATTAGTCGCCCAGTGTATCCTGGCAAAGACGTTGTCCTTTTGCATGTTCTTTTGTTAATATTTGCTTTCTTTCACCGGATTGTTTGGGCTCAGTTTTCAGTTTCGGTTACAGTTTCTGGTTGGATTTCTGGTTTGGCTCTGGTTGGGCTCTGGTTGGGTCTTTGGTTTCATTTACATGGTCGTTAGACGACTTTTGCCGCAAATTAGCCTTTGTCCTGCTGATTAGCCAGACGCTTTCTTATTGGCATTTCCGCTCCCAGCTTATGCGTGGCAAATGCGAAAGGGATATGCGTGGCAACCGGTATGAATCTAACGGTAGTTTAAGTGATATCATGATTGCAAGGAACTCGCCCAGTTGTTTTAGCTTATCTAATCGAAATTTGGGCCGATTGCTGCCTGCACCATTCGTCAAATCTTGTACACACTTCAGTCCTTGATAAGCACCGATTGTGGCTATATACGTATATAAATATATGGGTATATTTAGATCATATCTAATCAATGGCCAGCTAAAATATTGACTCGCATTGTTTGCATAGTCAACTTTTATTTGCTTATTAGCTTCAAGTATTTTTTTCGAATTCGGGTTTATCAGCCCTCCAACGAGCCTCTCCACGCACAGCAAATAGAAACGAAGCTGTTTGCACTGTATCTTATCGGAGAACGCTTTTCCAGCATTTGAATGCATTTTCATAATTTATGTGAGACCATTTACCTGTTGGGCCAACCCTTCTTCCTTCCGCTTGTTTCTTTCTTCCGCCAAACAAATGAAGCCCGCTCGAACTTCCGCTTTCAATAAGTGTCTAATAAGTCCAAAGTTCTGCTTGCAACCCTTAGTTTAGGCCCAGTCCCTGTTTTTATTTTACTTTTTTTCTGTATTTAGTTAGTTAGTTCCCACCGTATACTAGTCGGCACCCTTCCCGGATATTGTTATTGGTTTATACTGATGGCCATGTGAACGCCTTTTCCTTCCGCCGTTCGACGCCTACGCCAACGCCTGAGCCGCCCAACTTGTTGTTGCCTCTCGTTGTATTTGCGCAGGCAATTCTCTAAATGTGCAAAATGATTGCGGCTTCGTGTTAACCTCCACTACACCCCACACACATTCGAGCCAAGTTGAACCCCTCGGCCCGAGTTGCTTAATGTTTGAGCCACACGCGAGCTGAAAATTGCTGTGCGAAAAAAAATAATGGCGCAGTTGTAGAGTCATTGCTTGCGGTTTTGAAGGCATTCCATGGCATTCCAATTGGATTTGCAGTTTTATAAAAGAAATAGGAATGCAAATTCGCTAAATACGAAAAGCGGTTTGAAAGTCACTGCTTACAGTTTGCGAGCTATTGCCAATGACTCTAATTAGAATTACAACTTTGAGCTATCTAAGAAGAAAAAATTAAGAAATAGTATTAAATTTAGTTCATTGGTTTCCAGTGAAAATAGATTTCTAGCTTCCTTTTAGCCATTATAAAACTCCAATTGGAATCACATGCTCCATCGTCAATGCCTGAAAATCATTAAGCTTAAAATAAAATTGAAATTAATTTTTATTGCAAAGTATATGTACGTGTATGTATTCATGTTTCTTTTTTCTTTCTATTTATGTTTGTTTTGCATTTTAAAAAATATACGAACTAAATATTTACTCTACTATCACTTATAGTTCTAAAGAGCAGTTAACAATTTTCACTTAAGTTTTCGCACTCGATGTTGATTCGTTTGCCTAATTTCTTGTGTGGGTTTTCCTTTTGTTCAGTTTTCGTTTTCAGTATCTTTTCCATTTTTGATTTGTGTTTATCATTTTTTTAGATTTCCTTATGGTTCATTTTGTACTTTCCAAAAACTCACTGACACTTGGAGGCTAGAGCGTAAGGCGATTCTCATTTGGGTTTCTCGGCGTACATGGACGATGTATATGTACGATATGTATGTATATATATGTATATTTATATACACATAATATATATATATATATAGATGCATGCATAGTCACATATACAAAAATATATTGGCACTAATACACATACATAGTGATATGCATATATATGCGTTAATGCTACTTGGTCAAGTTCTTGCGCTGCTCAGCGATGTCCTTCTCGTTCAGGTGAATGACCCGACGGCCGAAGCGCGCCGTCAGCTTGGAGAAGAAGCCCACCCGGGAGGCGGGCTTGGTGTCGTCCGCCGATAGTGGCGGCGCCTGATAGGCGTCTTCCTCGCAGTTTCCCGAGGTGCGCCCATGCTTGCCACTGCGACCCTGGCCAAAGTGAAATGTCGCCCGGGCCACGTTGCTGCGCGTGAAGGGCTTGTCGGAGGACTTCTCCGACGGCGTCGGTGGGGCCATGGGCGTGGGCGTGGTTCGGCCAGAGGCAGCGCCACAGGCGCCAGCCGGCTGGCCATGGACTTGCAGCCGCTCTAGCAGACGCCCGTCCATGGACGACTTGGGCAGCTGACTCCCGTTCGTCTGCGTGATCGGATCGGCCTTCTCGTAGAGCGTGCTGGGACGGCGACCCGAGCCCTGGTAGTGGAAGCGCTGTGGACTCTTCGCTATCTTCTGCGTCTGGGCCAGCTGCCGCTGGGCGCTGAGCAGCGTCGGCTTGACGTCGACGCCGCCCGAGACATTGGCTCCGGCTGTACGCTTGCTATGTGGCGTCAGCGGCGAGCGGGCGCGACTGGGCGTGGTGGTGCTGCTGGAGCTGGCGCTGGTGGAGGTGGAGGTGGAGGTGCTGGTGCTGGTGCTCGCTGAGCTAGAGGAGGCTGGCTTGCGGGCGGGTGTGCGGCGTGTGGGCTTGGCGGGTGGAGCTGCTGCAGCAGTGCTGCTCGGATTGTGTGTGGTGTGTGCAGGGCTGGCTGTTGCCGTTGCCATTGCCGCGCCCGTCGCCGTCGCCGTTGTGGTTGTCGTTGCCAGAGCATTGGCCACGCGTGGCGGCAGGGGACGGTTCGTGGACGAGAGGCTCTTCTCGAGGGGCATCATCACCTGCACACAACTAGCGACAGGCAGTGCGCTGGAAGAGGAGCTTTCCGACGTGGCGGTCTCCGACGATGTTTGGCGGGTGTTGCGCGGCTTGTTCACGCCCAACAGCATGTAGGTGCAGTAGATGTCATCGAAGGCTTGGCCTCTCAGCGACGCCTCGACGTCGCGTCGCTTGTAGCCCATGTTGACCAGCATATCCAGCCGGACGGCGTCCTGTAGCTCCATCGGCTTCTCGCGATACGGTCGCAGTCGTTCGGCCTCCTCGTAGCCCAGATTGATCCACTTGTCGCTCATCACATTGTTCAGCGTGGTGCGCTTGGCCGGATTGAGCACCAGAAACTTGCGCATCAGATTCTCGCAGTCCATGGATATGTAGTAGGGCACGCGGTACTTGCCGCGCAGGACGCGCTCTCGCAGCTCCTTGAGTGTGCCGCCGTCGAAGGGCAGGGAGCCGCTGACCAGCGTGTAGAGCACCACGCCCAGCGACCAGGCATCCACCTCGGGGCCCGCATACTTGCGGCCCATGAACAGCTCCGGAGCGGCATACGGCGGACTGCCACAAAACGTTTCTAGCTGGGCATTCGGATCGAAGGTGTTCCCAAATCCAAAGTCGGCAATCTTGATGTTCATGTGCTGATCGAGCAACAGATTCTCGGCCTTCAGATCGCGATGGACGACGAACTTGCTGTGACAGTACTGGATGGCCGAGACCAACTGGCGGAAGATGACCCGGGCGTCGCGCTCCCGCATGCGTCCGTTCTTGACCAGGTGATCGAATAGCTCGCCGCGGCTGGCATATTCCATGATGAGGTAGAGCGTGCGCTCCGACTCGATCACCTGGAAGAGGCGGACGATGTTCGGGTGGTTGAGCAGCTTCATGATGCGCACCTCGCGGTATAGCTTCTGCCGGGCGCTGGCGTTCAGCTGCGTCTTGTCTATCACCTTGATGGCCACCTCGCGCCCGGTGGGCACATGCAGGGCGAGCTTCACCTTGGCAAAGTTGCCCTTGCCCAGCGTCTTGAGGATCTTGTAAACGCCGTTGCCGTTGCCATTTACATACGACTGAAACTTGAGCTCCGTGCCATTGCCCATGCCATCGGTCGCATCCTGGCCGGCTGCCTGGCTGCTCTGGCGAACCGTTGCGCCGCTGGGCGTAGCCGGCCCCGCCTTCGATGGCGTTGCACCAGCAGCACTAGCTAATGCTGCAGTTGCTGTTGCACTGGATGCACTGGATGCTGTCGCTGCTGCAGTTGCACCTTGGCTCGCTGTGGCCGCGCCAGCTGTCGGGGATTTTCTAATACAGTTCTCCTTCTCGGATGTTTTGAATGACTTGGGCGCCTTCTCATCTGCTGCTGCCGCTGCTGCTTTTACTTTTGCCGCACTCTCATCTGCCAAGCTGAATTCTACAATTTCTAAATGTTTATCCGCCGACATTCTAAACTTACAAATTTTGTAGAGCTTCAAACACGAAACTGACAGCTAAACAACTCCTAGAACTCCTAGAAGCCCCTATCACCCAGCCCTTTCAATTTAGCCAAGTGGCGTATGCCTGCCGCGGGATTGCAGTTCACGTCGTTGACGAAGCTCCACGCAGGCCGCGCACGCGTCCTTTGAATCACCAAATGGCAAATGGAAGCCAGCTGCCCCTCCCCTACTCTGAACTCAAGGCGTAATTGTTGACTCGTCTCTTTTTCCAGCTCTGAACATCTGCTCGTTTTCGTCGGCACCCTCCCAGCCTGGTCTGGTAAGCTTTAAGATAAGACCGACCAGGACAACCACTGGCTGGGCGCGTGTGTCGGTAGCTCTAACCCTCAGCGTTCAGCTGGCATTGGTGTGGCCGATAAGCATAGCTCGTCCTCGGCAGGATCGCTTGTCGCTTGCTTTGTCTCGACCCTCACATGCGCCGCAATTTCCTTATGAACTCAACAACCCCTCGACATTTGGTCGCAGTCGCAGGAGTCGCTGTCGGAGCCAGAGGCAAATGTATTTGCCTAATGCTTCATGTGGCACGAGCGCGTTACCCAATGAGCCTTTTTGCAGTTCTCCCTCCTCGGTCCTCGCTCCTCCTCACTCCTCACTGCTTGCTGTTTGCTCCTTGCTCCTTGCTCGCCTTCCCTTTCGATAACGTTGCTGTTTTGATCGTGTGCCGTTGCTCTGGTTGGTGTCAAATTAAAATCCACTCGGTTTATCGCTGAGCGTTGACAACTTCGACGTGTGTGATCAGCTGCATGCAAGGAAAAAACCGTAAGAGGATTTTATTACAGGTGATAAATGATTGTCAGGATTATGGGGTAAAATTATCAGCAAATCAGCTTTGAATTACGATTGCAATCTCTTCCTATCTTAATGCCTCTCAAATAGCATAGATCCTAGAACATATGCGTATAATCTGCATGAAGGTCCTAGTGAAAAGTAGTTGAAATTTTGAAAGTGTATTATAATTGGCTTTGCGAAATATGTCTATGTACATGTATTTTTCAGATTTGTAATTCTAAAAAAAAGCCTACGAACGAACTAAAATAGAAATAATGTCAGACTGTCTCTATACAACAATACATATGCATATACTTACATACATACGTACATATGTACATATACACATATTAATTTACAAACCAAAATTTTACAATTCACATATACTAATACAGTAACAATTTAGATCCCTGTACACTATTTCGGATATCAAATATTTGATTGGCATCGAAACATATGGGTTATTCTAGAATATATTTATGTGTTATGTTTCCTAGAATAATGAGGTCTGTTGGTACGCTCCCAGTCTATCTTCCTCTGTTTCTTACTCTTTCATAAATGTATAGCCATCGAGGTGGTAAGGATTAGCGCCATGACGATCACTTGTTTTAATCCACTAAAAAACATTCGCTTGCTTTATGTACCAAATGCTACCCATACAATATTCAGTCAACCATTCTTCCTTTTCCACTTTGTTTTGTTCGCTTTTGCACCACTGTACCAACGCCGATCGCTCGGAAAGTAATTTGCTCTCCCAAACCATTAACAACCTTCCCTTGTTCGCCGTTCTTCCACTTCGGTTCGCTTGTTTCTTGATTCCCTCTTGTTTTGCACTTACATTCTGCCTGCATGTCCTGCGATCCTCTGCCGCAAGCTACCTAGTCGAACTACCCTAACTGCTACCTACTTACCTTTAACAAAACACACTAGCACATACATACACACACACACACATATACGCACTCGCATAGCGGGCACAAAAATTAACTCATGCAACAACTACAACAAAGGAAACGAAACTGGTCCTTAATCTGGCCTTTCTTTGCGCCTCAGCATTCGTTCGCTCGTTCGCCCTGTGCGACGTGTAACAATTTCTCGTTCTCTCTTTGAACTCTTGCACACACACACACATACAGGCGCACATGTGTGCCCACAGCCTGTGTGTCCTTGATCCTGCTTACTTGTTTTCGTTATTGTCGTTGTTGTTGTTATTGCTCTGCTGTGGCTTGCAACATTTTCTCAAATTTTGCCATCGTCATTCTCATTCCCTTATTCTCATCCAACCCTGACTGCTTGCCTGCCTGCCTGGCTCTCTCTCTCGCGCTCTCTTTGCTTGCACGTCAAACTTGTCCGTTTTGGGTCGCATGCAGCGGCATTGTCATCTCCTTTTTTTCTCTTCCTCTTTCCCTTCTTACTGCGCCCGGCTGTGCCGTTTTCTTTGTCTCGTTTGCTCGTAATTCAATTGCAGCTGCTTCTTTTATGTTTTTATTTCTATTATTTTTGGCCTACGAAAATATGCGATTCGCAATGTCAGCAAAACCAAAATAAAACAGATCTAGCAAAAAGAAAAACATAAAAACAACATACCCGTTTCTAGAATTGGCAACAGTTATGCATATGTTTAGTAATTCGAATGTCAACTGGAGCTGCACTTGCTCAAGTTCAATGTACCCCAAAGTCCCCTACGCGCGCTCCCCTACAGCTGCCCCCCGCCACACTGGGCGCTCGTCTGCAGAAGTAAACACAGACTCGACGTAAACAGTTGTCGGGGAACGAGGGGGGTTTGTTAACATTCGCCTTTGTTGCTGCTTCGCCTTCTGTTCACTGGCAGTTTAGCGCCTTCATTTTATTTCCCCCATTCTATTTTGATTCTTATTCTTGCGAGCGCTTCTCAGAAACAGCAACAAGAACAACAACAACAACAACGACGACGACCCACTCTCCCTTAGCCGTTACTCGCGATCGTCGTTCTCGGGCTGTTTGCCTGTTCGCCTCTTCTTGATGTTTATCTGCCGCTTCTGCTGCTGCTGCTGCTGCTGGCCACAACAACTCTTCCCACTGACTCATCGTCAGGCAGACAACGGAAGGCCCGCAGCTTGAGACGCCAGCCACAGCAACAACAACAACAGCAGCAGCGGCTGCGGCGTTTGGTGTTTCGCTTTTCACTTGATCTTCGGGTTCTCATTTCTTGAGCACGTCTTTTTAACGCACTTTTCTAGTTTTCCATCGATCTTTTGCCCTTGGCTTGGCACACACATACATACATTCAGGCACAGTTACTTACGCTTCATTAGCGTGCAGCCATCTCTTAATTGTTTTATTGTCTCTACTTTGACACTATTTCTTTGAAACGGGTCTGGCTCAGAGTTCTTTTTTTTTATTTCTGTGTTGTGATTGCCAACTCAACGGAGTGGCGAAGCACTTGAAATCGCGATTCCCAGTGGATGGGATCGCTTGGTTTATTAATAAAACGCCTCTTTAATTGCAAAGGAGAACGCCCACTTCAACAGCAGATGGACAAATGTACGCAGACACAGACAGACACCAAGACAGACCACAAACTGAGGGCTGCGATAAGGCAGCAGCAGTCCCAGTCCCCATGGAGCGCGAGCGTTTATCTTGTGCCAGTGTCCCGAAATCGAAAAACCAGAAATCAAAAGACCAAAGCAGCGCCAAGATAATTGCACATTTTACTTACGTTTCGTTTCGTTTCGTTCCCCTTCCCATGGCCGTTCCCTGGGCAGCAATCAAAAACAAATTAGAGTTAATCCACAATCCACACATGTGAGCTGCGAGCGGCGATCCGAAAATCTATCTGCGACTCTGCGCAACGAACTATAAGATACAAAGCGCGTCGTTGTACTGAACGCACAACTCAAAGTACCAGTGCCCAGGCCCAGGCCCAGGCCAAGTCTCAGATCCATGCACATAGCGATACAGGTCTGAGACGGAAAGAGAGAGAATCTTAAAGAACTGCACGCGATACAGATGTGCGCGCCGAGAGAGTCGAGCCGGACGAACCGTGAGAGCGAGAGTGCGGCGAGCGAGACTCTTCTCGTGCTCATCGCCGTTTATGGCCATTACACGCTCATTCTTTGTGCGGGGCTTCTTTCGCTACTGAGTCTCGAGCGCTGAAGGTCGTTGTATTTCCTTGAGCGTTTCTTGGGCCGTGACGTCACAGGTAGACAACAATGACGTCGTCGTTGGGAAGGGGAAATGAATGCTGATGGCCACAACAATGAATAACTTCGGCTTCGACTTCGTTTTCGTATTTCGTGTTCGTATTCGCCTTCGTCTTACGCCTCGCTGCCTCTGCTCGTCCACGTTAAGTTTCTGCGGCGAATTTAGCCTCAATTTGCTTTGTAGTGGTTCGCCTCAACATCTTCTCCTCGTACTTCAGTAGTGTGAGTTTTCTTAGCTGTTGTCGTGGTGGTAGTGCGGCCCTGTTGCCGACTCTTTCTAATTGTACATGTGTGTGTGTGTGTGTCTGTGTATGTTTTGAAGTTTTCTTATTCGCTGTTGGTTGTCGCTGCGTGTCTTTCGCTGCCGTTGTGTTTATGTGCACGCTATCTTATCGCATGCCCGACGCTCAATCAAGTGTACGTGTCTGCTGGTGTGGGTGTCTGCGAGTGGGACCAATAAGAACGAAGCAATCTTGAAGTGAGTGCCGCTACGGCTCTTTGACCAACTGCATTTCTCATTTAGCCGGCAGACAGACAATGCCAACAAAAGCCAAAACAGTTTGATTAAAAAACCCAAGCAAAACTTGCCATAACGAATAAATAATAAAATGCATTTGGTTTTACTCGTCTCGTTCTCTTCTTCGCCTCTTTTTTCATATAAATGAAAAGAAAAATTATAATGACAAAGTAGGCGGCCTGAGCTAAAAGAGAGGGGCGGATGCTGCAGATGCTGCTGATTATAATAAAAGTTTTTCTTTTTTTTTCTATTTCCTTTTTTGATTTTTACTTAACTCTTGTTCTATTTTGCCCGCTTTACGAGTTTCTTTGGCCGCGACGACTTTGAGGCGCTTGATTAAAAAGCTTTTGCATATTTCTGCCTTTTGATTGAAATTACTTTGAGATAAACTTGCACCACTCACCCAGCTGCAATTGTGCCCCCTCCACTCATAGCCGTCCGTAGTCTAGACCAAGTCGCATTCAAACTCGTATTTGCATATTATGAACTTTGCAGTACCTACTTCTATGTTGAAAGAAACAGAAACTCAAGCTTCGAATGTGGGCCAAAGTGACATGTTAATAATTAAGCGGGTAATTAAGCATGCCAACAACACCAGACGAGAATACCCTCAAAAATAATAGTGAATAAGTAAATAGCAGCTGCGAAATACCCTAGCAATACTAAATACTAAATGTGAATATATTGAATATATGCTAAATATGCCGAACTTTCTCAAATGCATTGAAAACATTTATTAAAATTATTAAAGTACTAATTACATTTATCAGGAATTAAATTTGTACTTCATTTAATGAATAAATTCGTTTGGTAGTTGAAAGTTTAGTTTTAAATGATCAAATTGTATTACAATTTTCCTATATTTCTATTTATATCATTGATAAACATAAATGTATTTCGAGTACAGTAAATGTATATCGTTTATTCTGTCTTAACTGAAGCTGAACACCATTTAATTTAGACCACTGAAATATATTTCCCCATTGTCAAAAAACCCTTAATACATTTTCTATCAAAATTAATTTGATTTTGTAATTCCCATCAACTTCTTATAATGAAACAAATTCGATCAGCCTTTCATTTAACCCTTGCCTGCCATTTCGCTTAGAGTGCAGGGTATGCACGCATTTATATGCATAGCAAAGTTGAGCTAGATAAATAACAACATCTTGCCATAATCGTTTATAATTGGGTCAGCCACACGTGGCAATTGGTGGCCACCAGCTGACGCTCTAGGCAGACAATGCCACAGTCGGCAAATCACAGTTGGCCACAAATAGACACGCGTCTAGCGAAGGCAGCAGCAGGAGTAGCAGCAGGAGTAGGAGTAGGAGCAGGAGAAGGAGCAGGAAGAGAAACAGCAGCAGGAGCATAGAATAGCACCTGATATCAATGCGGCATCGACTTTGCTGCATTTGGCAATGTTTGATCATGGAGGATGCGGAAAACAGATTGCAGCACCAGATGACGATGCGGCGCAAACAAAGGCCAAAAGGTTAAAAGGGAGATAAACAGACGGAGAACGAAGGACGGCGGACTGAGGAGGACAGAGGCTGCTGCATCTTTTAGTTTTTGGCAAACAATGGACAAAGGAGCATGCAGGATATGCGATACATTCACTTTTGCACATTGCCATGAGTTATGGAGATCTTAGGGATGCGGGCGCATATCGATTACGAAGATGCCCTCAACATCGACTTCTCGGCGTATGATTTGCGTTTTATTTGTCTTCTTCTTGCCCGCCTGACTGGCAAAAGGTGCAAAATTGTGAACGAACGTGCCACAAACTGTCTGCAAGGACTTAACGATTAATTGGATTTCTGTTCCAATGCCTAGCAGAGATGCACAGCATCAATATTCGATAATGCAAACGCATTGACTCTACTTTGCATTCGCTGCATCACAATATTTCCGATTCACAGCCAGGTGAGGGCAACTCAAAACCAGCTGCCGCTGTTGCTGCCGCTGCTGCTGCTGCTTGGAGCTCTCAGCTAAATATACAAATTAACCCATTCAAACAAAAGGTTTGAGAAATGTGTCAAAAAAGAAGAGAGGAATAGAAAAGGAGACATAAAGGTGGCCAAACAATGGACGCCAAATGAGCTGAATCCATGTCAATAAAATGCTCGGCCCCTTGTTGGCCGAAATCAGTTTTGTCAGCTGCCTGAAAGTAAAAGTGCGCAGTTTTCATAAGGAAAACATTGCAAAAGTGCAGAGTTTCTCACAGATCGGAAAATGGGAGAATTGTCAATCATTTGTCAGTGTCGGTGTCGAGTGGGCCGTCAAGGAAATGCACTTAGACAGTCGCAAATGTCCCTTTTGTTAATCCTTTGCGCTTGTTTTGCATTGCGGCCAATGCGAATCCTTTGCATTCCGCCGACCATTCATCGGGGCTCGGTTCGGTTCGGTTTGGTTTTGCTTGGCTCTGATTCTCTATTCCGAGTACATATATTCATATATCTACCTGCCTTTGTCAAAGAGGTTTTCACCCGCTTTAGCCGTGTTTTTGTTACATTTTTGCATAGTTTTTGTGTGCGTGTCGCAAAGACTACTTAAATACATGCTTCGCACAAAGAGAACAACAACAACAATTTTAGCGCAATTTGTAATGCGGCTGCGATCGGGAATTAGCAAACATTTTTGAATGGATTTTCCAGAGTTTTCCAAGAAATGCAAACTCAAATTCTATTTGCCTTAACAAGTTGATGCATGCGCAGCTCAAATAATTGCCTGAAAGCGCTTAGAAATATGGCTTTGGCGTTTTTTATATAGTCAATAGAAAATATGTTTAGTTAGTGCTATATTGGGATTTTAAATAACAAATTTGATTTCCTCATTATATACATTTTTATACAATGCTCTTCTATATTTCGAGATATTCTCCAATAACTTCTATAACTTATTTATCTGAGCATCTGCTTTGCTTTCATCCATAAATATGTATTATTTATTTCGGGCAACCCGAAACATTGTCTCACTCTTCTGAGCATTCCCGTAACTCTATCGATTCTACTCAAATCACAGATTGCTAAATAGTGTTCGATGCTCACATTTTGGAGCAGCCTTCAGGCTCACATTGTCATCGTGTTTTGCCTATGCTGCAGTCTCTGATGACACTTTTAGCTCACACACACACACACACACGTATGCATGTAAAAGGATAATCGGCCTGGTAATCCTTCTGCTAAGCAGAGCGCCCGGCAGCTTGTCCTAATTGAAATGGCGCATTCTAAGCATTTTGGCGTGAATGATAGTCGACAAATGCAAATTTGGCAGCGCCAAGCACAAAAGCCCTGGCATAATGCATCTCTGTAGTGGAATGCAGCTGCGAGATGTCAGGATATGAGCACGAGCAGCAGCAGAAGCAAGAGCAGGAGCAGCAGGAGGAGGCAGCTTATTAGCAAAGATTGTCTATACAAAACAGCGACACACAACAAACTGAAATTGATTACCAAATGCGACGTCTGCTCGAGTGTGCGTGTGTGTCTATGTGTGTGTGTGTGTGTGTGTGTGTGTGTAGCAGCCTAATAAGCACAAAAATCTACATAGAGCAGCAATTCCTTTTAATTGAAAATCTCTCTGCCTCTCAGCCACATGTGAGTCGCTGCCTGTGCTTTTCAATTTTTCAAAATTTATTTTCTTTTTTTTTCTATTTTCGCAATTTCTTTGCGGTTGCAGTTGTTGCTGGCTGGCTGGCTGGCTGACTGTTAGCTGTTGGCTGCCACCGAATGCATTCGATATTGCATTTTGCCCGTTGCCAGCCAACAAACAAGGATAATAAGTACTTTAGCTGGCGAGTGAGTGGAGCAAGGCGAGGCGGAACGTGGAGGCGACTCGCTTGGCTTTAGCGACTTTTTGGACTGATTGACTTGCGAACCACTCTGCAGCACCCCTCGCCTGCTCCTGCTGCCGCTACAGTGTTCAGTGTTCAGCCCTTTCGCAAAGTTGATTGCAGCAAGGACTTGCGTCTATATTGCGCCGAAAAAATTGCATCGGATGCATTTGGCTTGGCAAACAAACCAAGCTGTAGCCCCATTCTGCACCCCCCTCAGCCTCGTTCCTTGCCAAACAACAGTCATGTTAAAAGTTTCGTTTCGTTTCGTTTCGTTCCTCGTCCTGGCCCTGGCCCTGGCCCTGTCGCCCGCCCCCAACTTATTGGCCCTGCATCTGGCTGCATGTGCAATGCATATTAGCTGAGCTGAGCTGAGCTGTATCCTGTGCCATCCTCGCCGTACGTACGTGAACGTGTGTGTAACGCGGCCGGCCTGTACATTGTCCTTTTGGCCGAGCCTCAGTCAGTCTTCTGTGTTTTATGGCGCCGCTTTTTTTTCCCCAGCACTGTTTTGTTGTTTTGTTGTTGTTTGACTGCTTGCTGCCTTTTGTTTGATTTGTGAAATTGCAATATGCTGGTCTCCCCCGCCTCCAGCGCCACTCCAGCTCCTTGTCTATCCCATGCCTTATTGCTTGCCGAGCTGCCCATCTCCAGTCGCCTGCCACTTCTCGACTGCATTTGTACGCATTATTCGGTGCAGCAGTTAGACTGCAGACCAGACTGCAGACTGCAGTTCGAGTTAGACCCAATTCGAGTTGGCCCATTCAAATGCTTGAGCAAGCGATTGCTGAAAGCAGAGCCCACAGCTCCAAAGGAGCGATTCAACTTTTGACATAAGCAAATAGTAAAATAAATACAAAATATTTTTAGTTATATCAATGAAAAATAAAAATTGTTTTTAAAAATACATTTTATCTGAATTTGCGTTTAGTTTTTATCTATAAATATATATATAATCATTTAACAATTTAAATTAATTTATTTATATTTATTATTCATATTTACAATATTTGTTTTTCTTTTTTTAATTTTATTTTAATTAGAGCTTTAGCATTTTTAAATCAAATCTTTTATTTTATATTTATTGTAATATTTATAGAATAAATATTTTTATAAATATTGATTTTGTATATTATATTATATTTTTTATTGCAATTTTAACTAGTTTTTTAAAATTAAAATTTAATATTTCATTAGATTTGTTAAAATTATTTTAAATATTTTTTTATTTTAATATTTGTTTTGATTGTATAAAAAAATTCTTGTTGACATATTTTAATTTTCCATTAATTGAATTTTCAAGCCTTGACCACTCTCTCCGCGTTTTCTTATTCGAAACTCTGCGTGAATATTGCCATCGACTCGGGGTTGCTACGAAGCAACTGCCCAGCGTGCCACACACAAGCCCGTGCTTCCCGTGCTTTCGCTGGTTTGCTAAAAACGCACTTCATGCCACAAAAGTTTGGACTGAGTCCAGTGGCGTTGCCCCCCAAACTCAACTCTGGACGCTTTAATTCGAGTGCGTTTTTCATCAACGGCCTGGGCTGGCTTGGCCTGGACTGGTGGACAGCCCTTCGCACACTTCCGTTTAGCTCGAGCAACCCACACAGCGAAAGTCTTGAGGCTACGCCGGAGACCCTTCAGTGACCAACAGGCGACTGCGCCAAACTGCAGTGCCTCACGACGCGACGTCGAGTGAGAGGAGTGAAGCAAAAATCAAACAATCAACAAAATAAAATCGCTGCTCCAGCCCTGTTCCAGTCGTCAGCCTCCTCCATCTTCACTCCTGGCTCAGCCTGTCCAGCTTGCCCTTGCCGCGAGTTTTTGTTGCCTTTGTTCTGTTGTTGCTGCTGCCGCTGCTGCTGCTGCTGGTCGCCGCCTTTATGCGCACGCCCCCAAAGTCCAGTTTTTGCAGTCATCAAGTTTTTGAGTCGCACCCAACCCGAGCACTTCCGCCCGCCCATGCTTCTTTGCCATGTCTTCGCATCCGTTGCATTCACTTCGCCAGCCTCCTGCTCAGCCCCGCCTCGAGCCCGCGCCGTGTCTTGCTCTGCTCCTTCGTCTGACTGCTGCAGTGCCACCCTTTATTTATATATATATATATATACATTTTATTTTTGTATTTTTATTTTTGGTTTCTGCAGGCGGCCGTGCTCTCTATATTTTATTTTTAATTAATTAATGCGAATGCAAAGTACATTTTCTACAAGTAAAACTTGTTTTGCAACTGGCAGGGCAACCCTTTGGGCGACACCCTCCTGTGCCCCCAACCCGAAGTCCGTGTGCGATGGGGAGCAGCCAGCAGGTAGTTAAGCAACATTTTTGCCCTGCCGAGCCTCCAAATATGCACCACTAAAGAAATGCAGTTAATTTACTCAGAAGTAGCGGGCAGCAGGAGCCGGAGGAGCAGGAGGAGGCGCCAAAGAAGGCGGCAGCAGCGGCAGTGGCAGCGGCAGCAAGAAAAATGCGGCTGCAGAAAGTTACCGTGCAGTTTCTTTTGTTTTTGTGTGCACGCCGTAATGTATGCAACATCATTTTTTTACCGTTGGGAAAATTTTGTTAGTCCTTGCGCGCCTTTCCCACCTGACGGGCGGAGGTCAAAAAGCGTTAGGCTAGGGCCGTGCGAGCTGTGGAGCCTAGTTTCGTATATGCAGCGTATGCAGTCGCCTCCTTTCACCCATAAGTGTGTGAGTGTGTGTGTGTGTGTGCAGCAGTTGAAAACTTTGCACTTTTTGCCGTAGTTGCTAGTGGCTGCTACTCCTGCTACTCCTTGCTGCAGCTGCTGCTGCTGCTGTCGCTACAGTTGGTCTCGCTGCAGCAGTTGCCACGAGCCCTTGCAGCATTCGTTTGGCTGCCCTGCGCTGTTTCCTTTATTTTAGGCAGGCTCCGGAAAATGTAGCAAAAGTTATTTCTTCACGGGTTTGCGTTGCACTTAATGCAAATTTGTGTGTATATGCGTGTGTCTCTGTGTGTGTGTGCGCGTGTGTATGTATTACCTGTAGTTAGCTGATATAGGGCGTAGTAATTTTGCAACTTAAGATGGGCTTTTAAGAAGTTAATTATATTAGCAATAGCTGAATAGACTCTAATCAAATATATATAAAAATAAAAATAATAAATATAATAAAATATTAAAAAAATAATATAAAATAATATAAGAAAAAATATTAAATTATTATTTCAACTAAGATAACATATTCAATACATAGTATGTATATTCATATTATTAATAGCAAAATTACAAGCTACAATTTATTTTAATTATAATCTAAACTGTAACATTTTTTATGAAACAATCCAATTTAATTCATTTAAAATCTACTCTAAGTTCCAAAAATAAGTTTGAATTTAATTTAGAGAAATACTTTAAGCTAAAAGAAAGTTTTCTTAGCACAATAAATTATTTAAATTAAAGTTGAAAAAAACTGGTTACAAGTGCAGCTTTTTTTGAGATCATCAACGACATCAAGAGCGGCTTAGCTATTCGGCTTTGCTATGTGAGCAGCACAAAGTGAATTCCTGACGAGCAAATAGGCTAATACCTAAATTCTTAGATCTTAATTAAAGATACTTGGCATGTAGTTCGGGGCCTGCCAGCAGCTTGGCACCTTCATCAGTGTCCTGCCGGCTGGCTTCTAACTCGGGCTCTTGCAGCACGGTTCAGCGACACGCAGCTGAAAGGGCTTAACGCGTGCGTCTTTCCATTCAGTGCCAGTGCCAGTGCCACAGTGCCTGGCAACAGGCAGTGTCCCATATGCAAATACTGCTGCGCCTACAACTCGATGATGCACCTTGAGCAAAGTATGTGGCGTATAAAAAGAAAATGCAGCAATGCTCTGCTGCAGTGCAAAGGGAAGTCGGTCGTGGGGCAGGAGGCATGTGGAGCATGAGAGATAGACACATTTTAATGATGCATGCAACAGTAAACTGCAATCAGATATGCGCACATCGTTAGTCTTCAGCATCAGCCGCCGTTTGTTGATTATCTTAGAATGGAGAGCACGGCAAGAAAGATAACTCATACGCTCCGTTGCCGGCGACATGGTCGCATATAGAAATTTATTTGCTCAGCAAATAAACTGCAGTCATGTGGAATTTCTTTCTCTGTGTGTGTATGTGTGTGTGAGTGTGTATTTGCGCATGTGTGTGTGTGTGTGTGCAGGAAGGCTACCTCGTACTCGTACTCTGCGTGCGCCCTTCTTGGTCTTGCCTTGCGTCCAAAGTAGGAAACCTCTAGCGGAGGCATTTTTTTATGCAACTTCTTCAGCACGAGTGCCTGCCCAAGTTGACGTTTCAAATGTCAATTGTGTGCTTAACTGCATTCTTTTGACGTCGTCGTCGTCGTCGTCGTTGACGTTGGCTTTTCTTATTTGGTTTCATGCATGTGTGTGTGTGTGTGTGTGCGACTGCGGCTGAGTAGGGCAAGCCGCCTTGGCAGCGCGCTCACAGCTCGTTCGAGGTCCTGTGCAGCACGGCGCAAGGCTTTTGTTTAATTTTTGGTTTCTTTTCGTAATAAAAAAGTCCTAATTTAGCTGCACTGAAGTGTAGAAGTTGTAAGTGTAATTTGTTAAAAATATAAATAAATTAAAGAATTTTTATATATATAAATTAGTAAAATATTATAAATAAAAATAAATATGTTTTATTTTATGTATAACAAGTCTAAAAAATCAGTGTTAACTAAATAGAAAGCGCTAATAATTATTATAGCCTGATTTTGCGCAGTGTACGTGGAGTATAAATAATTTCTTTTCTTTAGCTTTCACTTTGTTTGAGCGACGTTGCAGCGACGTTGCAGTTACTTTTGCCAAGTCGTCAGGAAAATATGCCGCATTCACACACACACACACTTGCACACGCACATTTAGTCAAATATATATATTTTTATATACATATATAAAGGGAGCAGGAGGAAGATAGAAAACGAGTCAGACTGCAATCTTGCCTTCAATTAAGCTTTGACAAGTGCATTGCACACAGACCTGAAGCAGCAGAAGACGCCACCCACAAGGTCCATAAATATGAATGAGGATGGCAACAGCCGCAGCAGCAGCAGACCGGCTCTGACTCCTTGGCCTAAAGGATTTGCCGGCCAAAACGAGCAGAGAAATAAAAATAGAAAGAGTTAAAAAAGGAATACGATAAAAACTGAAGAAGGAAACGCAAATAAATGAATTGCACTTTTTCTTTGCGATATTTTCTTGTGCTTCTCGCTGAGCCTTTCAATGAACTGCAAAACTCAATGGCAGCTGCTGGGCTGCAAATAAAGGGCAGCCGAGAGAAAACTTTGTGTTTATTCTATGCCCACAGATACGGCGAGCAGGTGAAAACGAAAAAAAAAATAGACAAATAAAGAAAAGCCTCCAAGTCGAGCGATGCCTGGCTTTTAATTAAGCGGACCCAAGTCGCAGGCGCCATTGTGCTTAGATAATGGCTCGGCTCGGCTCCGCTTGGCGAGGGTTAGCTGAATGCGAATGCAAATTATGCGGCGAATTGTGTGCTCATTAATTAAAATTGAACCAAATTGACAGCAGCACAAGTGGATGGGGGATGGGGGCCAGCTGAGCTCAGCTCAGCTCACAACTTGAATTTAAACTTCTCGCTGAAGCATCATCAATGCAGCGCATCGTTACAGCTGCCCGGCTAGACCGCTGGCTAGATGGCCAGTGCTTTGCCCTGCTCATCAGCATCCCGCTAAAGTACAAGTTGAAGCAGCTGCCACGCCCCTAGCTGCCCACGCAAGTTCTCAATGTCCACGCCAGTGCACTTTGAGGTGAACACTCAAAAGTTTTGCCTGGATGCGGCAAAAAGGATCTCTGCAAAATATAAAATAAAATATATATACACACACAGAGTATATCTCTCACGTATATATACAATATTAATCTCTAGGCTGCTTTCAAAGTGTGGGCGTGGCTGCTGCTGGTCTGAGGCAAAATGCAAATCTTGCAGATTTTTAATTTCTTTTCAACGAAAATTTTATTTTCTGTTTGCATTTCTTGTTGTTGGCTATGCCAAAAAAAAAGAAGGAAGAAATTACGGCCGGGAGCAGGACAACCCTTCACTTTGGTTTTTTTTTTATTTACCAGCTCTCTCAAAGAACCAGCAGATGAGGAGGCTCATCATGACGATGATGAAGATGAAGATGATGATGCTGCTGTTAAGCTTTATTATTATGTATTATAGATTCATATTATGCACTTTTTAATTTCTTTTGTCTCGAGCATCAGGCAGCAATCTTTAGCTAGAGATGAGCGCGTGACACGAACCAAATTACAATTGTATGATTTTAAATTATGCAAGGCTCTTATGTTAATGAAAAAGAGGCTTCAATTCAAATTATAAAATTTCGTTTTTTATTTGTATTTTATGATTTTATTTATTTAAGCTACAAATGTTATAGTAATATATTTTCATCAATTACTTCTCAACTTTTTTTAAATTTTATTACTGTATATATATGAATTATTTTTTATCGAAGCCTTCGTGCTTTGTGTGCCATCGCTTAGCTGGGTCTATCATGCAGTCGCCTCCTCTGACGGCACTCGAGCAAAAATCGCAGTCAAATTTCGTTTGCGGCCGTATAAGAAATGCGTTTTGCTTGGCCCCTGCCGCAGATTTTTGCAAAATTAAAAACCGGCTCGCTGCGAGACTTCAAGTGGGCTGCAGCCTGGCCTGGCTGCAGAATGTCCTTGGCAGGCAGCCACCCTTTCAGCTGCCTGAATGGAAAGTGGGTAGAGAGAGGAGCGGGGAGGCGACAGGGGAAGTGGGAGCTGCAGCCGGAGTGTGGGTTGTCTTCGGGCCGTGTTGCATTGCCACAAGTTGTTGCTTGAACGGTTTGTGCAATTTTTTAAGACTCTTACTTTTTTCTGCTCGCTTTTCTTGGGCCGACATTTTCGGGGTGTTTGCGCTAACCACTTTGGGGTTGCACATTGTCTACATTTAGGCGCATTGGCGTTGCAAATCCAAAGTAATGAATTCTGCCCGAGGGTGCGGCAATGAACTTGCAACTCCGAGCCGGCAGCCGCAGCAGCAGCAGCAGGCTCGCCTTAACAACAGCTCCTGCAAGCAGCCGATCGACTTTAATGAACCCCTTTTGTAGGAAAAACTTCACGGTTTGCTTGCCAGACAACGTTTTCTCACCAGGACCTGGCCAGCTGGCAACCTGCCTGCCGGTCCACAAATTTGAACAGAATCATGTAAAGCTATTTGCGTGCTGACCCATAGCGCACCTTGGACGGCATGATAAGCGCCTTGAAGCATAACCAATGCCCACCCCCAGGAGGAAGTAGTTCGGCATTTGCATGCAGAGACTTGAACTCCAGATCTCCGACTTTGCGGCGAGGGTGCACTTTTCACACGGTGCTCTATGCTCTGTTCGAGCAGCCACCCGCAACCCAAGGGTCGGCAATAATTTTTAATAATTTCCTTTGTTTAAATAGTTTTTCCTTCTGCTCGATCGCAGCAATTGCGCATGCATACAAATTCCCACCAATGCGTGCGGCACACCACTGCAGAGTTGACTCGGCAATTGAAGTGTTAGATGCAAAGATACAATTGCCAGCAAGTGGTCGCTGGCCAGTTGCAGATACGCAGATACAAGATAACTTGATTGCACTAATTTGAATGCACCAACAGCAGCAGCAGCAACAACAACAACTGCTGCTACTGCTGCTGCAACAGTTCCCATTCTCACTGCTATTTAGTCCGACAAACTGACAACTGCTTGGAAGTTGGGGGTCGGCACCCACAAGCACCCAAACTTGGACAGCCTCTATGCTAATGTCGAAGAAAGGAAATCTATGCAGATGATAGTCCACGCAGTTGATGCTCTAACCAATGCATATATGATCTTAGCCAAATAAAGCATGATGTTAATATATTTATATACACAAAACTTATGTAAATATATTGACGTTGACGTTGAACTACAAGACCTTAAAAATAAAAGCCAAATCTAAATAAAATTATTTTTAGATATATACATAATAAACATTCTAAGAATAATATGTATTTTTAGGATTATTTTTATAAGCTATATAATTAAATATATTTTTTTTTATTTTGATATTTACATAGTTTATTTGTTGTAATTTTTAGATTATTTATTTATTTATAACTACATATTTGCATATATAGTAATTAAATAACTAAGTTTTTCTATACTATTATTATTATTAACTAACTTTTAATGTGGTATTGTTATTTTTAATAAAATTTTTTATTATATTGCTTTTAATGGTTTTTATTTTCTAGTAATTTATTTATTAATTTTAATTATTTTTTTTATTATTATTATTATTTGTTTCAATAATTTATTTGTATTTATCATAAGCAGAATTATTGTTGATTTTAAAATGATATTGTTATCATTATTCATTTTTTATATAAAAGTAAACTTCCTACACATCATACAATACAAACAACATGATAAATTAGTTATATACCATGCATTAGGGTATTTCGTGTGGTGCAAGTCTAGTTCCGCATGGGACAATTGATGGTTCCTTCTTTAGCAGTAGCAGCAGCAGCAGCAGCTGTTGTTGATCGAGCAGACAGAGCTCAACTGCTCTGCTAGGGGTTACTTCAATCAATTTCTGACAAGAAGTGTTAAATCTGCACAGTGGCACACAGTTTAGCTGCAATTGGAGGCTGTGGCTGTGGCTGAGGCAGAGGCAGAGGCTGGGGCGGCGGCAGGGGCAGCAGCGTTTGCTTTATTAGAATATCCGGCAGCTTAGAGACAGAGATCGAGGCGGGCATCGAGGCGGAGGCGACAGCATGTCTGCAGTGGCTGGGAGAGCGCTCTACATTGTCATAATTCATAAATCAACTAATTCTGAAGTCGTTCTGCTGGCAGGAATACTAAAACAACAAATAGCTTCGAAGGCACCACTTAATTGACACCACAAGCGTTTCGATGTCAAGTTGGGAAAAAATCAAAAGACAACGGCAAGAGCAGCGACAAGGTTCAGTCAACTCGGTTGAGTGAAACAAAGCCCAAAAAGGTTCTCAGGCAGCGCGAAAGGGTTTCAAGTTGCCTTAATGAACCGCAACTCGAACGAAACAAAAGGTCAAGTCTAAGAAGTGAACGAAGAGCCGCCCCAACTTAAGTACTGTAAAGTAGAGTGAAGTTAAACAATGACTAGGATTCGAGTTTGGATTCGAATTCGGACAAAAACCAACAAAGCTGCCAAAGGAAGCGTCACGGCGGTTGCTTGCACTTCCTGTGAAGAAGACTGAGACGACCAATAGGAAGAAGAAGACGAAGTGTCAGCAGCCACCTGAAGTAGAAGATGAAGTCTGGGTATCAATTACGCAGCGAAGATTCCGAAGATGCGACACGGCCCGTTAATTGAGCGTGAAGCGTTGCAATGCCTTGACACCTAGCCACAACATTGGATCTAATGCATCCGCCGAACCTGTCGATTCGATCGGTCAACTGGACAAACCCCTAACCATCTCTGGAGACTAATGAACATTAATGTTCTTGTCGCTGTCGCCGTCGCTGTCGTTGCATTGTGTAATGTCGCGACTTTAATGTAAAGTGCAATGAAGCAATGCAAGGCCGTGCAGCCGTTGAGAAGGGTGCTGGGGTGCAATGGTCAGCAGTGACCGGACGTGCTCATTAAGTGCAATGCGCAAAGCCTTTGACTGCGATCCCAAATATGCCAGTTGAGTTATGATGCCAGCTGACGAGCTGTCAGAGTCGACTTAGTCAGCCAGCAAGTGCCGCAGCTGTAAAACTTAATTCAACAGATTTCTGCCCTCATATTGCCATTGCTTATATACACTCATTCATACATACATTTATATATGTATATTTAGCACGTGTTAAGTTCGCTCCCCACCGCAAAAAGTCATTTTCCACAAATTTAATTTTATTAATGCTTTGCTTTTCTTTCGCCTCATTTTCGTACTTTTGAGTTGTATTTTTTTTTGCTCTAGCTGCTCTTCAAAGTTCTTGAAATGTCAATGCATTCGCGGAACTCTTCTCGTCCGCATTGGCGGGCAACTAAATTATCATAATGAATCCGACGGGGCGACTTTGCACTGGCAACTACTTGAGCTGCCCCAGCCCGTTGGCCACAAGCTCTGATTACATTTACAGCTAAGCGTCCTCTTCGCTGTCCTTGTGCCTAGTCGGCCTCCTGCACCTAGTCCGAGCTGACGGTTTTTCTTTTTAATGAAAATGTCACTTGGAGCCGGCGAGAGTTTAGCCAGCCGCAGGCCGAGCACAAGTTGCGCCTGCCTCCTGCCCGGGCACTCGACTGAAATGCCATTGATTTTCTGCAACAGCGCTGACCGGGATGCCTCCTCTCGAGCAGCTCCTTCACTACTAATGCAGCGCACATAATGGCGCAATGAATGCGACAGACGGAGGCTGGAGACTGGAGACTGGAGTCTGGAGATGGGGACTTAAATGCTTTGCTTATTGGCAAACTTTAAGCCCTTCCAAGAATTCAGCTTCGATGCATAAATCAACATTCGCCCATTGTTTGTCCAAG
This sequence comes from Drosophila navojoa, assembly GCF_054131105.1. NCBI lineage: Eukaryota > Metazoa > Arthropoda > Insecta > Diptera > Drosophilidae > Drosophila > Drosophila navojoa. The sequence continues at coordinate 21,332,843 of NC_142890.1, forward strand.
AAAATCCTGGACTGCACAGAGCAGACAGTCGAGACCGAATCGACCTCTGCTCGCTGGACAATTGAAATTGAGTTTTATGCTTTGCAAGATTTCAATGCGACATTGTGCATCGACTTGATTTGTAATAAAAGCAAGTTCGACCTGCTCGAGCTGTCTTTGCCTCCAGGAGCTGTCAATTGAATTTTAATTTAATTTTCCAAGTCAATTTTCTGCCGTTTAGTCGCTCGTCGAGCTGTCCGCACTTGAGTTAAATTCAATTAAATGCAATCAATTTGTTTATACGCAGTTGCATTTAAATAAATTTATATTTTTCGTGCACGACACAAAGAGAGCTAACCACGTCTCACAATTTTACAATTTCACCATTTAATGGAACATCGCTGCCCCACGGCGCTCCGCCCCATCCCTTGATGAGTCAACGCTTTTTGCAGCGTTTTCTGCTGACCCGTTGATGGCTTTACTCATTGCATTGGACTTAATGACACCAAAGTGTGTGATATACAAATACAACTACATCTGTATGTGCATATGGCATATAGTCCCCAGACCCCATCAATCTGGCCATCTGCAAGGCTCCGGGACATGCAAGCGCATGCCTTCTGGCCTTTTGTCCTCTTTACGCAAATGGAACCAACTTTCGTATTGGCAGAAATATGAAACTGATTTGTACAAAACGATAAGCGGCGGGCGCCAAGAGCAAGTGCGGTGCCTCGTCGCCAGTTACAACCTCTAATTATTTCAAGGCATGACATGAAGTCATTTCTCTGCCACGGATATCTATTAATGCTCACCCACACACACACACCCTTTCCCCACTCTCGCACACACACACACACACGCACACAAACACCTCCACTCATGAAATTGAAACTTCAAATATTTGTCCTGGCCAAGGACTCTTGGGTGGCATGCCCAGCGTTTAGTCGCCCAGACTTAGCCAGGTAATGCCGTAGGTAATTTCCTTAATAACCCGCAGCCTATCACATTAACATATCTCACATTTGTCATAGAAATAAGTCAAACCCATCCAGCGGGCGCCCCGTCAATGCCCCACGGATCAGAGCGCGGCTTACGCAACACGCCAGGTGTACGTACGGCCAACTGTCCAGCCCCCAAGCACCCCACCTCCCCATCTCGCCTTCGCCCAGCAGTGAGTTGGAGGCGTTTTGTTAAGGAAGCTCGTGCCTCCGCCCAGGGCAAGGAAATGTTTATGCATATTAAACGTTGGTCATATGCGTTCGCAATTACACCAAATGAACGTATTACGGCCAGCACACACGTAAATTGAATTATTAAGGCGACTTCCCAGAGGCGTTGCCTTTGGACTTTCGACTTACGACTTACGAAACTAACAAATGGAATTACGTGCCACACTTTTGTCAAGAAATGGTTCTAGACGAAGTTTATTTAGTTGGATAAAATTTTAGGGACTTATACAAAATTAAATATTTAAGAAAGTATTGTTGAATTTAAAAAATATATATTTAACTCGTATAAAGAAAATACTGTTGGACAAGAAGCAGAGAAGAAGAACGGAATAAAAATGTTTAGATATTTAGCAAAAGTTTTCTTTGTATAAATAAGTTTTCTTATTTTTGGAAAGGTTCTTGAAGGTTTAATGCATTTATATATTCTTTGAAGGTGTTTGATAGACAAGTGAATTTAATCGTCCCTTAGTACTTTCCCTTTAAAAATACTTATTTAGGATTAAGCTTATATATGATATATAATACCCAGGAAATATATATTTATAACTTTTAGCTTGCGGACATTATACAAAAGGAGTATGGAAACAATATAAAAAGACCAGCTAAAGAAAATATTTATTTAACTAAAACACTTTAAATACTTTACAATATTGTCTCAAATAAGTGCGTTATGGACTCGCAGTTGCAGCAAGGGTTTCAAAAAGACGTTACGAAGCCAAGCATAAGGCATATGCGAAAGGTGGCGATAAGTTCCTACAAGCCTGGGTCTCTATGGTGGTGTGTGCCTTGCAGTTCCATTGAGTGCGCCTCGCAATGAGTTTTCCTTTACGCTCTGTGCCTATGCAGCACGTGGCGAAGTCAACAAAGGTAACGGCTGAGGGCGACTGCAGGCAGCGACAGTTGCTTTCCCAGAGCGTCTTCAAGACGCTCGCCAAGTGGGGTGGCGTGGTTAGTGAAGCGACATCTGGCAGCTGGCCAGACAGAGACCTGGCTGAAGGCAGAGGTAGGAGGCTACCTTTGATTGTGAGTTAATTGAGGGTAGCGGCGGGGGGACGACGGCGGACTGCCACGCACCAAAGCGGATGTTCACATATAGGAATGAAAAGAAATCAGTGAATCGGTGACTGTACCTAGTTTTCCATATGATATATGTGTTTGAGCAAAAGCTGCAGGTGAGGTGAGATTGAGGTGAACGGCGACTGCGGGGGTGTATGGAGGAATTGGAGTGTTTCTCTATCATTTGATTTGCGGTTGAAATTGGCTTCGTGACGCTTATCGCGATCAATAAATAATATATGAGCAGAAAATAAAGCGAGCCAGCGAGCGAGCTGCACACGACAGTAGAAAATAAAAAGTATCTGGCAGATACATTTGAGTAATTTGCGTCGTTAGCATTAGACAGAGAGAGGCAAATAATAATAATAAAAGAAAGTACGCTTGATTACAATGAAAATGTTTTTAATGCCACACACACACACACACACACACACACACACACATACACGAACACACTCACGCCACTAGCTTCATGCAGGCGGACAGAGAAAGATATCTGCATAGATAGCGGCGCGAAAGGTAACAACTACTACGAGAGGCTATACAGACCTGGACACACATGCATATTTTTTCTCTTTTCATTTTTTTTTATACTTTTTCTGATATTAAAAGCGCGATAAGCAACAGACACGAACGCCAGACTGTGGGACATTTACAGTGAGGGACATCAGGTAATAGACAAAAGCTTCGCCACGGCGCCTGCCGCTAGGCAGCTACAAAACAATATTCAGTTCAGGCAAGAAGCCGGACTTTGTGGGCCTTTGCAAACAAACACACACAATGCCGAGCAACTTGGCCACATATGGCCATTTTTTACTCGCACAGAGCTGCGTGTATGCTTGTGTGAGTGTGTGTGTTTGTGTGTGTGTGTGCGTGTGTGTGCGGCAGCTATCTAATCAAGCACTGAAAGACAATAAAACCCAAACAGCAACAAGAACAACAACAACAACACACAGCCACGACAAACAGCGACCGCAAAAAGTGCTAAACAATAACAACAACAAGAGCAGCTAGAAATACCTCGTAGATATTGATACTCGCATGTGGAGCTAAGGCGGGCAGAACAGGGGGCAGGACCACCAACTGGAGCTCACCAACTTTGAGCTGGCTAAGTGCAATGTCTACACTGAGAGAAATGTGTTTATTTATAAAAAAATACATATCAAATCTACACTGAAAATATTATTCAGAGTTCACTGAAATAATTGTATTTTATATTTAATATTTAAATAAAAAGTAATTTTCAAAATGAATTCTTTTTTTGTGTTTACATTTTATTTTTTATTATCAATATTTTATTATCAATTTCTTTAAAGAATTATTTTTATATTATAATATTTTTTATTATTTTTAATTTATACAATAAAATTTATTTTACTTAATACAAATAAGATTTTAATTTTTTATTATTATTGTGAAAAATAAAAATTCAAAATAAAAGATTTAAATATTTTATATAAATGTAAATGTATATTAAGTAAATATAATAATAGTAGTATATGTTAAAAATGGTTTTTATGCTAACAATTATATATAAAAGTAAAAGTTTAGACATTGTGCCTAAAGAAAAGTTGAAGTTTATTTGATTTAAGATAATTTGTTACAATTAAAATGATATTTAAATTACAATTTATATTTGCCGCATTAGAGTTAGTTGCATTTCGCTCAGTGTACCGTCCATGGCGACTACTGGTGTTGTGCCACTTGAGAGCTGTTGGAACTTATTGATATCTATAGAGCTCGCCATATGGCGACTAAATTGGTATCGCGATTATAAAAGTATTTTCATGTAGTCAGCACTATCGCCTCTCTATCTTATCAGCCAATCACAGAGCTGAGGCAGCAAGTCAAGGAGCCTAGAAAATAAATGAAATACAATCCAGACAAATAGCTCGATTAGCAGATGCACAGACAGGATACGGGTTTAACCCTATTGTAGTAGTAGTTGGAGTTTATGGCGAATGCCTTTCGCCGACTTAACGGCAAACTTTTCACATAAACATTAAAATCTTTGCCGCCATAAAGGACATTTTCTTTTAGCATAATTTTCGCTTGAATTGTGCCACAAAGTTGTTTGGCAATTCTCCTGCAACAGCTAGCAAAGTTTGTGAATATAATTTTAATGTGCTCTTGCGTTCAGGATTAGCAAGCGAAGGCCGTGGGTTGGTTTCGGGTTTGTGTTTGGCTTTTGTTTTGCAATTATCACAAACAAGTTGAAAGGTGTTTTTCCAACTTTCCAGGCGATCGACAACTTCCGCAAAACCCAACAAACTAACAGACGAAAACGACAACAGCATTTCACTTCTCAGGTAATGCTACGAAATCGGAACCCAGCCAGTCTGCCCCTCTCTCTCTCTCCCTCACTCGCTCTTTCTTATACTCTATCTCAGTTTTGAAATGTCAAATACCACCACCAGGCAGAAGGCAAAACGCCCCTTTGGGCTGCTCTGTGCTCGCTGCTCGCTGCTTCCTTCCTGCGATCGTCAGCAGCTTGTGGGCACGCGCATTGAGGCATAGAGCCAGAGTCGAGACCGAGTCGAAGCTGAGTTTGAGCTAGCGTCCCACTTTGTGTCCAGGTGTGCACTCGGCTCGTGGCTGCAAGTTATGGCACGTACTCATTCCTGTTGTTGTTGCCTGTCATGCGATCATGATTGCGATCATCATCATCATCACCGTCATCAGCTGTGCCTCACAGCTCGCATACGGGTCGATCTCTTCAGAGGGTTGCATTCACAAGACAGAGGTCTACATCTCACACACTCTCGTTCACTCTCTCGCTCTCTCTCTCTTTCTTTCTCTGATGCTGTGATTTATGTCAGTTTGAGCAGCTAGCTGAAGTTACAGTTGAACTGTTTTGTATCGACATTCTAGCACAAGTCTCAAATGGTCACTAATTTCATTTATCTATCCATTTATCTATCATCTAACTGTTGGGCCATGCGCTGTCATATTTTTGTGCGGTGCTGCTCTAAACTTTTAACGGATTTTAAGGTCAGTTGACCGTAACGCAATTGCGTCCACTCTAGTGTCCAAGTGTCGCCAGCAGTGTAGCCGAACCAGCTAGCCCAGCCTGAGCCAAAGCATATTTTAATGATGACACCCGGCTAAAACAACGACCAATGCAGGAGGGGTTGGGCAGGAGAACACATGGCCATGCCACACTTTATACGTTTTGTAGGTAGCCGACTGTAGGCAGTCGGCAGATATGATGGGTACATTACCGTGTGCCGCGATCTGTGAAGGCACATTCCAAAGCACACTTTGAGATACATTTGCCTAGCACACGATACAACAACTGTCGGTTGTGTGTGTGTGTGTGTCTTAATGTGCACGTCTGTGTGCGTGCATGCCACGTATGAGCTGCGGTCTGGTTTTAAAAGTAGAAACAAAACGAGTATATATGTAAATTATTTAAGGACTTGAACGAGGTTACAGCATAGATTTCAATAATACAGTAAAAATGTATGTCATAAGAAAATTGGAAAAATACAAAAAAAATAAATGGTATTCATGATAGAATTATAATGATATAATATATATATAATTGATTATTAATTAATAATTGAATAATAATCGTAAATAGTAAAAAATTAAGCAGTTTTATTTATTAATTATTATATATAAAGAAAATTTTTATTATAAGAAAATAAGTATAAATATTTCATATTTTTTAAATAAAATTTAAAATTTTAAAATAATCAAGAACATTTTTTTTTAATTTTTCAAATATGTATTAAAAGTTAGTCTTCCCATATTTAAATCATTTTAAAGTATTACTAGATAACTTTAAAGAGTAAATAATATATTTAAAAATATTTGTTTATAATTATTTAAATGAAAAATATTATTTAAATTTCTTTCCTGTACTTCTTTTAATAAATTTTCTTCTTCATATACCCTCTAAAAAGAAAGTTGAGCATACATTCTGTACGTCCCGCTTAGCAAAGCCATGAACAAGGACCCGTCGACAGGGTGTCTATAGAAATGTGTTAAGGCTGTAATTATGTGCGCTGCTGGCGTTTGATATTTCGTTATCGTACGTAGGTGGGCTACTTCATAGGGAAGTAACTTGCCTTGATCCTTACTGCTCTATTGCAACTATGAAATGGGCCATATGTTAGTTTTGAGTCGGGCTCTAAGGGTTGTTAGACGAAGAAAACGTTAAGTGCATTGAACTTTTGATAAGATAACTATTTTAGTGCACATACATATTTCAGACAAAATCATTAACAAATTTTTACTCTGCTTTCTTTTTATTGCAGGAGGATCTATGATGAACGACGGAGAAAAATAATAACGCTTTGTTTGTGGTAAATCTTCGACTGAAATATTTTCGAATATTCATATGTGCATATATATTGACGAAAGATCAGCGAGTGCAGCGGCATTTGTGCTGCTGCTAGCCTAATATCCCAATGTTCCAAGCCCAAGTTTGATCCTTGATATACCACTATATATTGTAATATAGGGGTGGCTCTTTACCGTTGCCTTGCAAGCTGCACGCTTGCTAAGTACAGTTGCTTTGAGGTAGAGGCGCAGGCACAGGCACAACCATAGGGACAGAGGGACAACAAGGAGCAGGACAAACATAAGGGTGGGGTTGGACGTAGTTTTGTTGACATTGACTTGGGCAACGGGCGGGTTGGTTAGTTGCTTCGCTCAGCTCTGCTCTGCCTGGAGAGCTGCATTCCAATGCAATTAGATGGCAAACGCGACTTTGTTGTCATGGCAATGCTTTAAAACGGCGCCTCCCGTAGGGGAGGATTCGGTTCTTGGAAAACTGCATATGGCATTTATACAAATACAGCCACGACCTCCCTGAATGAAACCCGCTTTCTTCAACTACAGACAATGTGAGCTATCGTGAAATTATATTTCTGAAGAGCTTGACAAACTTATGCGAGCTGCATTTCCATTTGTCAAAATAAACATCGGATATTGAATCAAATTTTTAAATATGCTTTTTATATAGCGTTTAGCGAGCTGTTAAATGTTTTAATTTGACATTAATCTAAATATTTTATACAAATTTTGATGATTTTGTTAAGTAATTGTGATTTGGCTGAAAGTTAGATTTTTATTGCTCATCAAATTATAAATAATTTATGATTTATTTAAATATTATTTATTAAACATAAACATACTCATCATAAATATCTCTAGGGAAGGCAAAGACATTTAGATATTGAGTACATCTACTTATAGATACGAAATTCGAGACTAGAAACGCCCCTAAATCAGCATTTTGTGCTGGCAGAAAGTTTCCCAGTTCCAAAGTTCTTTTATTGATTATTTTGTGTGCTTACGCATTCATTTCGTTGGCCGTACGCAAAAGTATCTATGTATCTGTGCATAGAAGTATCTGTAGCTGTGCCGAAAGTAAGTCAAACTTGTTTATCAGCGAAAATATAACACACGTTATCTCTATTTATTGTTCACGTATATGGTAAATGATAATTGTGTGGCTGAGGGGGGCTAGGGTGAGGGCGAAGGAATGAGGGGCGATGGAGTGTGTGCCACGCAGACACAAAAAGAAATCAGCAGCTAAATAAGCTCAAGTGGAGAAATTAGATAAAAACCTGTCGCTGTTTGCAAAAGGCCAAAGGGATGTCTTTAGCTGAATTAAGGACTAAGCACAACACACACACACACACACACACATACACATTTATTTAGATATACAGCTTCCAGCTACATCCCTCTGCCCATACAGATGAGGCAAGGGCAAAGGCCAGGCGAGCAGAGCCAACCCCCGACTGTAACCAAGCACCAACCAATCAAGTGGCCACCCAAACCAAAAGCTTTTGGTGCGCCACTTTTACTTTCCATTTAAACACCCCCACTCTCACACGCAACTCCTAACCCCCAACACTCCCTCCCTTCCTCCCCTTGAGCCCTCAACCCTTTGGCAAGCATCTCGCTCTGTTTTTCGCAATTAAATTGCTTGTTTATGTACAAATTTTTGGGTATTTTTATTTAGCAAGGTTTTTGCGACTTCATCTTTTATATTCGCAGAAACACTTTTTGAGCGCAAGCAACGATTATTCAAGACAACAACAAAAAGAAAGCCAAAACAAAAACTTAGAAAACCAAAAAACAAAAACAAAACGAAAACGAACAAATTTCTACGCAAGTTCTCGACAAAAGAAGCCGAAAAACACTTTTGGAGAATTATATTCAAAGCGAAACCTAACGACAAACAAAATACGCAAAGGACAAGAAAAAGAACAAAAATTAAACGAAGACCTTAACAAGAAGAGAAAACGAAATCAAAACAAATTTAAACAACATTAAATGCAAAGGACATTCGCATGTGTGTGGTGGTGGAACGAAAATTCAAAACAAAATTCACAATTAGAAAACGCAGAAAAAAACGTAGAAAACGTAGACGCAAAATCAACAGCAGCAAAAGCAACAGCAGGAACAACAACAGCAACAACAATTGGAACTGCAACTGCAACAAACTGTCAACAACAACGCGAACAATTTTGAATTGTAACATTTCGACAAATAAGTTGAGTGAAAGCAAAATTTCAACGTTCGGCGCAACTAAACGAAGACATCAAAAGCGAGTAAGAGGGAGAAAGAGATATATTGAGCTAGCCCGTTCCAAGGATAAGTAACCAGAAGAACAGAACCAGCAGTTCGGGTCAGCTATAAAGTTTTGAAGCATAGCAAATACACACACACACACACGCACAGAGACTCACGCACACACACGTCGATAACTCGGACCTACATACAACCGGCAAGCTAAAGATAAAGTAAAAGATTACAGATCGGACCACTAAGAAGACTTAAACTTGAAATTACGCATACGCCGCCTGAGCGCAACAGCGGCGAATTACTACACTCAATTGAGGAGAGGAACAGAAGGAGAAGGCGACACGACAGCGCCAACGATATCGCTAACAACCAATCGAAGCCAAGGCGAAGTAATCGCTCTCGCATTCGCTAGCAGGAGAAGAGACTTCCTGCATGTGTGTGCCCGACGCTGCGAGAGCGCAACTGACAGTGCTAGAGAGTAACGCGGCGAAGGCGACGGAGAGGCAACGTGGAGAGGCGAGTGCGGGCTGCTGCTGCTGTTTGGCATCATCTTATGATGTCATCAGAGGAGTACGACGCGGACTGTTTTGGTTTGTACAGCGATGAGAACGATGTGCTGCTGAAGGCGACGGCAACAACAACATCTCTGGAAGCAGAAGCTGAGTGTAAGCTGCAACCCCCACAGCAGGCGAAGAGCGCAGCGATTGCCCTGCCACCACCAACAACACTGCAGCCACTACAGGCAAGCAACGGGAACGGCAACGGCAACGGCAACGGCAACAATCTCACAAACACACCAATACAAATAAACGGTAACGACGACGCGGCGAATTGCGGCGAAAACGTTAGCGAAGCGGAGAAGCATTGCAAAGGCAAAGGCAGCAGCGATTCGGACGACGACGACAACGACGAGGGCGACTCTGACTCGGACGACGTCGTCGTAATCGAAGGCAACTGCAAGGCGACGACGACGACGACTGTAGCGGCGGCAGCGCCAGCCAACAGTAACCGTCGCAGCCGCAGCCGCAGTCGCAGTCGCAGCCGTAGTAGTCGCCGCAACGCACACAAACGACAAATCAGTCAGTCAACGGCCGTCGACAAGACAACAACGTGCGCGGCTAAAAAACCAGTGACTACAGCGCCGACAGCAACCAAAGTTGCCAACAATTGTAGTAACAGTAGCAACAGCAACAGCAACAGTAACAGTAACAACAACAGCAATAACTCGAACACGACAGCGAGCTTAGTGAGAAATCGTCGCACGCGCACGCGATCCTTGAGCAAAGACAGCAGCAATATCAGTAACAGTAATAGTAATTTAAACAGTAACAGTGTTGGTAATAGTGTTAACAATAATAGCAGCAGCAACGGCGGCGCAACGGCTACCGCTGCCTTCATGAGTAGCGCTGCTGCGGCTACTGCGGGTGCCGCTGGTGGTGCACTCTACACTAACAACAACAACAGCAACAACAATAACAGCAACACAAATAACTCGAACCCAAGTCCAATTGCAACAACAATTGCCACACCAGCAACAACAACATCAGCAACAGCTCTATCCGGCTGCAGTTCGCCGGGCTCCGTGAATTCCGCATCATCGCTGCTGACGGCAGCCTTTGGCAATCTCTTTGGCGGCTCCTCGGCGAAAATGTTAAACGAGCTGTTCGGGCGTCAAATGAAGCAGGCACAGGATGCCACCAGTGGGCTGCCACAGACTCTGGACAATGCAATGTTGGCAGCAGCCATGGAGACGGCCACCAGTGCCGAGCTGCTAAGTGCGGCCGGGCTGGTCAACAGTCTTAATACCAGTAAATTGCTCAATAACAACAACAATAACAACAACAACATACCGCTCAGCAATGGCAACAACATCAATGCCTCGATATCGCCAGGATCGGCGCATTCCTCGACACCCAAAGGCGGCAACAGTCGCCGTGTGTCGAACAGCAGCGATCGATCGCTGGATGGAAATCTTGTGGCAGCGGCAGCAGCAGCAGCATCTGATGTTGCTGGTGGCTCGCCGCCGCGTGCTGCTTCGGTGAGTTCGTTGAACGGTGGCGCCAGCAACACACACGAGCAACAGCAGCAGCAGCTGCAACACGATTTGGTTGCACATCACATGCTGCGAAACATATTGCAAGGCAAAAAGGAGCTGATGCAGCTCGATCAGGAGCTGCGCACAGCTATGCAACAGCAGCAGCAGCAACAACAGCAGCAACAGCAGGAGAAGCAACAGCAGGAACTGCACTCCAAGCTCAACAACAATACCACCAACAACAACAATAACAACAACAACAACAATGTTGTCTCTGAGAGCATCAACCTGATCGAGGACTGTGAAATGCCAGAGATCAAAATCAAAAGTGAGCCCGAGCTGATGGGCACGCATGCAGCAACACATGCGCCACATTCGCCCCATGGCGGCAGCAGCCACAGCCACAGCAGTAGCAGCAGCAGCAACAGCCACAACAGCAGCAGCAACAGCATCGCCAGCAATGGCAGCCTGCGACGCAAGTCCTCCGATTCCCTGGACAGCATGCAGCGCGAGGAGCGTGCCACGCCTGCCGCGGTGGCCGAGTCACAGCTCCAGAATGAAGTGCTGCCCACCAAGAAGGAGACCGTGGAGGATATGCTCGAGGAGGTGGAGCTGCTGGGCCTGAGCGGGCATGGTCATTCGCGCAACTCGGATCTGGAGTCGCTGTCATCGCCCAGCCACTCGGACATGATGCTGCTAGCAAACAGCAAGGACGAGGTGCTGGACAACGACGACATCATCGAAGACGACGAGGACGATGAGGATGATGACGACGATTGCATTGAGACCAAACGCGACGCCAACAGCAGCTCCAGCTGCCTGAAAAAACCGGGCATGGAGCTGAAGCGCGCACGCGTCGAGAACATCGTGTCGAGCATGCGATGCAGTCCCTCCTCGGTCACAGCGCAGGCCGGCCAGCTGCAGGTGAATGGCTGCAAGAAGCGCAAGCTCTACCAGCCCCAGCAGCATGCAATGGAACGCTATGTGGCCGCTGCAGCGGGCCTCAATTTCGGACTCAATCTGCAGAGTATGATGCTCGACCAAGAGGACAGTGAGTCCAATGAGCTGGAGTCGCCGCAGATCCAACAGAAGCGCGTCGAGAAGAATGCGCTCAAGTCGCAGCTGCGCTCTATGCAGGAGCAGCTGGCCGAGATGCAGCAGAAGTACGTTCAGCTGTGCACGCGCATGGAGCAGGAGTCGGAGTGCCAGGAGCTGGACAATGACAATGAACAAGATATGGAAAGCATGGAGCAGGAGCACGAGCAGGAGCCAGAACAGGAGCCGGAGCCAGAGCAGGAGCAGCAACAAAACGATGACATCGAGCTCTCCCATTCGCCCACGCTCAGCGAGTCGACGCCCAAGGATTCAGTGGAGCGGGCTGGCTCCAGTTCGCCCACGCTGAAGGCGCAGAGCAGCAGCAGCAACAAGAGCAGCAGCGACAATACCGCCGTCACCACGCCCAACATGCTCACCCAGATGATGAGCAAAATGATGTCGAGCAAGCTGCAGCAGCACAACCCCCTAGTGGGCGTGCCGCATCCTGCGCTGCCGCAAGGTTTTCCGCCTCTGCTGCAGCACATGGGCGACATGTCGCATGCGGCAGCAATGTATCAACAGTTCTTCTTCGAGCAGGAGGCGCGCATGGCCAAAGAGGCTGCCGAGCAGCAGCAGCAGCAACAGCAGCAGCAGCAGCAACAGCAGCAGCAGCAACAGCAGCAACAACAACAGCAACAGCAGCAACAAGAGCAGCAACGTCGCTTTGAGCAGGAGCAGGAGCAGCAGCGACGCAAGGAGGAGCAGCAACAGCAGATTCAGCGCCAACAGCAACATCTGCAACAGTTGCAGCAACAGCAGCAGCTCGAGCAACATGTTGCCGCTGCCACACCACGCGTCCAGCTCCATCCCCCCGCTCGCTTGCCTACGCGCATGGGTGGCGCCGCTGCCGCGCACAGCGCCCTGAAATCCGAGCTGTCCGAGAAGTTCCAAATGCTGCGTCAGCAGAGCAGTAACAACAACAGCAGCAGCAACAGCTCGATGATGCGCATGTCCGGCACCGATCTGGAGGGCCTGGCCGATGTGCTCAAGTCGGAGATAACGACATCGCTGTCCGCCCTGGTGGACACGATTGTCACCCGGTTCGTGCACCAGCGGCGCCTCTTCAGCAAGCAGGCGGACTCGGTGACCGCAGCTGCTGAGCAGCTCAACAAGGATCTGATGCTGGCCTCGCAGATACTCGATCGCAAGTCGCCGCGCACCAAGGTCGTCGCCGATCGCGGACACGGAGGCAGCAGCAGCAACGCCAACTCGGGCGCCCAGAACGGATCGGCATCGGCCATACAATCAGGTAACAATAACGCCTCACTACTACTAGCTAATAGTCAGCAGCAAGCGAGTCAGGGTCAGGGCAACAGCAGCAGCAGCAGCAACACCAGCAGCAGCACTGTCAGTCAACAGCAGCAGCAGCAGCAACAACTTGCACAGCAACAGCAGCAACAAGCCGCACAACAACAGCACCAACAGCAGCAACAGCAACAGCAGCCTCTCAATCAATCGCAAGTGATGTCTGCAATGGCAGCTGCACAGCAGCAATTGCCCAATTGCCAGCAACTGATTGCTGCGCCCCGTCTCAATGGCAATCAATTGTCGTTTGCCTCACCCGCGGCCGCTGCTGCCGCCGCCATGGGCCTGCAAATGCATCATGCTGCCGCCGCGGCTGTCATGCAGCAGCAGCAGCAGCAGCAACAGCAGCAGCAACAGGCGAGCGATGTGGCTGTTGCTGGAGGCAATGCGGTCAATAGTGTTAATCAATCGAATGCAACTAACAATAGCTTAAGTTCACTTAATATACCACCACCTCACATACGTCCCTCGCCCACAGCAGCGGCCATGTTTCAGGCGCCCAAAACGCCGCAAGGCATGAATCCAGTGGCTGCGGCAGCGCTCTACAATTCGATGGCAAGTCCCTTCTGCTTGCCACCCGATCAACAGCAGCAGCAGCAGCAACAACAGCAGCAGCAGCAGGCCGCACAGCAGCAGCAACAGCAACAGCAGCAGCAGCAGAGCGCCCAACAGACGCAACAGCAGCTGGAGCAGAACGAGGCATTGAGCCTGGTGGTGACACCGAAGAAGAAGCGTCATAAGGTGACCGATACACGCATAACTCCGCGCACCGTTAACCGGATTCTGGCTCAGGATGGCGTTGTGCCGCCTAGTGGACAGGCAGCGGCCGCAGCAGCAGCAGTTGTTGCCGCACAACAGCAACAACAACAGCAGCAGCAACAGCAACAACAGCAGCAGCAGCAGCAGGGTAACAACGGCAGCAACAACAACAACAATGCCACGCCCGCACAGAGCCCAACGGGCCGCGGTCAATCCGCTGGCACGTACCACCCGCCTCCACCACCACCACCACCCATGATGCCAGTGTCCTTGCCCACATCGGTGGCCATACCAAATCCATCGCTGCACGAATCCAAGGTCTTTTCGCCGTACAGTCCATTCTTTAATCCGCATGCGGCGCCGGGTCCACACGGTCCGCCACATGGGGGCCAGCCCACCGCTGCACAAATGCACCACCAGCACCACCATCAGATGCAGCTCTCATCGAGTCCGCCCGGCAGCCTTGGCGCTCTAATGGACTCGCGCGACTCACCGCCACTGCCACATCCGCCAACGATGCTACATCCCGCTCTACTGGCAGCCGCCCACCATGGCGGCTCGCCGGACTACAAGACCTGCCTGCGAGCCGTCATGGACGCCCAGGATCGGCAGTCCGAGTGCAACTCGGCCGACATGACATTCGATGGCATGCAGCCTACTATATCCTTTTTAAAACAACAACTAAAGCAGCAGCAAGAGCAGCTACCCGGAGAGCATTCAATGCTAATGGTCAAGTGAGTTTACCCCCAGTCCAGTCCATGGTCCAACAGTGCCAAGTGGTGCAGCGGGTGCAAGTAGGGACTTAAGTGCATTTACCTGAACGGAAACCCAAAGGGGCCTTGCTTACAAAACGAAACCAATCAAGTGTCTTCTTCAGTTTATTTATTTACCCATTTCAACTAAATTCTTTTATAAAATGTAATCAAAACCTTATTTATTGCCATTGCAATGCTGGCCCCCTGCCTCTCCTCCTCCCACTCACCAAGCGGCAGCCAAACCACCCAAAAACACAGCCAACGAGCAGCCAGCCCTCAAGTCATCATCGTGGTCGACGTCGTCTCGGTCTCGACCGCCTCTTGGCTTGAGTTGCATTTGCAATCGCAGCAACAGCAACAGCAACAGCAATCAGAAAAATCAATGCCCAATCGGCGCAGCCAATTGCAATGTGCTCCAAGTGTTGCTGCCCCCGCCCCTGCGGCCCACTAAGCAGACCTGAATTCATGCTCGAAATACCCTTACCTCTGGCTCATAAGATTTTCTAGTTGCCTTCAACCATTCATATTACCTGGCTTTGGCCAAGTCATCTCGGCTGTTGCAGCTCTATATCTTATAGATAAAAGATTATCTATGTATATATACACGTCATAGTACATTTCCCTTTCCATATCAATTTCAAAAGTAGAGCACTCAATAGAGCATTCAGGATTCGTGGCACACTCTGTCGCTCGTCAATTTTTCTCATTCTCGCAGTTGTTTTTCAATCAAGCCAACGCCAAGTGGCAAAGCTCTGCAAAGACCCTACCACCACTACCGGGGCACACTATTCGCCCTTAGACGTTCATTATTGGCATTTATTGCTGGCTTTGCAACACTCGAGAGGGCAACGGCGAAAGGCGAACCTTAGACATGGTCCCCCCGCTCCATTACTTGGCACTGACATGGCAATTTCTTTGGGAGCAAACTGCATTGACTATACCCATATCTATCCACACATGTACTTAAACAAATTTAGCAATCATTGTGAATCCTTGACTCCTCTGCACTCTTCAACATTGACACCGATGCACCTGCGCAAGGCCAAGCTGATGTTCTTCTGGGTGCGCTATCCCAGCTCGGCGGTGCTCAAGATGTACTTCCCGGACATCAAGTTTAACAAAAACAACACAGCACAATTGGTGAAATGGTTCTCGAACTTCCGGTAAGTTGCACACGCCTCCACAGCACGCCCTGAACTTAACTATATACCTACATATATAAATAACTGTATCTGTCTCTATTGTGTAACTCTTACTCAAGCAGCATTCATTTTTATGATTTCATTTGTGTTATTCCGTTAGCGTATATTAGAACATTTGCAAATCTGTCAGGCACTTCAACAGAAATTCCAAATTCAATTCGATTGCCAACTGTCGAATCCTTGACTTGCACTCAAGAAATCGCACATCTGACGCCTCGGCGCATGCAATGCGAAGCCCCAGCCATCGCGCAGCCCCTCCAATGAAATTGTTTGGCATTTGCAATCCATTTGACTGTCAGACCTGTCTATGGGCGCAAGAAGTTGCCAAAAATAATGTATATATGTATATGTATATATCTATGCATCGTTAAACGACAGCTGGCAAAGACTTTTGAGCACGGATCCTACAGCTCTGCAGCTCTGCAGTTCGCTTTTCGCGCCAAATGCGAGGCACATCTGCAGCTAACCACGCGACAATACAATAGTTCACCTGGATTTTGATTTCAGCCCCTAACAAAACACACAATCACATACACACACCGTCACACAGACAGACAGACATGGCTTAGCAGCTGTCCCTTGTTGTTGCTCGTGCTTAGCCAACTACCCCCTACCCCTAGCTCCTGCCCCGATTTGCTTTAAGACATGCGCAACATCTTAAGAAATTCGCCTCGATTCTTACCTGCGCACAGAGAAATCGTGGCACGGGTTTTTCCCTCATTCGTCCCTTTCGAATTCTTTTGTTTGTCCTGGGTAGTTTCTTAAGGGTTGCTGCCCCAAAGAACTCTCCTATGACTGAAGGCGACTTTGCATGGGAATTTCATTTGGCGTATCTTATCCCTTTCTATTCTGTACTTCTTTTGCGACTTCAACTTTCGACTGCTGAGGTTAAAATGGGTGGGAATATTTTTGTTGATGTCGTTGGCTTGCTTCGTTTTCTTTTCCTTTCCGTTTCCATTTCCCAGTGCTTTATGCTTAGGGGTAGGTCGGCTCAGCTAGTAACGGTTCCTTGCTTTTTTTTTATTATTTCTCAATTACTTAACTCAACTTATTTTGCATTTTTGTTTTCTCTTCTTTTTTATCTCATGCAATTTTGTTTCGTTTTTAATATGGGAAGTCAAGGAAATTAGCACTCAATCTCTTGCACAGTTGAACATTATGAGTTTCCCACCCACACACACACACACACACATACAGCAGACACATTAGAGGACTAATAACATGTTGCATGCCACTTTTAGTGGCCACTTAAGAAAATGCAAAAGGGTCCGTTGATAGTCCTGGCCAAGGATGCTCGAGCATTTTTCCATTTTCGCATGTTTGAAGTGTGAAAGAAAGTTACAGCGGCTGCTGTTTTATTAAAAAGGAATGCGCCCCTCCCTATTTAAAGACGGGTGCGGGTGTGGGTGTGGGTGCGGTGCGGTACTGAGCGGATGGTTTGGGGCAAGTGTTGGCATTTCTTGCCACTCTTTTTCGCCTTTGTGCGGGCTAATTAGGAAAAGTGGCTTTTGTATTTGTATGGCACTTATATAATTGCATTATCTGCCTTCACTCTTATGGCAAATGCAAATAATGAAAAGAAAGCAGCCAAAGGACCATGCATGTCCACACACAGACACACACACACACACACATGCAGTCACACTCACCCGCTTGGTGGGGGAGGCAGGCTAATTAGTTTGTTTGACTGACTGCCAGTTAGGGGCAAGTGCAGCAGGAGCTCGTTTCTTTGGCTGGCGCGCTTTTGCTGAGGGCGGTGGGGTGGGGGCGAGGCAGCTACTTGAGAGTCGCGCCTGGAGAGACGCGCATAATGGCCCACCCAGCCCTCGACTGGCAAAAGGCGCTCAAGGATATGCAAGGAACTCACACACGCTCACCCTCACACACACACACACATGACTTTCTATGTGTTTTTTGTGTTTGTTTTTTTCTTCTTTTTTGTTTGTTTTTGTTTTCTGTTTTTGAGTTTTGTTTCTCCATGAAGCATTTTTGAGGTTAAGTGTCCTTTTGGCGCTTAGTACAGGCAACCCCAACCCCGGCCAGGCAGCCAGCCACCTGAAAAGATCTTGCTGAATTAATAAAAAAAAATAAATAAAATAAAAACCAAAACCAAAAAAAAATAAGGAAAATATCATGAAATGAACAGCAACAACAACAGCAGCAAACAAAATACATATATATCTACACACATAGACACACACACACACACAGACACTCATACACGCACACATATTTCAGTATATATATAACGATGCTTACATATTTATACATATTTATGTATGTATGTATATATAAAGTGTTGCCAATTACTTCATTAGTGTATGAGGTAGAGATGTCTGCATATGTGTGGGTGAGTATGTGTGAGCTTATTAATGTACTTATTCTCTATTCATACCATAAGTGAATGGCACTTCTGAAGAAAGCAAAGAAGTAGCAAAGAAGCAGACTTGACACACACACGCATACACACAGACACACACAGGCGCAGCCTCCCCCCTCCAGCACACACACTCACGCACACGCACACACGCACATACTTATGCAGTTTCTAGTGTGTCGCTGGCTAGCTGCAAAGTGGGCGTGCGCCACGCCCAAATTGCAGCATACAAATACGAATATGAATTGTAAATAGGCTACGAAAATTATATAAACTAATTAGTTAAAGCAGCGACTGCACATCCGTTGACGCCATTTTGTGTGCAGCATGTGAGTGGGTGAGTGTGTTACTGTGTGTGTGTGTGTTTGGCAGCGTATTATCTAAATTAAGTGGCGCAGCGCACACACTTATGGCAGGCAGTTAGCTAAACTTCCTTTTCCTGGCACTCAACACTTGATGCGGCATTTGAATGCCAGCCTCAAGCCAAACAGCAGCAGCAGCAGCAGCAAAAGCAACAAAAACATGTGAAAACCCAAAGCTAATTGCATTATCACACACACAAAATATTGTGCCTTTCACACACGGGGCTACAAGTAGGCAAAGCTTTGTTGCCAAACGCCTAATAACTATAGGCACCCGGCCCGGAGCGCCCCAGCCGCAGTTTTCAGATATTGTTGCAAGCCTTAACAAAGGCGCACACACACACTTACACTCACACACACACACACACACACACATAGAAAGACTGAGTTGGGGACACCGTTGGCTTCTTGCGTTTGCCTCATCTCTGCTCATTATGGGCATTGGTCCATTGTAGGGAAAGCTTCGCATTTGCTGTTCAAGTGCGCGTGGCAGCCGCCTCCGGGGAGCTCCTCGTGGCTTGACAGGCTTCGTTCTCATTCTCGTGCTCGTTCTCAATGCAATGACTCTGGCAAAGACATCGAGCCCGTGCCGCAATCTCGTTCTATTTGCGCAATTCGCGCTTATTGTTTGGAAAAATCAACAGAGAAATCAGCCAGAGACATGCACAGAGAAATGCATTTGGCGGCAACTGCTGGGAAATCTTGAAATTAGCGCGATTATCGGAGCGTTGTCAAGTGGGCGACAGCAACAAATGTAGCACAGACGACTGAGGGCTGGGGGTAGAGCGAGGACTTTTCATTAGAAAAAGACAAGCAATCACTTACACACACAGACACACACACTCACATGCATAGAGGCGGCTGTTGCTACGGCCCCGGACACAAATCACTTGACTAAACAAGGCGGCGACACAGCAGCCAACACGAGGAGCATAAACAGCACCACTGAGGCACCGCTGCACTTGCTAATTAAGTCCCCAACCACTAGACAATTGGCAGGCAGGCAGGAAGGCAGGAAGGCAGGCAGGGCGGGCAAGGGGGCGGGCAGGCGGACAGTCAGGCATTGGCCCACCCAGATGGGGAAGCTAACCGCAAGCAGAAGAAGACGCTGCCCGTTAACTTATATATGTAGATTAATACATATACATGCATATATATGTATGTATGTGTCTGTGCGCAGTACTGCAGCCAGCAGCCCTCAGCGCTGTCGTTGCACATTTGAGATTTATTAAAAATTCTTTACAACAAAGAAGCACAAAAATCACACCCACACACACACACACACAGAGAGAGAGAGACAAAGTCGAGGCTTTTAGGGTAGAACAGAATGGCGCGCCTAAGAGTATGCTGCAAATTTATTAATAATGTCATATATTGCAAAGTCGATCCAATATAATGCATTAAGCCCATGCAGGCAAGAGGCAGCCGATATAGGCTTAGCATCAGACAGAATGGAACAGCAAACGTACGAGTGCAAGCCAGTAGGAAATCTTTCCTTCTTTATTTGTTTTTCGTTTGGGATGAATGCATGAGAAAAGTCTTTGCTTTTGAATTCGAGTTTGGTTGTTTTTTACTTTCTCGTTGACTGTTTGTGTTTTGTTTCGTTTATCTTACCGTATCTCTTTCTATGGTTTCTTACAATTTTTACTATGATTTCGTAAATTTGAATGCTGTTTCAAAAACCAAAAAAAATAAATCAACTTTAAACCCAACAAAAACAAAAAATCAAATGAAAACAAAGCATAGCTATTTAGTATACTGACCGAAACCAAACATATTCCTCATCTACGCATCTGCAGAGAATTCTACTACATACAAATGGAGAAATATGCACGACAAGCTGTCACTGAAGGCATCAAGACACCCGATGATCTGTTGATTGCTGGAGATAGTGAATTATATCGCGTGCTCAATTTGCACTACAATCGCAATAATCACATTGAGGTATGCAACAAAGTACACACATATATACACCCCTACACTTACAAACAGAGCTGTAAATACTTTGAATTACCAAGCAGTAATTGCAAGTAATTAAATAAGATTTTAAGCATTCATTAGTAATTAAAGCTCTGTTAACAATACACACTAATACACAAACACACACAAAATATCAGAGAGCTGTAAATACTTTCAATTACACTAACGTATTTAAAGTAATCAAACGGTAATTTCTTCGTATTGCAATAAATTTAAGTTTTCTCTTTGGCTTTGGTAATTAAGTAGTTAAAGCTCTGTTGACAACTATACATACACATGTATTCACACACACACACACACGCTCACACTAAACACATCTTGTTTCGCTGCCGTTTGACCTTTTTGCTAATTATCATTATCGTTCGTCCTTTGCCATCGACCACGCCCACAGGTACCCCAAAATTTTCGCTTTGTGGTCGAACAGACACTGCGTGAATTTTTCCGTGCAATACAGGGTGGCAAAGACACCGAGCAATCGTGGAAGAAATCCATATACAAAATAATCTCACGCATGGACGATCCCGTGCCCGAGTACTTCAAGTCGCCGAATTTTTTAGAGCAGCTGGAATAAGTGGAGGAGTTGGCTATGCCAACGATGCCACCACCTCTCAATCAATCTACGAACCCTGCTACAACAACAACAACATCAACTACTACAACACTAACAGCTACTACAAGAACTACTGCAACAACAGCAATGCCGAAAGCGAAGCGAAGACAAAAGTTAAAAAGTTAAATCTACGTAAGAAATACAACTGGATATAATGCAAAGTATCATTGTATCACAACAACAACAACAACAACAAGAGGCAATACACATTTACATAAGAATTCGCAATATTTAGGCCTCTCGTCGAAATTTTAAGGTAGAAACACAAACAACCTAAAGGAAAAAAAAAAAACAAACAAACAACAAATCGTATCGAACAACGATTTCTTTAGAGCCGTAATATATTATTTGTAAATTTCGAAAATGCTGTCGCCGCTCCCTGGTAACATAACAAAAATACAATTTTAGCCGCAATTCGTATTAGGTTTGACACATTCACACACCCACACACACTCACACGTACACACTAATCGTATATATAGACAAGCCTCAACTGAAGAAAAATACAAATATATTTATATCAGCGCTGAAAAGAATGCAGCGCATTTGATTTGATCAGCTACCAAATGTTGTTCGAACCGAAGAACATGGAACATAGTGCAAATTAAAAACCTGAGCCGTTAAACACAAACCAAAACACTCTCAATCACTCACACACACACACACACAAATACACAGAGACTACAAATGTATTTATACAGAGTGTAAACTGTACTCTGACCGTTGGGTTGCTTAGTTGAAATTTTTTAAGAAATATTTTTACAATACGTATATATTACAAATACATACATAGTTGAGCCATCTAATAATCTACCGCAAGTTGACACACATTTCACACGCCCACATACACACACACACACGATACACCCATACACTTATATATCGGTACAGTTTTACGGTGTATTTTCTATATCCGATCGAAAAGTTCTTTGCAGCTGAAGCGGAATTCGCTTCAATTGCAGACAAACTTTTCTGTAAGCTGCAGTGTTGCAAAACCTTTTAAAAAGTGTTGAGCAATACTGTCGTTTCACGAGCAAGCATATATATAAATTAACCAAGTTCAGGTTGCTTTTTCCTTTAAAACTTAAGCATAATTCGATGTCTATTAAAAAAGTAAACAAAAATCCAAAAAAAAAAAAAAAATATTATCAAGAAAAACGTAGTCTTAAAAAAAAATTGGAAACAAAAAAGAATAAAATTAATAATTAATTGAATTAGCAGCGGGCGTTAGGGTAGCGACAATTTATTTAATGTTATTATGCAAAACATACGACCAAAGTTTATTGTTAATCCACTGAATTTGAATGCGATTTCCTTTTTTGAAACCCATTTTATAGATATATTACGAATCATTTTTAAATGCACCAAATTGTGCACGCATATTATTTTTTAAACTACCAAACACACACACACCACACACAAACACACACACACACACTAGTCTGTTATTTATGTACATACTTATACGTTTAGTTGAATAGCAATTCGATTTAAGTTAACGTTTAGTTTAATTTACTTGGCCTTAAGTTGCAACAAATATACAAAAACCAAATACAAAATATATTAAAAAATATATATACACAAATCAATATTTTGAGTTTGTTTCCTTTGACGTATCGTTTATTGCTTTATCATTTCGAATGTCGGCTGAGTGCCTTTAATATGCACTTTCATTTCATACAAAGCATGGAAAGTGGGCGGGTTAAGAGGGATATGTTGGCCAGCTCTGCACGTCAGTCAGTGTTGGTCAAACCAGTGTTGTGCAACACCAAATGCAACACAACAACAACATCAACAACAACTATCATCAGAGCATGCAACACACACAAATACATCGTTAAAAATATCGAACTAAACAAAATCGAACTACAAAATATATATATAACGCACGAAATATTCCTCAAAAAGCAACTTTTCGAAAAACCAACCAATTTCGGCCCATCATGTGCTTTGAGGAGCTCATCAGCCGGCACTAGAGCGCCCCCTCCCCCGCACCCCTAGCGCCCACTCGCTTCGATTTTGGCTGGAATTTAGAGATTAGAGCCGGAAGAACACCGCTTTATATAGAAATACTACATAATGCAAAACTTTTGGCAAACCCAATGATTAAGCAAAATTTTAACAATAGTCGAATTTTAGCTAATGCAAAATTATATCGAACTAACTATTCTGCGGGCATATGTCCATATCATATAAAAATATATGTGTGGCTATTGCCTAACAGAATCGTATGCAACTCGGCGAAATTATCACAAAATTAAAAAAGTATAAACGGTGAGTTTCCTAATCTAATGCAAAAAAAAATAATAATAATAAGAAAAATAAAACTAATTTAAAAACTAAATTCATTATTGATATCGAAATTCAAATTGAAAATTTCATGAAAAAAATTAAAGACAAAACTAAAATTCATATTTAGATTAACAAAGCGTACAAACATAACATTGACTACATTGGCTAACTACAAGAAGGATAAAGATATTTATTCTCATTTTAAAAGTTTTGTTTTAGATTTTTTTACGGTTTTCATTTCACACTTGCTGCAAACACCAAAATCGAAATTGAAAACTCAAAATTGAAAATTGAAAAAAGCTCGTTGATTGTTAATGCCTTTACAAAATTTATTAAACGAAAACGAAAAAACTTTTGGCACTGAAGTTGACTTAAAAAATTTATTTAAATACAATTGTAACTGATTTTGTGATAAGACGAACAAAAAAACTAAAAAAGAGGTTGAAGAAGAAGTAACTTTGAACTACATTATTGTTTCGGTAAATACTAATATGGCGGCAATGGTTGGGCAGTGGCCACGCCCACTGGCCAAACGAGCCGCCATACGAAATTATTGATTGTAAAAATAGTTAATCTAAACGAAATTGAAAATTTTTAACAATCCTTTTAGGCAATTTAAGGCGTATTAACAATAAACAAATGCTACAAAAAAACAAAAAACTTTCGGCTAACAAAAAAAAAAACCAAAAACTTTAGGCAAAATTTTTATAAATTAAGCAAGTCGAAATTCAACAATTTTTTAACATGGAGATGAAAACCAAAAACCAACTGGAAAAGCCAACAAAAAATGTTCAATTTGAATATAAGAAAAACATTATAAATTTACAAACTTAATATTCTGTTTTGATTTCAGTTTGTCAATTTATTTACTCGAAAAATAGATCATTTTGTGACAATATTTCAAGTGGCATAAATGATGTTTTAGAGCAGTTTGAACACATTTTGCCAGCCCATTTGCTTGCGTACCAATAAGAACAACAACAAATTCAACACACAGACACAAATACAAGCATACAACTACAACTATACATATACTATATATAAATTGACATACATACATACATATTTCATACATTTATACTTACATACATAATTATACTATAAGTGAACAAAAAAAAAAAAAAAAACAAAAAACAAAAGGCATATTAATAATTGGTTAATAAACAAAATTAAAAAAAAAAAAAGAACACAAAAATATATATTGCTTGCTTTTTCTTTACTAAATTGCTTCAAATTTTGGCATTTATTTTCATTTCTGATATTCAACATTTTCTGTTACATTTCCAATTTTCGGCATTTATGAAAGCAAAATTAACGCGTCAACGGAATTGATTGGCCTTTACCAACACTACTACAACACTACAAATCCAAAAACCAACTCACAAACAACAACTAAACGGTAAGCGAATCTCTATCATTCCAAATTATTATCGAAGCTCATGCAGGTTTTCAGAAAAGCACCGAAAGTCCTTTTTAACCAACTTCACAACTCTTTGGCACGAAACTTTCGAGGCGCTCAAATTGCATTTTGTTTACACACACATACACATATGGATATAAATACATCTATATGAAGTAGCTTTTGGTGTTGAAAATTCTAAAAGAAAGAAACAGAGATAAATCGAAAGCAATAGCCCAGAGAAAAGTTTTAGATCATTTATGAGCAATAGCGATTGTAAGTGCTTTTTTGAGCCCGCAAGAAAGGAGACAGCACACATATCAAGTACAGTTTACAGCCTGGGTAAAAAGAGAGAGGCCAGGATATTAGCATAAATAACCATCGACAACAAATAACCAACCAGCCAGCCAAACTCAGCAAACCAACGACAACAAACTACAGAATACGCACTGATAGCAGCCATGTGGCGGCATCAAAACAAACGAAAACCCAAATCAGAAATGAAAACTCAGCCAACCAGACAGGTAATAGGTAACAGGTAACCAATAACCAATAACCAGGCGCACAGTGTTGATAAACGCACTGTGCGTCAGCTGCGACAGTGCTGCAAAGCAGCGCACTCACAGACCGAAAACGAACAAGCGAAATAATTTTATTTACTGATTAACTGATTGTGAGCATAAAGCACAGCAAATTAATAAAAGGAAAACCAACAACTACACGTAATCTAAATACAAAAACAAAACAAATATATAAAAAAAAACAAAAACAAAAATATACTTACTACACGTAAACCAAATAACAAAATATAAATGCAGAATGCAGCCATATGCAATTTTAACTAGATTTTAAAGCATTATTACCGCAAAATACCAAACAAAAAAAATACCGCATATACTGAAATGAACGAACAAGATTTAGTGAGAACAATTGGTCAAATTTGTATATAAAAACTAAGAAAAACAAAAGAAAATCACATTTAAAAATACAACTACATACACGTAATTAAATATTACTACAGTTTAAGCATAAGCAAACCTAAAGCTAAACCTTAACAGCATAGTAATACCTACCCGACCCCCAAGTCCCCACACAGACACACACACACACACACACACATACCAAAACCAATCTCGGCCACGGGCCAAAGGCAATCCTTAGACACAGAGCTTTAATGCATTGAAAATGCGCGCAAATGGGTTTTTGTTTTGTTTCGAGTTTCTGGAGAACATGTGCCAAACTAACCAGCAGATAACAGATACAGATACATCGATTAACAGATACAAAGGCAGCCCCTTATACAGACTTATATGTATATCAAATATCACTTTGGCTAACAAGACAACAGAATGAAATTCCAAATCATAACAATGATCTGTAATTGCATTCTATTTAGGTAAGTTAATTAAACATCCTTGTTTTGGAAAACATCTGATCACAAAATATAATGAACACAGAAAATGAAAAATTATACAAATTTGCAGTTTAGATAAAATCAAGCTAAAAAAAACAAAAACAAAAAAAACAAAATAAAAATCAAAAACGAAAACGAAATACTTAAAATGATTGCGTTTTTTTAGTAGCGAACGCGATTCACAAAATTCTAAGAACTTTTGACCGAAACCAAAAACCAAAAAGAAAACAAAAAGTTTTGAGAAAAAAAGGTTTTATCACTTATTTGGCGTAGAGTATCAGAGAATACCAAGTTTTAGGCGCAACGCGCCGAGTTTTAGTTTCTCAACTGCAATAGAGCAGCACAGCTGGTGCATACTTTTGGCGCACACTGTGCTGCAACCAAACGGATTAAGTTATGAAACAAAATTTTTGCAATTACTAAGAGAAAAAACATAAAAATTTGAAACAATTTTAAGCATCCTAAGTTTATGAAGTTTATAATGAAAATGATATTAAAACTTTTGGCTTATCAGAAAAAAAATGAAAATGAAAACAACAACAAAGAAAAATTCAAAATTCGATTGATATATATATTACACACACACTGACACATTCACACACACCGACACACACACACAGCACATGTAAAGCAAACAACAAACAAAAGATAGTATAAAAATATATAAAAGTTGCATAACATTCAATAACATAATAATCGTAATAATAAACAACCGTAAATCAACTGAAACAATTTGACAACTAAGAATTTGACAACAACAAAGGAAATACAAAAATTTAGTTTTAACAGCCAACAATAGCCAGGGAAACATACACAACTCGTATGTGATATTTTTGAGTTAATATCTCTAATTTATTTTTACTGAAACGCATATACAACAACAATGTAACAAGCCCAATTCAATTGTGACAATATAAACGAACAACCAAATATAATTAATAACAATAAAAATAACAACAACAACAACTACAACAAACACACACAGCACTTCCAGCAGCAACTTCTTTTGGGTTGTCTACACATATCAAAAATAAAGAAACAAAAAACTGAATAACTAAACAAACCCAATAAGAAATCGTGTTGTTTTTTAGTTTCTTATTATATATTTTAAGCCATCCTAAGTTCAAATTTTCAAATGATATTTACCCAATATAACATATACACATATATATAATATATATAAAATATAAAATATATAAATATTAAGTGTTTATATAGTTGAATTTTCAAAGAGGAATTTTATGCCACAGTTTCATTTGCAATAGTCAAAACGCGCCAAGCGCGCGTACCGGGATAATTTATAGTACAATGCAACAAACCAACAAACAAACAAACAAACAAATACATACCAATAAATTTTTATAAAACTATTTATATTTTTATACTAAAAACCAAAAAAACAAAAAGAAAGATGAAACCAAAATGAGTAATCGAATATCGAATTAAACATAGCAACAACAACAACAACAACCATAGCCAATTAGCATAATAAGCCAAAACTTTTAGTTCACAATTGACAGCAACTATTTTTCGTTCACAATTTTACAACAGCAACATTTATGCTTTTAGTTGAAGATGAAGAAGAAGAAGACGTGCTGACTGGCCGGCTGGTTCAGCGAGGGGCACAAACAGTAAAACTTGTTGCATGCGCAATCGCAGAGCGGAGCCCAAGCACAAGCACATGCCACATATGAAATTAACAATAGTAACTAGAAGAAAGCCAATCGAAGAAGACTGAAAGACTGCAAGACCCAACTGAGATGCCTGCCTGCTAAAAACAATTCAAATATAAAATATACAATAACAAACACATTTGCCTAGCCCGTGTGCTTCTGCAACGAAAAGCTCTCGGCAGACTGCGATTGCGTGGCAGCCCGGTTTTAGTGGATGCCTGCCTCTTGACCATAGCCTCAGCCCCGGCAGCGAAAATATACAACAAAATAAGTGATAAAAAGTAAAACGAAAACGAAGAAAAACCTTTTGTTTCACAATTCTCTTACGAAAAACTGAATCAATCAATTGATGTGAACCACAAGCATTGCGTGCGTTGAACTGATGTTGATTTCTGACCGCAACTAGAACAAGCCGTTGAACAAGAAGAAGAAGAAGACGAGGATGACAATGTAAACGTGGCGCCAGCAACAGAAGGAACGTTTTAGCAAAACTGCAAGCTCCTTTGGTTTACTCTCTCTCTCACACAAACACACAGCAATATAGCAAACAGTAAATAGCAAACAATAAACAATAAACAAGCGATAAATTGAACAAGCATTCGATATGTGTGCCACAGCGAGCCACAGACAATAGCCCAGTAATATTATTCTTATTTTCTCAAATGGTCGTCCACTTTCTAATTCTCCGAGAATTAAAGTGGCGCCAAAAACCAAGCCGTATAAACAGACAGTACAACCAGAACAAAAGCAACTCACTATTGGCCACCACGAATCGAACAAATGAATGAAACTTGCTAAACGACCTTCTGTTGCCCACTCACAAAAGTTAGGGGGGAGCCATCTAGATATCTAGTATTTAGGTGTTATAAGTGTAGCGCCGCATGTCAGAAATCGACTCAGACGTTTGTCAAAATTCTACAATAATTTTTTGTAAAAACTGTAGGAGCAAACGAAAAACGCAATTTTATCAAATGATATACATACGATATATATAACATTTATGATAAACGATTTTTCAGTTTTCTATACTTTTCAGTTCTTGTTTTTCATTCGCTTTTCACTTTTGCGAAAGCGAAAACCGTAGCCGACACACCCACTTGGGCGTGTGTAAAATATGTATAAAAAACGAAAAGAAACCATAATAATATTTAAAATAAACACAAAAACAAAGAAAATAAGTATAAAATAAAAACAAAAGCAAACAACAATATTTATACAGAGACTGCAAACAAATGTGATCAGATATTTTATAATAATATAAGTTTACAAGAAACCGCTACAACAAGTAATAAGAAGCCAAAAACAAAAACCAAAAAATCTCTAGTATTTATTGCAATAGCGAAACGAATCAAAACGAAATCGAGAAAAACAAAATCCACTAAACACAACAACAACCTTGTAAGCAAAATGTAAGTCAATATTAAAACGTAAGTGAAACAAAACAAAAAAGAAAAGCCAACAGAAAACCGAAAAAAAAGCGAAACTAAAAATATTTATAATAATATTTTTTACAATAGCATATACAAAAACCAAAAAAAAAAAAAAAAGACAAACAAAACCAATCTCTAAATGTATAGCAAACGACAAACAAACCGAGCGAGAGCCGCGGCCCGGGCGGAAGCCTGGGCAGCTGAGCTACTCGCGCAACAGTTGCCTTTCACAGAAACAATTTACCGTTTAAGTTACAAATAGTGAAATAGACAAAACCAGAGTGGCAGCGCCGACAGCTCACAGCCGCGGCGTTGCCATATTTTCCAACCAGCTTTCCGTTTACCTCGTTTTATTCAATACAACAACAACAGCGGCAGCAGGAGCTGCTGCTTGCTGTTCTTTTAGTTAACGGTTCATACAAAGATTCTATTTAGTTATTCAGAGGGAGTGAAGGAAGAGGAGGAGGAGAGGAAAGAGAGTACAGAAGAATGATTGATTAGTGGGAAGCAAAAAAGCAGCAACGAAACAAAAACTTTCATCTAAAATCTTGAGATAGAAAACAATATCGAAAAAAAGAAAACATACGTAAGCAAAAACTAGAAACTTTTCATTGAATTTCATATCTGTTATATGACTTTGATTCTGTTAGCTGAGTATATATCAAATATATTCTATTAATACAACAACAACAACCATTTTGGCAAACATTTTATTATAGTTTTGCGCGTTATCAAAAATTGAAAAGACTTTTAGTTCTGAACAATAGTGCCGGTAATATTAATTATATAAGTAACTATATACATATATACAAAAGATATATATATATATATATAAAATACTATAGACGTCGTAAAATGTATTTCAGCATAGCTAACTAATGTTCTAAATGTACACTGAACAAAATGATATGCAACACACCAAGCGTAGAGGAAATTAAATAAAATTCATTTGCGCACAGTTTTTTTTTTTTTAATATAAGCATTTAATAGGCACGTGATTAAAGATCGCCCAAGGCCCAGAAGCTGGAAAAGCAAAAACAGCCCTTACACACACACACACTCACACCCACACGTACTACATGTATTCCCCATATATGCACCATGTCCTACATGCCCTATAAATATATATAACTTATTAACTATATAAGATGAAGTAAACAAAAATAAAATAATACTATTGGTAGTTGCTATTTTAAATATGTATTACAACAGATAAACTAAAACAAAAGTAAGCGAACATCAAATATGCAGAAAAGTATGCTATGAATGTTGAGCAGGAATCATAAGCCAATCAGACCCACTAAAGCAACAGAAACAGCAAACAACAATAACATCAACAACAGCAAAAAAAAAAATGTTCCAATCCATAAATTCGAAAACAAAACCAAAATAAACTTAAAATACGTATGATATTTCTATGCTTTTTTATATGAAACACGTATAAACAAACACTTGAAATTTGACTCAAGTCGGGCAAATAGAACAGACGCCGCCTTTAGGTTTAATTATTTTGCACACACACACAAACACATACACTCAGCAGTAAAAAACAAAACAAAATATCAATGTCAGCATAAGTATGAAAAACTAAGCGTACTTAATTAAAATTACATAACTACAGGATAAACAAATAATACAAAACCAAAATAAAGATGAAGATGAATAGCAAAGCAAAGAAAAAAAAAATAAATAAAATAAAAATAACACAAAAAAAAAAGAAAGAAAACCAAAAATCAAACATAAATTTCTACTCATAGTTTAGCAGTCGTAATTCATTTATTTTCAATTAACTAAGTAAATGGACACAAACAAATTGCATATAGGACATAAACTTCATAGTTCGCCAAAAACAAAACTAAAACGAAAGCCAAGCAAACCGACGAAAAAAACTAAACTAACACTAACTCTCTAACTACAGCAAATAGACACTTTAGCCAGCCAACAATAACAACAACAACAACAACAACAGTAACAACAACAACATCCAAATGCCGTTCAATCAACAACAATAACAACAACAACAACAAGAACAACAGCTACATACAAATAATTAGTTACCAATTAGACAACATATAATTTGTTCAAGCTACCAATATATGTACACACTCTTACACCATACAACGAAACCATAAACCCAATCAAAAACAAAAACAAAAAAAAACAAAATAAACATAAAGTAAATTAATTTTAAAGCATACTTTTAACGGGTATACACGTAATATTGTAGAAACAACGTAAATATTTAAAGTCTTTATATCAAATTTCAATTCTGCGGCAATTTCAACAACTTCTCAACAAAAAAAAAAAGCATGTATTTGAGTATGATATAATAATATTAATAATACTACATATATATATATATATCCATATATATACCATATAAATTTCGATGGGAGGAGCTTTTCGGCAACATGCTCAAGTGGTATCGATGATTAAATGAATCCCTTCTAGGAAACAGTTTCGACCAACAATATTTCGGCTTTACTCGGAAGAAAAATCTCACACAAAATATCGAAAAGCAGACGACTTTCGGCATAAGTGCAGAAGAAGAAGATGATGAATAAAAACAAAGATACAAAAAAATATCTAGTTCCAGTGGAACACAACTCTCGGCAAAGACTTTGGCGTATATTTCGGAACAACAGAAGACGCAAAAACAAAACTCTAAAATGACAAAAAGCAAATGACAAAATACGCGCTGCATGTGGCTCAAGCGCTTGCCAAACCTCAAGTTTTCTAGCCAACAAAAAAAAAATTAAGCTTTAGGTATAAGTGTAAAATTAAAATATAAAGATATTTCGGTAATGTTCCTATATATACATACTAATATATAAATATATATGTCTATGTATATATAACAAGGTAATGAACAAATTAACACTTTTGGACGAACGCAAAAATTCAGCATTTAGCATTTTGGACTATACACAAAAAAGAACTAAACAAAACAAATTCGGCGACAAGAAAACTTTTGTATTTGGCAAGCTCTTGAAGCACTAGCAAAAAGAAAACCAATAAAGGAAAAATGATATAAAAAAAAACCATAAATATATAAATAAAAACTTAAATAGTTTACAGGCAGCATTTTAAAAAGCAAATAATACTTGTTAGTTTTCGTTCTGAATTATGTTCAACAATTTCTAATTTGACAACTAACAAAAATTCAAATTTGTACTTTTCAACGACAACAACAACAACAACAATGAATAACGCGTTAAGACCCAACAGCAACAAAATGAAACAAAACAAATGATGATGACAAAAACAAAAATGATAACTCAAGAAGAAATGAAGCGAACAAAATTGTAAACTCTCGGCCATGTTTGGATAATTCTCTCTCGGTGTAAACGTTCAGGACAACAAAACAAAAAACAAAAACAAAAAAAAGTTAAAACAACAAATAAAAATTCTTTAGACTTTAGGCAAATGGAAAAAAAAAACTCAAAATCCAAAAATTATATGCAAAATTACAAAATTTTGGAAAACAAAATTTCGTAAAGCTAAATTTAAATCGTAGGTAAACTAGCAGACGGAATCAACAGAAATTGAAAAAGGAAACACGTGAACATACAATTCACAATCTGGAAAAAAAAAAACAAGTAATTGAATACGATTTTGAAAACGTGTTGGAAAAATATCAAGAAAAAAGTACAAGCTTATTTTAAGCACCTTCGCGCCTTATCTTTAAGAACATAAATGAAAAACTAAAACAAAATAACAAAAAAAAAGAACAAAAAAAAACTTTAATGACATAAACTTATATTTAAATACATTTAACAAAAAAAATTAAACCAAAAAAAAAAAAAAGAAAAAAGAAAACAAAAAGTGTAAATTTTATATAAAAGAAAAAAGCGATCGCAACTTTCGACACAACTCCTGGTAGTTATTGCATGAATTAATTTAAGTCTGATATTAAAGAGCGCATTAGAACATATTTTAATTTGTCATTTTCACTTTTGTGTTTCCCAATTTCATTTTGTGGAAAATCTGCCTTAAATTATATATAAAAGAGTAAAGAAAACAAGCAAAAACAAGACGAGTCAAAGAATTCGGCAATGCAAAGCGCATTTGCTCATGACAAAAACATCCAAATTAAATAACCAACAATACAAAAGAAAAACAAAATGTACTCAAAAAAAGAAAGAAAAACAACAAAATTCAAAATCGTCGTCAAAAGGCGCTGCAAATTTCAAAATTCAAAAACCAAAATAACAAAAAAAAAAATAAAAGGAAAATCAAGTAAATTGAACAAAATTAAGGTTTGAAGCTCAGATGAAATTGCAGAACATCAAAACCACAGAACCACAAATAAAAAACAGGAAAGGTTTTCTCTACTTTATTATGCCCAAGAATAAAACTAAGAAAATAAGAAGAAGAAAAACATATATACATAAAATGCTTAAAATCTTGTGTTATTAAACCCTTTGTAAATCTTTAGGTGTATAAAAAGGAAAATATAAACAAAATCATGGACAGTACTTAAGTTAGATGTTGATGCGGCAAAAATTTATAAAAAATAAAGAAATGTGTATGTAAAAATTGTAGACAAGAAAATTATTGAAAAGATATCGAAAATCGAAATTCAGTCCCTACATATTAGTTCTAATAATGCGTATGTATATCCACGTAGACCTATGTAATATACGATTATGAAGTGTACCCCAGTTTCGAATATTTCTGTTTGATTAACTTTGTGTAGACCCCTTGAGATTTGCGCTTGATATTTCTGAACAAATGTATGGATCAGTTAGGCAAACCGGTTTTATGTTCAAATTGACGTTTCAGCGGCCATTTTGTTTGGTTAATTCTGTTACAGCATGGCAATACAAACTTGAATTAATTCACTTACTTCCCTGCAACCCGGAAAACAGAGACAGAGACTTGATTTGTGTGCCAGGCTTAAGTGTGAACAGTTCTCAAGCCTGAAATAAAACCAAAAGTGCAAGGCAGTAGCCCGAAGAATATCATGAAATGAAATGGGGGTTAAGCTGCCTGCATATCCTGGACATCCATGACCGTTTTGTAATCAATAGCACTGAAGGCAATACAAAATTCAATCAAAACAAAAATGGTTAAAGGCAACAGATGCAGATGCAGATGCAGAGCAAAAGACAAGGCTAAGAAGACATGTTTCGAATCAAGGAATTTCGGTAATATTTCGAACGAATCTTTCGGCGAGTTTCGAACAACTTTCGATTACTTAAGCTTTTGTTGTTAATTTGTTATTTTGCGACTACGTCTCCACGCACACAACCACAAGATAAACACCAATCATCAACAACAACAAGAATAGAAACAGAAAGTGATAACGAGTTAAGCAAAAGTTAAAAGCAATTTTTGATATGGGGCCACAACGTCCGATCTAAAGTGCCTTCATGTAACAAAAATAAAAACCAAAAAACAAAAAAAAAAAAAAACTGTTAATTTTTTATGTAACTAAAAAAATACAAAAACCAAAAATGAAATTACTAATAAAATTGTATAAAAAATTAAAATTGTAAAAAGATAAAACAAATTTAAAAATCTAAGCGAAAAACAAAAACAAAATGAAAAGGCTCCAAATAGACCAGCATTTAAGCAAATACCAAAACTGTTTAACAACTTGGCCTGGCTACGAAGTCTCTCGGGTCTTGCAAAACAACCAACCATTAACTCAACCAAAATAAATATTCTCAGTTGATCAAAGACAAAATTCGATCGGGAATAACAAGGCGCAACTCTCAGGATCTATCATAAACGAAATTCCCCATTAGCAAAGTTGGCATTAATTGTCTAAGTAGGCGATATACATACGAGTATATAAACGTGTATTTAGTTATAGTATGTAAACAAAAAACAATACAAAATTAATACAAAAAAGGAAAATACGTATGAAAATAATGATTTAGTGTTTAGAAATGAAAAGGTTTGGATATACATTGACTACTCTTACGAGGCATTGGCCTAACACACATAGCGCTGAGTTGCTCATTAATAAATGTATTACTTTCTATCCCACACGTACACACACACACACACACACACACATACATAAAACACTGTACTACATTTAGTTTAGATCTTAGGTGGATATAACGAAAAACAAAACACATACATATTTAAAAGAAAAGTTAAGGTAAACGAACGATTACAAGAAAACTAAGAACGGCATACTTAAAGAGGCGGCAATAAGCTATAATGCAACTAAATTTAAGCTAAAACTCAACTACCGATACGCAAAAACAAAAATAAGGAAAAAAAAGCAAAAAAACAAAAAAAGTATATATATAAAATAAAATAATATGTATGGAAAAATTGAATATTTGCATATGTGTGCATATAAACAAGAAAAGGCATCTACATATACATATATAGGAGGTAGAGGCGAGCAGTGAAAAGAGCAAGCAGTTCACTGAGAACAAAACTAAAAGACTAAAAGGAAACCAAATAAATAATATACGAG
This sequence comes from Drosophila navojoa, assembly GCF_054131105.1. NCBI lineage: Eukaryota > Metazoa > Arthropoda > Insecta > Diptera > Drosophilidae > Drosophila > Drosophila navojoa. The sequence continues at coordinate 21,368,783 of NC_142890.1, forward strand.
TGTCCCTTTTATGCTTCTTTCGCCCATTTCACACACACACACACACACACACACATACACACAAACGAAAAGAAACATATAAATTTGCATTATTCAGTTTAGAATATTGAGTTGTGACTTAAAACATACTTCGAAACATTTTTAAGAAAAAACAAAACAACTAGCGAAAATTAGCAAAATTTAAAATTTACAATTTATGAACATTAATTATTATTAATTTATGAATATGCATTCATTTAAGGGTGTTTACACGCACACACACTATGTATATATAAGTATGTATGAATATTCATTTATCGATTATGAATTACGAATTACGATTCACAATTTCGGAGCTCAACACAAAGATCAGCAAACAACCAAAATCCAATTTATTCTTTACTCATTACGTATACGTAATATATATGGATCGGAAGCAAGGAACAGAAGTAAATGTGCATGGGTTTTGCTTAGAACCACTTTAAATGTATTTACCATATTCGGCAAACATTACGACATTCCAAATTTCCAACCTCTAGGCCAAAGTCAAACGCATCGTTTTCGATTGATTGATGCGAAAGTCTAAAATTCTGAACTTCAGAGACAAGTAAAAAGAAATTCAACTGCAAAAATAACTTTTATTTAAGTTTTACGAAAGCAAAAACAAAAAGATAAACAAAAAATGAAATGTTTTTAGTTATACAACAATAGACCGGAATTATTTCCAAGAAATAGTACAAACAACTTTAGAAATAACTTTTATAATGTAATTATAAAGTAAGCGATAATTAAAGCGCTCTAAATATATATGCCAAATAAAGATCTAAGTACGGAGGGCTTCAAATCAAACCAAATTATTTATTTGACAGCAAGAAGAAAATTCAATGTTCAAATATTAAATTGGCAGATTAGAGCGCTGTTAAATAAAAAACAAAAAATCAAGACCCTCAAAAGCATATACGTTTATATTATATTTTAATTTCAACTTATACACACAATATGTTCTTTTTGTATTTTGATTATAACTAAGCGGAATTTAAAGCCACAAAATCAAAATGACAAATGAGCCTGGCACTAATAATATTTTCTAATTTCCAACTTGAGACCATTAAAATAAATATAAATACAACTATTGTATTTCATTTTGAAATTTCGAACTACATTTCAAATGAATTGAATAACTTAACGTACATACACATATATGTAAAACTTTACTTTCAACACAATGTGGAAAGGAAACACAGAACAAAACAAGGAGAGATCTGAAAAACAGTAAATTTAATGGCAAACAATTTACAATTATAAGTATATGTAATAACAATAGAAGACATAACCCTCTACGAGACCCTCCTCCCTACAAAGAGCAGAAACACAAACACATACATATTTACTATTTACCACAATAAACAGTAAATAATTATGAATGTAATACGCAAGATGCATACATGAAAATCGAAAGTTTCACAATTCAATGATGACAATGACTGCGTATCATGCATCATTCTATACATTAAATTTAATATGATTAACTCATTTCGAAAGCAAAAATCAGAAATCACAAATACCTATCTATGTATATATGCATACATGGTATGATTTCGGTTTCGGTTTCGGTTTCAGTTGAAATTCGCATCCGTATCTATTTATATTTTACTCACTTTTGGTGTACATTTTGAAATCTTCGAAACGTTTGTCTGGACCGTAATGCAGAAACGAACATTCATGCAGACTCGCACAAAATTTGTAATTTTCTCGTAAGGCAAAAATCGACAATTTGGTTTTGTATTTCGAGACAACATTTAGAATAAACAAACAAAAAAATAAGAAAAAATCAACAAAAAAAAACCATAGAACGTAACGCAGCATTAACTGAAAAAAGTGTAAGAGAAAAATTTAAATATTTGGTATATAAGCAAATATGAATACATAAATTTATATTTATGCAGCAACTGTAAGGAATAAAAATAAAAACAAAACAAAAACAAAGAAATAAATGCATGAAGGGAAGGTAAAACAACAAAACACTAAACTATAATATAACATTTTTAATCGAAAAAAACCAAAAAAAAAAACTACTTATTTTATTGAAAATTATGTAAAATTTACTAAAACAACAAAAAACACATAATAAAAGTATATTGTTTATTTTCATCTTTAAAAATAAAGTTTTAAAATCGTATAAAAATAGTAAAAAAAAAAATTTCACGTTGTTTTATTTTGAGGGTAATACATGGCATTAAATTTGAGCTCGAAAGCTATTTGAGACGGATTAAGTAATACAATGATTAATAGAAGCAATTTAGAAATTTTACCCGATATTTCTAAAGTTATAAGTTAGGACTTTGACTAACAACTACAGCTATATTAATATATGGGTATTTTTCTCGGGATGGATTGTGCCGGATGTACAGCTGGATCATACAGATATAGTCTTCAAAGATATTTTTGTACGCGCCAGTTAGATAGCGACGGTTATATAAATACTAAACCAGATGGCAACGATTGCACATGCTTGCAGCCCTGACCATATGTTGGCCTATCGATAGTCGATACAAGTAATCGGTTTAACCACATACGAGAAGAAGCAGCACATTACGCAAAAGGTGTTTCGGCTTAAAGATTAATTGTTTATGAAAAATGTCGCTGCTCAGCGCACTTGCCCGGTAAATAAGTGACATTCTAAACAAACGACTGTTTTTATAACATACATATACATTTCATTCATAAATAGGCTCAGTCTACAGAGCAACAGTGTTGCCGCACGTTTCCTGCACACATCGCCAGTGCTTTGCGCCGAACCCTTGAAGAAAAAGAAAAAACTCGACCCGCAAATCATAAAACAGAGAGAGGACCGTAAGAAAAAGAAAATCGAGAAGCAGATTCGCAGGCTAGAGAAGAATGCGCGTCAACTGAAGCCGGTGGAAGAACTGGAGGTGCCTTTAGATTTAATTGACAACAAGGCGTAAGGCGATGTCTTGTGTTGACCCCTGGTCCGATTAATAATTCACTTATTTCTTAGTCAACGAGAACGAAAGCTTACTCCTTTGAGCGCAGAAGAGCTAGAACAGCGGGCACTGCTGAAGAAACAATGGGCCCAATACAAGCACGAGCAGAAGGTGGCAGATTTCCAAATTATTGACCGCTTGGTCCAATCACAAAACAAAGCGCTGGAGGAGCTACGACGTGAGTCCGAAGAGCTTTACCAAGCGGCCATTGCAATAGACATGACACTGCTGCCCGTCTCTGTAAAAGGACCCGTCGCAACGCCCCCTATCAAAGGCTATATAAGCCCTGACGGCGACTACATACACCAGACAATGAAGTGGGAATAAAACGGAGTTAACTAATTTAAGTAAAAAGAAAAATTGTTAATTTGTTTATTTCAATTAAAACATAAAAGTGATCCAAATATTTATTTTATTTTGAAGTGATTTAGAGCAAAGGCTAAGGGTATTCAACAGCTTGATCATGACAATTATGATTCATCAGCTCGCTGTATAACTAATCAGATGTAAAACGCTGAATTAGGATGTTTGCACATTCATTAAATACTAAAGCTTAATTTCTGCATTGTATTTATTATAATCGAGAACAATAATTAAAGTGAAAAATGCAATCGCGTCTCCTTCGTTTAAATATAATTTTGAAAGCATTGCGAGTTGATTATATATTTGTAAATGTTTTGAGTTCTCCTCGGGCATCAGATACCAAAATAATATATATTCCAATAAATAAATAATATATAAGGGACAACACCCGATTACTTTGTGTAACATCTTGATTATTTCATTTTTTTCTGTTAACTTTTGCACGAGTTATCTAGGAAGGCGTAGTAGAGGCATTGTTCTTAGCTGCGGCCTGCCGCTTTTTAACGCCCCAGTTGTGCACCCTCGCCATGTTTACTTCGGTTGTGGTAATTTGATCTCTGTGGAGAGGTAAAAGTATGTGAGTGCATATCACGACAAGCAGCTATAATCAACGCACCTGAGAAAGTCTTGGTCGTGTTCGACAGACTTTAGATTGCCAACAGCAGATGTAATATTTTGCTTTAAGAGCGCTTCCGCTTCGTCGAGAGGATATTCCAGCATAACACTAGCGCCCAACCAGAGATAAACCGTTTTTGTAGGCGGCACCAGCGTTTTGATGAACACCTGATCACTGAGTAGAAATTGCGTTTCACGCTCTTCGTCCTCTTTGCGCAATACATTGACCATTTCCAACGAACGCTCCAGATCGGGTATCTGAGATTTAAGCTTGTGACGGCGCGCCTCTAAGTTATAGGCCATGAATCGATACTTGCCATGCTGTTCGTCCAGTCGTTGCAACACTTTCTCGCAGTTTTCGTTCTCCGGCTGTGACATAAATGTATCAATTTCTTCCTGCAAAACGAACGCGATTGATGATTAATAGGAAATATTGTCTACAGCTGTTTTTAAGCTATGCACAATCTAGGTTAGAATTACAATTGACTCGGCAGCGAACTTATACACGAAACTTCATACTTACTAAAAATATTGCTTCTGGTATCCCCGCGAAAGTTTTTTGGTTTTCCGGTAATTTTGGCATTTCTACTGTGTCCATAATTCCAGTCATATTGCTTTTATTTCCTATTTATCCTTATAAAGTGTAATAAATTTACAGCAGGTCAAAGGCGGCAGCAGCAGAGCAATGCGATTATTATAAAAACAGTGCTGTACAATGTTTCTCCAATACAATTAATAGTACCAGTATTTTATAGTTACTGGTGCTATCGCATACTGCAGAATTAAAAAAAATTAGCGAAATTAATTAGTTGAAGACCTAATTATAGAAACTTACCATTTATAAATATTCTATCTATTTTTTTTTTTAGAGCATAAACAGAAAAATGTCACAGTTGTATTCTTTATTTAGTATGTCACTGTGACTATAAAATCATCGCAATATTCAACTTTAAAATGGCAGTGTTATAAAATAGCCCAAATAAGTTTGAACAGAACTTACACATGTGCTGCGATCTGCTGCGGCTAATATCATAGCAAAGCCATTGTGCAGTTTCATTTTAGTTGAATTTGATATTCTGTCATGTCGAACGCCGAAGTTGGCATCGGTGCCGTGCGCGGGGGCGGCGATTCTGTAAAACAAGCTATAATCGAGGAGCTGCAGAATCTGTTAAGCTCGGACACAACTGTTTTGCAACAGGCAGAAAAGCGTAACAAGCAATTGCAATACACGGAAGGTATGCATGCGAATTGGCGGGCAAATAAAGGCGTTGTCCTCTCGATACTAATTGCTTTGAATTTCAGGGTATGGAGTCTACTTGTCGGAGATAATTATGAACCAATCACATGAGCTGCCATTGCGTCAAATAGCGATTATAATGCTGACCCGGTATGTTGAAAACCATTGGGCGGATCCGGATGAGAGGGACAAAGCAGGTGGGCATATGGCTACCGAACAGGCTAAGCGTACAATCCGTAACATATTGCCCAATGGCCTGTACGATCCCAACTCTAAAATACGCTCATCGGTGGCTCACACAATATCCACAATCGCGGCAACAGACTATCCACATTGTTGGGCAGAACTCTTTGACATTATAGTCAAATGTTTAGGTGGCAACGAGGATTCCATACATGGTGCTATGCAAGTATTGCAAGACTTTACCTACGATGTAGATCAAATCAAGGAGCTTGGTCCTGTGGTTATACCTGAAGTATATCGCATATTCGACTCGGAACAAAACTATTCGATAAAAACGCGAGTTTCTGCGATACGAACGTTGAAGCAACTATTTACGTCCATCTCGGCACTCATAACGGACAAGCAAGAGCAGAGCTCCATGATGAGCTCTATTCTGTCTAACTTTATGGACAAGCTTGTGCACTATCTCAGCATGAATTGCGGGGCTGGATCTAGCTTTCTGCTGCGCTCCGAAATCATAAAAGGTATCTAAACTCTAAAAAATTAATATTGTTTTGTATAATATCAATTGCTCACTCGCAGTGTTCAGTTATCTGGTGACTGATATGCCGAAGTATATAAATCCGTTTATGGATCGCATCTTGCCAATTATTTGGCAGTTGCTTACACAAATAGCGGAAACCTATGTAAAGGTATCTGTCAATCAGACGGAAGCGAATCCCTTGGCAACTAGCGAATACGAAGAAGAAGATGAGCAGACCAATTTCCAAACGCTGATAATACAAATTCTCGAGTTTATTAACTGCATTGTCACCTGCGGCAAATTGCGTGGCAATATTAAGAATGTTCTTGCGGATTTAATTTATATAACTATCGTGTATATCCAACTCGGCGAGGAGCAGCTGGAGGACTGGCAAGAGGACCCAGAGAAATTTGTAGACGACGAAGACGACGGTGGAGTCGAGCTAACTGTACGCATGTGTGGTCGCGATGTTCTTCTGGTGAGTCGCTCTTAAATATGAGATCAAAATACAAACGTATTCCTCTCAATTACAATGAATTCAGGGTATATGAGTATGAGATGGAATAGTCAGAAATTGAGGCAGACTATGCTGAAATTGTAGTCCTCAAGAGAACTATATTACACAAGAATCTGCTGTCTATTCCATATAGTAATGATAAATATTAATGTACAGCATAATATTTGTGAGCAGCTTAATGAGACAATTCGCATTAACTATGTGTGTTTATCTATATGACTGTATAAATGTGTCTCTGTCTGTAACAAAGGCAAGTAATGCCTTGCCGTACGCAGCAGTATTCATTTGGTATTTGTATTTAAGTAAAACGAAGCGAGAACCCTCGTAGCAGCAGAGAGTTCTCTCGTCGGTCACTTAAAGCTCAAATGCAACGACATCTACCTGGCGCCAGGCTCAACATTTGAGCGCGACTGAGTGTGTGAGAGTCTTCATATATAAAGGGCAGCAACTGCTGCATTTCTTCAGTCGCTCAAGCGCCCTTGTAGAGGTCAATCGTTCAGTGCAGTAGAGTGAAATGAAGTGAAGTGATGTGAAATGAAGTGAAGTGAAGTGATTTAATGACTTAGAGGAAACACTTAGAAGAAAGGAAATACTTAGAAGAACTTCTGAGCGGAAATACTCAAGGGAAATACCTTAAAGAAATTCATAGAGGAAATACTAACTGTATACCCGGATTCAGAGCATACAAATAGTTGTAATATGAAATTCTGTCTGCAATATGTCTGTGTATACTTACAACGCTATAAATATTCAGTTTTTTGACTCTTTACTTGATAGCTAATATAGTTTTATTGTTTTAAATATTCCAGGCCATTAATGACGAGTTCGGAGTGAAGGCCATTCAGCCGCTGCAGGAAGCGCTTGGCCGGCATTTTAGCGTAGCGGAGGCGGAGAAGGAGGCCAACAATCCGAATTGGTGGAAAATTCATGAAGCTTGCATGGATGCAGTTCACAGTTTTCGCGACATAATACTCGAGGGTGATTCCAAATTTGATTTGCTTAACTATCTGACGATTGTGAGAAATTTGTTAGTACATCAGGAATCGCCCCATCTGGTCGGCCGCGCTCTCTGGACCCTCAGCACGTACTCCAAGTCGGATTTGTACAATCCGCAGATGATAGTCGAAATTTTGGACGTAACGCTGTGCAGTTTATCGCCAGATAAGTCACATATTCTACGCATCAGCGCTGTTCGGGCCTTGCACGGCTTCCTGCAAGCCAATGAAAATGTTGAGGGCGAAAAACGCACACTTCTCGTGTCGAAACTTCCCGGTTTTTTGGAAGGAATCATGACGCTAGTGCCTGGCTGCAAGGCCACTGTGCTGGCGCTCATAATGGAAGCTCTTACGATGATGGTCAAATTTGATGCGGACTTTGCATATGCGGCGCATCCAAAAATTACACCTCTGACCATTGCAGCATTCCTCAAGTATGCAGAAGATCCGTTTGTTTTCGAAAATGTACTAGATCTGATCAAAGCGTTGTGCCAACACAAACAGTGCCTGGGACCTTTGCAAGAGAAATTCATACCAACTATTGTTAGCATACTGACGTTGCAAGGTGAGCAATGCGTCGAGAAGCAGGATATCGCCCTGGACGTGCTCAACACAATTGTCAAGTATACGGAGCCTCCGCTGCCCACTGCTCTACTGGAATCAGCATTTCCCGCCATGGTAAACTGTGTGCTGCATACGGACGATCACACCGTAATGGTCGCCGGCGGGGAGTGCCTTCGTAGCTTTATCAATGTTTCGCCTGAGCAAATTTGTAACTACAAGAATGGCGAGGGTGTCAACTATGTGATGCAGGTGGCAACGGTTTTGTTAAATCCAATGAACGCCGAGATGACCGCCGGTGGCCAAATTGGTCGACTGATTATCACCATAATCACCAAAATGGGCAGCATGCTGGGGCAAACTGTGGACATGCTGCTAAAGGCCGTCATTAGCAAGATGCAGAACCTCGAGTGTCTAAAGGTCATTATGAATTTGGTGTTGATATTCGCTCATCTGTTTCTTACCCAAATGGATGCGGTGCTTAACTTTTTGTCTACGGTTCCCGGACCCAATGGCGAGCCCGCATTGCAGTTTGTTCTTACCAATTGGCTGTCGCGTCAAAACTCCTTCTTTGGTGCATACGAACGAAAAGTACGTACACAAATAATCGTGATAACATTTAAGTAGAATTTAATAACATTTCTATATTTCTCAGGTTACCACGATGGCCCTCTGCAAACTTTTTGAATATGGCGTGGCCACCCAGGACAACCGTCTGACATCCATAACATACAAGGAACTGGTGGAGGAGCCGAGCGGCGATCGTATACGCACACGCTCAGTTGCGGCGTCCTATCAAAAATGGGTTACAATTCCCGCACTTGTAAAGATCTTTAAAGTTCTCATATCCGAGTATCAGCACTTTCAAGAGGGCAAAACGGATGCGCCGCTTACAGACTCCGAGGATGAAGTAACCGAGGAAGATGATGTTCCTGGCAATGCCAACAAGCCACGCTACATTTCTGACTTGTGTTTCGATTTCGACGAGGACAATGCCGAGGACGAGCAAGTGCTACAGGTGCTGCTCAAGGAGTGCAACTACACAGGCGACATTGGTGAAAATTTACAAAAGTTTCTCACAAACTTCACTCAAAACGAACATTTTCCCACATTCTACGAACATCTCAACGAATCCGAACGCCTTGTTCTGCTGGCCAAGGCACAACAAAAGTAATTTAAACTCTCGGTCTTCAATACAGACTTTATGAAAACTATAGCATATGTTTTTCAACCCATTGTGTTAAACCTATTTAATATTTGTTATAAAGCATTCAATAAAATAAAACCTTTATATTTTTAGCGTATATTTACGAGCGGCGTCTGCATCAAAAAAATAATCCCATAATTATCGAAATAGAATTAATTAAAGGGCCACCTCATCGCTGCGGAGTTTGTGTTGGAGTGGAACATCGATCTACAATGTATACAAATTTAGAAATCAGTTGCTGTTTATAGTGGATTACATTCCAATTACCTTTCGCTCGTGCGAGTCTGACTTGAAGAACTTTCGAATGCAAGGCGTGAGCAATACCGGATCAACTCCATTGGGATCGTTAGTGCTGAAGAACAGAGTGCTGAGCAGTGCAACGATTATGGTAACCGAGGCGCCTAAGGTCGTGTACCACATGTATGATATTCTATACAAAGGAAATATATCCCTGAAATAAAACAATCATATAGTTAGAGAAGTACAGTAGCTAACGATGTAAATGGTTCACTTACTCCGCTGAGGGACCATGAAGATGGGTGGCATTGGCAGCGCTGGAAACCAGGGCTGCATTGAAGCTGTAGCTGCATTGATCAACGTTTAATGGTTTGGTTTGATAACGAATGGCGCCCGATGCAATGGCCCACTGCGCATTCAGACTAACCCAAGACATGACAACGACTCCGACGCAGCCACCGAGAATGGCGCTCTGGAAGAATAAAACTCGTACTACAAGGAGTAAATTAATTGAAAACACAGTAACACACATTTCCACTGATCCACGGCATGAATATTCCAATAGTAAAGATGCCAAATAGAGGTCCATTTGTTATCGATTCCAGGCTCATGGTCAGCTGCAGCACAGTTCCCATATGCTCAACCACATAGACCAAGGCCACACAAAGCGCTCCAATGCCTACGACAACCAGACGCATGACCCAATTGGTGGCCCGACTCGACAACGGTTTCTTAACATAGGGTTTCACAAAGTCCTCCAGGACAACGGCAGACATGGAGTTCAAGCAGGTGGAGAGCGAACTGAGAGCAGCACTGAAGACGCCCGCAATAAATAGACCCGTCATTCCAGGCAACTCTCCCAGCGTGTCCATCACAAAGAGAGGCAGAAGCTGATCACGTGCCTTCGCCAGCTGTGGATGCAATTAAGTGGGATAGTAAATAAAATAAGAGAGAGAAAAATGTAGCATTTACGTGCCTTGGTTGTAAGTGGATCACAATTCTGATATGTCGCATAGATGAGCAGTCCATTGTAGCCACACAAGGCCATGAGGATCAAAACCCCAACACAAAAGATTACCAGAGCCTTGCGAGCATCCGCTAAGGTGGGCAGGGATAGATAGCGCTGTATCATGTTCTGGGAGACGGCATTGGTCTGCGTCCAGTACACAATGCCACCCAGAAATAAGCACCAAAATGTATGACGCACTGTGGGATCAATACTGAGACTACAAAAGACATGACATTTAGCAGGAATACTTTTAGCGAGTCCAAACTCAACTCACTCTGGAGCCTCCAGTCTATTTGAATTCCAAGCGCGTTCTACTACCACACTAGCTCCACCAATGTCCATGCTTCCTTTTATGGCAACGAGGGCAAGTGCGCCCAACATGGACACCGCCTGCACCACATCCGTCCAGACAACGGCCTTCAGCCCACCCATGCTGGTATAGAACACACAAATTATGCAGACAATCGGCGTAATGGTGTGAACACCTATTCCGGTTACCTGATTGAATGCTAGGGCCGGCACGTAGATGACGATGGGAAGATAAGCTACCTACAAAATAATTGGGATAAGACCTGACTTTTATTATGCGGTTTTTTCATGGGTACTTACATTCATAATGGCGAACATGATTGAGCCAAATAAACGAAGACGGCGATCGAAACGTACTTCCAAGTACTATAAGAAAAGATTATTGAAGTAAAGTTTAGTTTTGGTTTATGTACTATTTTTAAGTCATTAATCATGATAAAGTAATGGTACACGCATAAGTTATCTAACGAACAATATTGTGAATTAATGCCCCCAGACACAGAATGAATGAAATGAGTGGACATAAAGTACTTTATAACATTGTTTTTAATTTAATAAAACACAATGAGACGCCGGTAATTTTCTCTAATATTCTCAATCTGATATATTTTTATAGATGTTACTGCTTACCTCATAGGTGGACGTAATATTCAGATCATGGAAAACGGGCAAATAGAACACACCCATCACAATGCCCATGCCAATGACTCCGAAGGATACGTATAGATACTGTATACCGTACGAGTACACCTCTGTGGGCAGTCCCAGTAATGTAATGCCAGAGATGAAGCTGGCCACCAAGGAGAAAGCAATGGGCACCACCAGCATTTTGCGGCCACCTAGCATATAATCATCCTCGGAGATGGATTTCTTCATGAAACCAAAGTAAATGCCAATGCCAATGCATAGCAGAAACATAGCCACGAAGGCTACATAGTCGGGCCATGCGAATCGCTGCAGGTCTCTCAGAATGTTTTCAATGCTATCCATTGTGCAGCTGGAGTTCCTGAATCAGACCAGACGTCTGATCTTCCGCAGTGACAATGTGGACTAAGTCGCGCTACGATTACATCTGTTTGTCTGTGATTCACTGAATCAGTGGGCTCCATTGCTAGCAGCAGCTGTGGGCGCTAGTCGGCGGCTCTGTGATTCAATCCAATTTTACTCAATTATCAATTGTGGGGCAATTTAGGTTCCGTGTAGAGCACAAAATCCACTTGTATATATGAGTTTAGTTTAGCTAATCAGTTGGCGTATTTTATACCTAGAGAGCATCGCGACACTTTAGCGTCAGTTTCAACATTTTTCATAGCGTTGACCTTACAATTAAGTGATTTTGCTTTATTTCTGGATTTAAAAAAAGTGTTGACCCCCAAACTATAAAAGAAATTTGCATAATGTGTAGTTTTCGGCTCAAACAATCAGAAAGTGCTATATCTTTTTCTATTAATAAAATTATGTTCTGACGATTATTATTAAAATTTATTTATATCAATATAATATACATCTAATGGAATTTTTTTAGTGAATGTCTAGTTTAAGATTTTTAGATTATTAGCAATCATCATAATAACAATTATGTTCATACTTAACGGAAGTGAGTTCGCAATCCCCCAAAACAATTATCGATTAATACATTTTAAATACTTGCTATCGATGACTTATCAGTTTGCCGCCACAAAAACAAGCGAGCTGCTGCAAAACAAATTATTGGCTTTCTGCAATATTAACTATTTTAATTGTTTATAATGTTATCCAATCCTACAGGAAGTAGCGTGCCAGACAAGGCATGGCAGCCACCTTTCGTAACACTGGAAACAACGTGAGTATTTATTAACAGCCGGCATACGCTGATGATACATTGATTCTAATTATTAGCATGGGCGAAATAACCGTGGAGCTGTACTGGAAACACGCACCAAACACAGTACGTATGCTACATTGACATAAATTAGTCATTAGTTAATGGTTTTTCATTTCTGCAGTGCTATAATTTCGCTGAGCTGTCACGACGTGGATATTATAACAATGTCGTGTTTCATCGCATCATTCGCGATTTTATGATACAAGGTGGCGACCCAACAGGGACTGGACGCGGCGGCACCTCGGTTTATGGCGGGGAATTCGCGGACGAGCTGCACAGTGACCTTAAGCACACCGGTGCTGGCATACTGTCAATGGCGAACTCCGGTCCCGACACAAATGGTTCACAGTTCTTTATCACGTTGGCTCCCACACAGTGGCTGGACAACAAACACACAATTTTTGGACGTATTTATACAGGCATGGAAGTGGTGAAACGTATTGGTATGGTAGAAACAGATAAGAATGATCGACCTGTGGATCCGGTTCGCATTATTAAGGCCAAAGTAGAAAAACTGTAACCACAACTACAAAATATTTAATAAATTAATTAATTTTAATATTTGATATTTTCTAATATTAATCATATTGCAACTCGTCCTTTAGTATCCACGATGCTGCACGCATGGCAATAGCTGCAATAACAGTATTTGGATTTCCCGAAATAGGACGAGGCAGCACACTAGCATCGACAACACGTACGTTAGATACTCCATGCAACCTGGTTTTGTTGATATTAAGCTTTAAATCTGTTAGAGAAGTCTATGTAAAATAATCTACCTTAACTGCGAGTCTACGACACTGCCTAGAGAACAACTCCCACCCGGATGGTGTGAGCCCAGTCCTATATGGCGCATGAGACATTCCAGATAATTATCCGAAGGTTGGTGCTCAAGGAAATCTCTTTTGAACGGTCCAAAATTAGCGCACTCCTGTAATTTGGGCCAATGAATATGCGGTCGCAGTTTACTAAAAGCGGACGATGTGACAATCTATAAAAAAATACTATATTTGTTAGCAGATTCGAATTTGTAACTTGTAACCAGCTGTTACCTTCACAGCATTTCTTATGGCTGCTATGGTACAGGCCACATCGTGCTCGTCGTTTAAATAGTTGGGATCAATTAAAGGATTTCTACGCATCGTTTTATGAAGCAATGAAACAGAGCCCCTCGATCTCGGTTGCAAGCAACTGGATATTACGACAAATCCCTCCTGGGAAGCATTATGGTAGCGTGGGAAAAGTGCTCGAAATGCCGAACGCTTGAAGTTGGAAATAGACATGAGAGCACTTTCATCTATGGCGCCAGCGCCAAAAAAGGTGATGCCAAAGGGCATCGGTTCCTCGTAACCAGCAACATGTCCGAGCACTCCAAAATTTCCGAAGACCCCAGTGCCCGTATTTAGATATTTAATTAGGTTCATTGGATTAAGCAACGTTCGCTGATTCAGTGTAGGTCCGATAATGTCTATTGAGACGAACAGAGGGACATTAAAATGATCATGCAGTCCCTGACCCACCAGTGGCAAATGATGTTGCACAGGCAGTCCCACCCGCTTCAACAGTTTGGTGTCACCGATTCCAGAAGCCAGAAGCAGTTGCGGACTTTGGTAAGCACCTGCGCAGAGCAACAGCTCACGCCGAACTTTGATGATAAGCTCGATCTCCTTGTTCTGCTCATCCTTAATACCTACTAGAACGGAAGTGGCCTTCAGATTGGAGCTTGAGGATAGGCTTATACGCTTGACTAGTGCCTGGGGTAGCAGACGAAGATTCACACTGTTGATCACGGGTAAGAGAAATTGTTGTAGCACCGAATGCCTCAATCCATTCTTGATATTGTAAATAGACCGTCGAAATTGCCAAGACTCGTGCATAAATTCTACAGTTGATTCGTCCAGAGCTTCCGATAACATGGAGTAACTACGTGGTATTTCATAAAGCTCTTCCTTCTTAGGCTTAGCGGCAGTCATAAAAGGACTCACGTCATTCCAGCTCCAATTGCTTATGTTGTGTAGTTTATGCCACGAGTCAAAGTCGGGAGCATGACCATCGAAATGCAGCATATAGTTTAGATTGGCTGATCCACCCAAGCCCTTACCTCTTGGCAGACATTGACGTTGCTCAATCAAGCCCTTGGACGAGTACTTCTGGGGTACTGAGAGAAAAGACCAGTCATTGATGCCTTTTTGTTGAAATGTTGCTAGCAGAGGAATCCGACTGAAATAGCCAAAAGAGGCACCAGCCTCAATGAGCAATATGCTGCCATTGCTGTGCTTGGCCAGTAGAGAGCTAAGCGTAGAACCAGCTGTTCCAGCGCCAACTAGAATAGTGAATATTCCAAAATTAATCTAGTATATCGGTGACATCACTTACCGCTTACCAATAACATAATCAAAGACAAGTTCTCTATTCTCAAGTTTTAATACATTAGGTATGTTCTCTTCATGTAATTTACAAATAAGAATCAACAATGCCGCAAAAAATCCAATGACGATGGCGCCAACACAAAGCAATTCTATAATACAAGATTTGTATATAAAACTAAGTCCCCGAATAAATAAAAAAAAGACTTGCTTTGCAAATGCATTCCCATATTGTGTTAGTACCCTGATATGATGAAATACAACTAAGTAGTTGGCTAAACTCACACAGAAGACTGAAAGTAAACCGCCACAGACTAATCCAATTATAGGCCCATTTGTGGGCACAGAGATGTCAGCCTAGTAATTTGAATAAAAGCGCGAATTCTGACACTTATCGATTTATCTGTTAGTATTTCGCTTATCGCTGCTATTCAAAACACAAATATAATTTATTTGTTGTATATGTCTCATATGTTTATTTAAATACATTTACAAATAGTTTCTTGAAATAACGTATACAATTATACAATAAAGAAAATATACATTTATGCAAAGTCTAAGCTAGCTCATAATATTACAATATATTTTAAAGTTACTACTACTTCTGAGCTTCAAACAGAAGAGTTTAAAATGTGTGTTGTGAATAAATAGTGCCTTTGAATCACTGCAACTATTTTCCAATTGGAAGAGCTGCTCAAGTTCAAAAAATGATATTTGTACGAGAGACACAATTTATAATTTTTGTGAATGGCAAATTGTCGGCTCATTGTGTTAATGGCAAACAGTTGTTCGACGTTCATAATATTAGCTGTTGGTGCTTGTGCGCATATATATTGAGTGTTTATCGCTCTCCATTGTTATTGAGCGCTCTAAGCAGCGCTTTATTGAATCAGCGCTGGCCACGGTAATAATATGCAGGCGTCGCTTATCACTTGTTGTTATGGTACCGCCAGTGAAAATCAACAGCGCACTCCCAGCAACAATAGCAACAAAACCAACAACAAGAGAGGAACAGCTGCTGGTGTAACAAAAACAAAAGTGGCTCATCGAACAATAGGCAGATGCAATCAGCAAATGAACGATTCGTTGACAGATGTACTTAGAAGCTTGCAGTAGACGGTCGTCAGTGTGCAATAACCTCTGTTAAACGCGTAACTTTAAATACATCAAAACGGCGCTAGTAAAATATCAGTCAACAGGTGTTTACAATGCCACAGCAGCAGCAAACAGAGCTGCAGCAGCTTATTGAACTGCTGTCCGGGGAAGAGGAAGAATTGATTCAAGTATAATTGTGCATAAAAATTTTTCGGTTTTTCTTGTATAATAATCACTCGGGTCTTTGCAGGCCTTCATCAAAAGTTTTGGCGGAAGTGGTGCCCAACGGCATCTCGAGCGCTTGCAGAGTCTTCTAGAGAAATCTCCATATCCGATACTCCAAATTTTGAACTTGCTATATAATCAGTCCAAATTTTACATAGGACGCATTGTTAGTGGGGCGTTGAAACATATGCTGGATCACAATGACACATTCACCACAACTCCTCTTTGGACTCGTTTCCTCAGCGTACTAGCAAACGTTCCACAACAGATATTGGAAGCGGCACAATTAGAACAAAGTCTAATCGCACATCTTGTGAATGATGCATTGTGCAACAATGAGTATTTGATACTGACATTATTGGCTCGAGAAGATCCGCACTTATTAAACACAGTTTTGCACAAGCAACAGCAACAGCTGAAAATTGTGGGCACCAACTCAGCGCCTACAAGTCAGTTGGTGTTAAATCTGGCTCTCAAACACCGAGAGCACTTTGTACCTAGGGTGTGTCAACAGTTGAAGAATTTCGAATGTATTCACGATCGGACATTACGAAATACTCTACTAATTCTGCGAATAGCCAACGAATTTGCCCTGAGCTCGCAGACGTTAGACGAGTTGGCTGAGCTGGATCAACCACTAGCCGCCTTTGATGTAGCTGCAGTGCCCGCCGAGCTGCAGCCAGTGCACCAGTTCTTCTTCGCAGACTTCCAACGTATTTGTTTGATACTCAAGTTTTTGAAGCAACAGCAAGATGGAAATGCCTTCAAGACAATCAAAGTGGACTCACTGCTTCGGGCACCGGGCGTGCTTTCTTTGATCTATGAACATGGCATCGAATGTGATAACGAGCAAGTGTTTCAGCTCATTGAGCAAACTTACAAATGGCAACAACAGACACCAGCACTCAAGAACGTACGTATTGAGGAGCTGGAAACGTGGAGCTATTATACAGCCCTATGTCATGTCTACAATGTGATATTGGGGTCACACGAATCCTCGGTGAGGGACCAGTTGTTGTTGCTCTCCACCCAGCTGCGTCAGCTACGCGAACTGGTTACACTTTCCTCACTACTAGAGGACATATTCCAACTTGTTTTCTTGCGCTGGGAACAGCTGCAAAATACAAACCAATCTGAGTGCGACCATGATGATGAGCAGTATGTGGACGATGATGCGACACCTCCACGCTCTTCCAGTGTCAGCAATGCGCAGAGACGACGCTACGGCTTCATTTGCCGAGGCCCGGCTCTTTTTGCATTGTTTAGCTATCTGAAAGGATTTGTGACTAAGAAGCTGCACACTCAGGACTTCAAGTACGCCACAGAAGAGCAACAGCAGCGCTTTCAACGTTTAGTGGATGCCATCAGTGAGGCGCTTTGGAAGTACAGTGTTCTACAAAAGATTGAGCAATCATTGACAAAAGCAACGCCGGCTACGGGCTGCCGCTTTGAGCCTGAACAGATATTGCAGCTAATTCAATTGCATAGTCACTTGCGTGAGAAAGCATCCAGTGATGATGAGAGCAGGGAGCGCATCTTCCACGCATGCAGTCTAACAAGGCGAAAGTCACGCAAGCAGAGACGAGCGGCCAGCTTTAGTGGAGCGGCACGTCGCAGGTCATCTGAGACGCTGACTCTGGAACAGTGTTACGCTCGTGCCCAGCAGCTGCTGTCGAATGAAAGTGCAGGCAACTTGGAGCCGCAGAACTCCGTCACGCAGCCAGTGGAACGCTCCATTATACCAAAGATGCTTAGCACGCCCGAACAGTTGGCGATCATGGCGCTGGCTCTGAAGAACTTTAATGATGTTAAATACATCATTGAGGTAATCATAATCAAGTTGAGTTAAGAAATACCTAAATTAATTTTACTTTGCTCATAGACTTTTCATCTACAGCACACGCAGCTGAGTCGCGAGCTGCAGTTCATGGAGCATCAGCAGTTGATCAAACAAAAGTTGGCTAACATCTATGCAAACTATGAGACCTTGGCTGTTGAGACCAGTTCCACCAGCAGCAACGCCACGACCACAGTGGAGCAAATCAAAAGTGTGGCCGCCAAAGGCTTTGAGCTATCCAAGATCATCAGCGTGGTGGACAATTTTGCACAGTCGCAGAAGCTGCAACACAGCGCTGAATTAAAAACACTTTTGCAACGTCACTGCACAAATGGTCAATATGGTTTCCTACAACAGTTCCAGGAGCGCAACATCAACGCCCTGATTGTCTTCGATTTGATTATAAATCTGCGCTTTAATCGCGAAATTACGTGCAATCTACTGCTGGTTATACGACGTCAGCAGCAGCAGCTGCAACAGCAGCCATCAACGATAAATAGACCATGTGAGCCCAGTGCGAGGGAAATCGGCGCCATGTACTTATTGGAAAATCTCTGCGAGTGCATGCGTCTCCTGGACCGCGCTGGTCGCCAATCGGCACTTAATGACCTGCTCTGCCGGCACAGCTATGCATTGAGGCCAGCAGCCTTGGCGTTGCAACTTCAGCGGGAATCCGCCTTTAGAACGCTCTATCAGAAGGCCTCGTCGGATTATGCTCATTCTCAAGAACTGCGCGCCCATTCCGCACTCTTTCAGCAGCTCAAATCGCGACAGAATTACTACGCCCGCTTCTGCAGTTATGTGCAGCAGCTGACACGTCTTCTCCAATTGCGCGATCCCAATATAGAGTATCACAACACGCAGCTGTTGCGTCACGATCCCTATCAAATCATTGGCGAGCTGATTTACGAATGCGACATCACTCCACTGGAGATTGAAGGAAATGTGGCTGCACTGCATCTGAATCTCGTGCATGTTATCGCTCTCAACATTTGTCCACAGTTGATGGATGGCGGAGGCAAACCGTTGTCACGTTCAGTATCACCGCAAAAGCAGGAATCGATCCACAACTATATTTCGCAACACAATCAGTTGCTCGCGCAACTACTGCAGGCGGTGCAGCTGAATGCACTGCCAGAGATTAGCGAATCCGAGGCGGGCTTGCACTTTGAGTGTCTTCGGCATTTGATGCAACTGCCTGAAATCGAGACGCTCGCGCATATGCATCAAGGAAATCTTGTTATGGCTGCTCTGCATGCCTACAAAGTGGACAGTGCTACATTGGCGCGATCGGGGCTTGGCAATGAGCAACAGCTAGAAATTCTTTTGCTGGGCATTGGCGGACAGGGTGGTGAGTCGCAAAATAATTATTATGTTCACTAGTTAGAAAGGTTTTAACTTGTTTCGTTAACCAGAACCAGATTACAAACTGAGGACACGGATAGACAGCTTAATAAGTGAACTGATTGCAGAAGATGCTCGACACATACAGCTGGCTTCGTATATGCAGGATCTGGGGCAGCGAGCGCTGCTGCTGCATCAGCATTTCACTAAAATCTCCAGCAGCCAATTAGCGAAAGAGCTAATCGAGCACACGCTGGAGCATCGGGCAGCAGCACTGGCTATTCCGCTCAAGCTGCGCACTCAACTGGAGCATACACTATCGGATATTACGATATATGCAAGAGTATCTGCTCTCCTTAATTTTGAGAGTTGGCCGCAGGCTTACGATTTTGGACGCCAAACTCCAAACGTCATCTTTGAGCAGCTGCTCCAGGGGCGGCATTTTGAGCTGTGTCATGACTGGTGCCGCATGGTGCAGCTGGCGGACGCAGCTGGGCAGCAGCGTGTCTGCTTACTTTCATTACTTGATGCATTCCTAGAGCTGGGCGATGAAGATGAATTGGACACACATCTGTTACGCATTGCGGAGCTGTTTCCAGCCAGCGTGCTAGTTAACTTTCTGGATACACATAAAGACAAGATGCGTTCGTTGCCTCTACTCCAATGGTTGGTTGACTACTTGGAGGCAAACGCACGTGATGCGCGTCCATATCTCAACTATCAATTCTCACTGGAGCTTTTACGGCAATTGCCAGCCGATGAGCGACAGCATTTCTGGCCACTCTTACGCTTTCCTTTGCTGATTATCGAGCAGCTGGTCATGAATACGCGCTTTGAACTGCTCAGCAAGCTGCTGGAACCGGCACGTGCCAAACTGCTGCAGCGCATGCCCTCGGGACCCTGTAGCTACTGCTTTGAAAAGCGTGGCCATGCCTATGATGTCCATAGCAGTGGCACCACCACAGGCAAAAGCGGAGGCAAGTTGCGCTTCCAGTTGGGTCAGACCAATTCGGAGGCTTTCATACTGCTCAATTTTAATTCTTATCAGCAAGATCATGTGGTCAGCAATGATTGCTTGGATTTGTTGCTGCGCATTTATGCCAGCAAGGCACTCGACTATCAGATAGCCAATGTACGAAATGGAGTCGGATCAGAGGCCGGCTCCTTGGGCACCGACGTCCAAAATTCTCTCGACTCACTGTGTGGAGCCTTCAAAATTCCTCCACAGGCGCCAACTCGAGACGAGTGGATTCCGGATGAAAGTGCCACCCATTGCATGTGCTGCCGCCGATCCGCGTTCACAATGCTGATGCGTCGCCATCATTGTCGTCGTTGTGGCCGAGTTGTTTGCTATGCCTGCTCCACACAACGTATGGCCATTCCAGAGATGTACGGCGATGTGGAGGTACGCGTCTGTAATGATTGCTATAAACCTGTCCTTGCCGAGAAACCGATAAACATTCAAAACGAAACTCATCCGATCATTCCACGTTCCACGAGTTCATCGTACGCCTATAAGTGGCTTCTGAGTGGCATCATTACTCACGACAAATTGCTGCGCGAGGAGTTCTGCTATGAACATGCACCTAGTGTAGCGCTCTGTCTATCCATATTGCGACATCATTTGGATCAGCGGCAATGCGTGGACCTGTTGCTATTTCACTGTCGTAAACTGGAGAAGCTCATAGTGCCCAATCCAGAGGTTGACTATGACCTTGTCGCCAAAATGATGAACTGTCTGGCATTGGCAGCGAAAGTAAGTTGCAATATATAAATATGTTTGCTTTCATCAATGTTTATATTGCTCTCGTAGGTCCGGGGTGCTCCAGCTGAGTTCGAGACCATACGTGAACACTCGGAGATTATCATGGCCGTCGTACAGCAGGGCTGCGAGTCGCTCATACCCGCAGGGCCACTGAATGATCATAGTTTGCGTCAATTGGGCGATGCTCTAATCGAGGCAGAGCATTGGAAATTAGCTTTGGATGTGCACCTTAAATGGGGATTTGCTACCACTGGTGTGATGGCTGCCCATGGGCTGGCTTCCTTACGCGCCGGCTGCTATGATTCAGGTCAGCAAGTCTAGTTGCCTTCCTCAACTATTTTACTTAATCCTCTGTTATTTTGTAGCACGTGAAAAGTTTGCGCATTGCATGACTCGTCTGTCCACAGAGGAGCAAAACAGTTGCATATACAAACATATTTTCGGAAAGGAATTAAAGGCACCAGCATCGTTACCACTTGACAAAACTAAAAAGCGTCCGCAGCGTGGACCTGCCCTGCTACAGGAAATTCTTCAGCTGATTGCAACAATGCCCCAAGCGCAGCCACAGCCAGAGACCCTGCAGCGTGCATCCCTCATACGCAACTCGAATACCTCGCTGGCCTCGCTCTTCTCGCGGCGCCGAGAGCCGTACGTGGTGCAGACGCCATTACGAGAACCAGCCCTTAATGTGATTAATGCATTGGCTAATTTGAAGCACATTGCCAAGGGTCAATACGGAGAGCCGACTGTGCGGAATAGCATCGAGGCTAATCGTCAGTCACGCGCCTTTGAAGAATCACTGCATTATGTGTTTACTTATGGAAGTCACACGGACATTCTTCAGTTCTTAATGCAGCGTGATGAGCTGCGCGCAGCCTTGCGCTACTGGCAGATGCAACAGCTGGAATCAGATCTCTTCATACAACAAATATTCCAGGTATCCCTGGCCGGAGGTCGTCTACCAGCGCTAATTGAGGAACTGCAGGGGCTTGATTCCGATACTCATTTAAGTGCGTGGCGCGTGCCGCTGTTACAGACGTGCCGATACCTGGAGCAGCAGCAACAGCTCAATTCGCTGTACCAGTTGCAACTACTGCTGAAGGATGCGGTTCGCGCGAGCATGACTTGCGTGAAGTTTTATCCCCTGCACTGTGATAACTTTCAAAAGTTGCACGCCAATGCGCAGCATTTAATGTCAGCACACATGCACCTCCAGGGTGAACTCGATTTGGCACAGTGGGAGCATCTTCAGCGTGAGCAGCAACGAGCAGGTAGCAGACGTGCCAGCGTTGTCAGCTGCAATACGAGCAGCACTTGCTTTGCTATGCAACTGGATGCACGTAGTTTGAATGGCCACATCAATACGATACGACGCCAACTAGAACTGGCCAAGTTTTTGGCGCAGTGTGAGAGGGAGCAACCGCCAGTGAATGGAA
Organism: Drosophila navojoa; assembly: GCF_054131105.1. Classification (NCBI taxonomy): domain Eukaryota; kingdom Metazoa; phylum Arthropoda; class Insecta; order Diptera; family Drosophilidae; genus Drosophila; species Drosophila navojoa. The sequence goes on from NC_142890.1 coordinate 21,391,455, forward strand.
TGCTGTGCACCTTACAAATATTGAAACAGATCCGGCCAGAGGCTCCTCGCGGCACCTTGCCCACATTGTTTGATGGCTCTGCCGACAAGATTCAGCTGTGCATTCTAGTATTGCTATGCGGCAAGAACATCGATGAGGGCTTTGGCCTAGCCTATGGGTAAGCAGATTTATTACTGTAATCAATAAATGATTGCATGGTTTATCTTTTCGTTCGTAGCATCATGCAGGACTATAAGTTGGCACCAATGAAAGTGTTCGGCGCTACGGCGAATTATTTGGCGAAAAATCAACGCCTGAGCGAGGTGGAGCGTCTGTTGGACTGCATAGCTAGCAACAATGGCAGCAGCAGCAGTACCAGCTCGGACTCGGATGAGCTTCTTTCGATTGCTGTCAATGCTGCTGTGCACAGCAACGAGCCAGAGACGAAGCATGTATTGGATAAATTGATCAAGCGCATCGGAAATGTGGAGCTGCGCATATCTTCATACATGTTTATTGGTCAACTTAAGTCAGCCTACTTGTTGGCCAACAAACACGATCGCCTTGCAGACATACGCAAGATCTTAAGGCAAGCGGAGATGACGAACCAAATACATATTAAGAAGCTGTGTGAGAAAAAACTAAATATTAATTCAACTCCAATGTCGCCAACGCCACTGTGATACAAATAATCAGGCAATATATAAAGTCTAATTTTGGTAGATTAATTTTATAAAACTAATTGTAGAGAAATTGATTTTAAATCGTTCCGAAAACCAATGCGTTGGTCAAGTATTTCTTAACCCTTTGCTCAAAGACTTTCATACAAGGTACCAAATTATATTCATATATTTATATATATACATATATTGTCAATTTATTGTCTTTACCATCTTATTGTACTAGTATTTAATTTTTATTGTTTATTAAATATCAAATATTGTTATTCAATCATACCGCCAACATGTCATCGATAACTGTGCTGCTCGCTATATATAGATATATGTACATATATCGATAAGTGGGACAGATTATTGCAAATGCTTGTATAGATTATATTGGCACATTGTATATTAAGTTTCTATATATTGAACTTAGAGGTTTAGCTTTAATAATGCGTGCCGTAATTCAACGTGTTAGGGCTGCCAAAGTCACGGGTAAATATACACCACCATTAACTTAATTTACGTCTAATCTGGACATATTATAGTGCTGGATGAACTGGTGTCAACTATTGGACCTGGACTATGTGTGCTAGTGGGCATCAAGTCTAGCGATACGATAACAGATGTCGAATATCTGTAGGTAAATATCTAACTGACACATAATGAGGCAATTTTTGACTGAGCCTTTAGAGTGCGCAAGATTCTCGCATTGCGACTGTTTGAGGATGAAGGAAAACGTTGGCAAAAGTCTGTCAAGGATTTGCAGCTGGAAGTTCTGTGTGTATCCCAGTTCACGCTGTATCACAGATTGAAGGGCAATAAACCAGACTTCTCTGCAGCCATGAAAGGTGAAGATGCCCAACAGTTATATTGTCATTTTTTGAATAGACTGTGCCAGTCATATGATCCCAGCAAAATCAAAGGTAATATTTGTATTCTGTATAAAACTGGATCCAACATTTGATTTTTTTGTGCAATGTCAGATGGAAAGTTTGGTGCTTATATGCAAGTCCACATAGAGAATGATGGCCCTGTTACTATTGAATTGGAGTCTCCACAGCCAAAGCAGTCCGAAGAATGTGTAGATAAATAGAATATATAGTACTATCCTTTTGAATAAATTGGCTACAAATTTGTTTTACGACATATTTTGTATTTTCTCCACAATAAACTTAAAACTAAAACTATTTAAAATGTTTTGAATTAAGACTCTAGCATTTCCAAGTCTGCTTCCGTCATGCCCTCCTCGAGTCTCTTTTCAAGCTCGCGTGCATCCACATACGTGATCTTCTCCTCTGGCAGGTCTTCGTCCATAAGGGCGTCCTCCTCAGCCTCTTCCTTGGCGCGGCGTTCCCTCAAGCCAGCGGCTGGTGAACGTATGAGCGACATATTTCGTTGCACGTCCTTAACATCCATTTGGATTTCAACCTGTCGGCCCTTACGCAGACGCTCCATAACAAAGTGCTTTTCACGACGCTCCTTAATCTCTGTAACCTTTTTAATCGCTGTAATTGCCTTCTGCCAGGTATCGCGATTGTATTTGATGGGCACATTGCGGCGTTTCTCGAACTCGAAACTGGGGTCAATTGTCAACTCCTTTCCGGCTGCCTTACGATGTGCCTTTGTCCATGCTACCTTACGTGGGTTCTTCTTCTTCTTAAAGGCTTTGTGACATTTTCCACGACAAAATTTAAAAATCTGCAAAAAAGCAAAAGCGTATGGTAAGAATTGTGTACTGTGTATGTTTATGCGGATAGGAAAAAAGTTTATATTGTTACTTACTTTGCAGTCATTGCGTACAAAGTGTACTCCATGCCCAGGATATATTTTGCTGGAGCAAAAATAGCACGTGTCGATGCGCATTTTTACAAATTATACAAATAATTTGTAAAAATAAAACGCACAACTGTCAACACGTGTGTTGCTAACGAAAGGTAGATGCAGAGCTGCTGTTGATTGTTCTAATAAATTTCGATAACTATCGAATGCAATGGATATGAGGAAAATCAGCGATAGTTTCACTAGGTTTTTTGTTTTTAATAATCGTTGCTTCCTTATTTTATTTGATCAATACGATCATAAATCTTCATGTAAGCAAACATATTAATGTTTCCATCGCTAAGATATTTTCTAGTTTTTAAACATTACTTTACTGCAACTCAACAAATTTATTCAAATTCAAATAGTGTTAAAGTTAAAATTATCATTGTCCGATTTAAACTTGGGTAACTTCTGTTGACTGTTCTTGATTCTTTAGGGCCTGTTTCATGTTGGCCACCTTGTTGAGATTAGCAAGACGCTTTAGTGTTTCCAACTCTTTTATAAACGTTGCCATGGCTTCTTTGGTGGTGGACATATTTGCATCTTTCAAATCGGTCATAGTATCTTCTTTTTCAAGCTCTAAAAATAAGTATAAAAAACATATTAAGTAAATGTTGTAAATGTTTCATCTGCACTTGCTGTACTTACCGTCTATTTCACCTTCTATCTCATTGAGACGATTCATCAACAGGGATTGCTGTATCTTAACGTGTTCTATCAAACGGTACTGACATTCCTCTGGATCGATTGCAGCCTCCGGTTGCGGCACGTGCGGCCAGTCGGATTGTTCGGCCTTTGGACGTTTCACAGGTGTGGTTGCGTTCTCAGCCTGATCTTCGTCCCACTTCTTAGCCCACAGATATAGCTTGGGATGGTAACGATTGCGAGCAATATTGATCTTCACCGATAAGGAATGCATTGAGCGTTTAGCATCTAGTAAATTGCCCGTAAGTGTGTGAGATCGTTTTAGCAACTCGAACTTTTTGGGTGCCTGGGGATTTGGAGTATGATACCCAGCAACAGGCAGCTTGCCCTCGAAGAGCCAGTCCTGATCATGCTTGAAGCGCATCGAATCACGAACACGCGGCGGATTGCGACAAATGTAGCAGACGTATTTATCTGGTACATCCGACTCTTTGACAATGCCATTACAAGCACCATGCTGCCAACAGAGGCACAGCTCACATTGGATCATAAGGCCATCCTCTTCCCCATATTCACAAATGCAATTTATGATTTCCTCCTGCCTCATGCGCACTATACGTATAAGCTCGCCGTTCTCCTTGATGTACTGAGGCGTCTGACTGGCCTGTTGTGGGGGCGGTGGCGCCAATGCTGCATTTATATCTACCACATCGTTTGACGAAGGCGTTGATGCCGAATCGATGATTGGCGAACTAGCCGGGGTTCCAGATAGAGCGACACGACGTTTCTTAGCATCATTACGAACATCGGGTGTGGGTGTGGGTGTGCTTATCGACTGACGGGTATCTTCGCAATCTGCTCCAGATGCTGGTGAGTTGTGGGCATTGGTTGACGCTGGCAAATCCTCGTTCGAGACGTTTGCATAGCGACGTTGGGTACGTTGCCGGCTGCTTTTACGGGAGCCAGATGAACGCTTGTTGGATGTAGCACGCACGCGCTTGGTGGCCCGGTTTACGACGACTGGTGTACTAGATTTGTTCGGCTCCTGTGCTGCTGGAATAGGCGAAACTTCTACAGGCGGTGGTGCCACGACAGGAGCTGGTGCAGCAGTAGAAGTAGCAGCTTCAGGAGTAGCGCTTGTTGCCTGTGGTGAAACTTTAGATGTCGTAGGCGTCTCAACCTTGGGTGATAGCAATCGACTACTAGGCGAAACAGTTGGCGAGTTGTCACGGACTGTGGGCGATGTATCCGTAACAGCTGTCTGACGTCGAAAAGAGCGGGACTGTTGTAAGTCCTGTTGATGCAACTTATTAAAGAACTGTTGATTGGGTATTTGGTTCTTCGGTGTTTGCTCATTTTGTTCAATCGAAGATGGATGCGTGCGTTTTACAGCCAATTCCTGCATCTTCGGACAGTGGCTGAAGTGTCTGTAAAAGTGCGTCAACAAAATTAGACAAATAGTATATAATGAACCCATCTGTGACTTACTGTGCTAGTTCCTTGTGATAGTGTCGTATGTGTATTTGCAGAATGTGCTCCTTGCGGCATGTTTTACCGCATCCCTCGCTTGGGCACACAAACAAATTATCTGTTATCTGTACCTTTAATCCGCCAATATATACTGCAATTTTCAAATGCTTAGTTAGGTAAAATACGTTTAGATGTGCTTAGATAACGTACCGTAACCATCTTCCAGCACGGTGCCTTCATCCAAAGCTAGCACAGAGGTGGCATCGGCCGATTCGGTTGTATGAGGCATTGCCTCATTGTCTGGGGCACGTGGTGAGGGAGACATTAGCTCCGCAGGAGGCATCAGTGAGGCCACCGGTGTTTCCATATACTGGTTGTCCACCCCTGCTCCACGGCGTGTGGCCATCGGTGACATAGGCGTTGATGTGGGCGTGGCTGTCAACAGCTTGCTGGTACTTTGATCCTGTGACTCTGTTGCTGTTGTGTCCACGGACATGTCCATCGGCTTGGGTTTTGCTGGCTGCTGTGGACTGTAGTCATGTGTGTAGACGTATGCATTAATGTCTTTGGCACGCCGGCGATGAATGCTAAAGTCATAAACATCCGGATTATAGACCAAGCCCTGCGACTCCAAGAACACTTTCAGATCGGACTTGGAGCGAAAACGTTTTCCACTGGGCGAAACCAAAATGACATCCCACTTGCCCAGCACATTTGAGCGCTGGTACATGTGCTTGATCCAGCCAGGCGGCAATCGCCAGTCGTGAACAATCACCGTCGGCTTCTGGTGCTCCCCGACAATCAGATAGCCTTCTGTGCCGATCGGCTGATCGTTCACCCAATGGCATGTCCACTCCCCATCATGTGGGATTTCCGGCAATCCCAAAGCGGCTGCAAAGTTTAATAGAAACATAGAAGGTATGAAAATCAAGGATATTTTCAGCTGCAATTACAGGAGTAGGAATTTTCCATTGTGCTCCTATTGTGACTTATCGGAAATATCAAAATTCAGTACCCACTGTCAACAGAAATGCAAACTCACAATCGCAATGAGCTTTACATATACATATTTCAAACAAAGCTCTCATGCCCACTTAGTGAAATATATAAACCATTTTTTCTCAGTAAAGTTAATACAGAATATATATGATGCTGCAACATACCTAAATCCAAATTGGACATGTCCAGCAGTGGCCAATCTTTGCGCGGCGGAGTCACCTTTGCCTTCTTGCCGGTGCTGGTGGCTCCAGTGCTGGGCCTCTTCACTGCGACTGCAGCTGGAGCAGAGTCTGTTGATTGCGTGTCAGCATCTTGCTCAATGTTGGCCAAAACCTGGCGAGGCAGCTTGTTCATGTGCACTGCACGGACGTTCTTTGTGTATCCATCGTCGAATAGCACCTCGTATGTGTCGTTGCCCAGCAGCTTTTTGATGGTGCCCGGAAATTTCCGTGGTCCCGACCAGCGCGCCATGCATTTCTCCTCCAACTCAAAGATGGGTAAGACGCGCGAGCTGATGCGCTGACGCAGGCGATCCGATTTGAACCCGATCCATTCTTGGTTGCCACCGCTTGTCGAGGGTGACACTTTCAGCTTGTTGTTGCGCTCGAACCGGATTAGTAATGTCTGCTCCGATTCATTGACCTCGACAATACGTGCCGGAAGCCAAGCGCCATCAGCACTCAACGCCTCTAGACGAGCGCCAATCGCAATGTTTGTGGGCAAGCCATATTTGGGTGGAGAATTCGAAAGTGGGGAGCCCGTGTTGCTAGCAGCAGGCACTGCTTCAGTAGCCGAATCAGTTACAGCGGCTGTTGTCTCGTTGGAGGAAGTAGCAGTTGTGCCTTCTGCAGATGAGGCAACAAGTGCGGAGTCGACGGCAGCTTCCTTGGTTGCTGCTGCTTCCTTTTGTTTTGCCTCGGTTTCAGCTTCAGCTTTAGCGGCTGCCTCGGCTTTAGCCTTACGATCGGCAGCATCACGCTCAGCTGACTCGGACAATATTTGGGCAACAATTTTGTCAACGGTTGCCTTAATAACATCCTCGTTGCTGGCGCTGTTCGCGGAACTGCTCACTCCAGAGCCATCCAAGGTTGCCTGCTGCAAGGCCCGATGGTCAGCCTCTATCTCGGCGGGCTCCATTTTTCCCCACGGAAAGACAGTGGGGAAGACGCGCGGCTTCAGCAAGTACTTGCCATTTTTAATAGTATTGAAATCAAGACGTCGAAAATGACGTGAACATACAAGCACACTCTTTGTGATTTGCCGGTCCAGACTAATGCGCGAGTTCTTAATCCAAATAGCACGAATGACGGCGTCCATCGGAAACGAGTGGTATGTTACGCCGTGGTGCTCAAACAGACGCGAAGTCGAGGGGCAATCAGCAACGCAGCAGCGGCGTCCCATTTTGTTTAGTTTTAATAGCACTTATTTTTTTTTATAATACGGACCACAGAATTTTCACCGATGCTGTTGTTTCTCACGATTATTTCAGCGAAATGCGCAGTATTAACGAGAGTTCTGACGATTTTTGTTTTTCACTTATGACTAGCTTACTGCGATCATGCTAGGTTGGAACGTACAATATTTAGAGATTTTCTGATTGTCATATTATTTATATTATGATACACGATATTTTCAAAGTAAACCTGATTTGTTTTTTACAATCAATATTTCCGACGTCTGTGCAATACAATTATTTATAACCGCAAACCTAACACCAATTGCACGTATTATTTTACTATAATAATATGGAGTATGGTTGTATTTCGATTACTTGTGGCGGTCGGCAGATTACAGCAGAGGTGGCTTAGTATATGTGTGGGGAAGTGTCATAGCAATCAGCTTTACCACAGGCGTAGTCACTGCATAGAAATTTAAATTTGAATTGTATGGAATATCGCGTTAGATCTTTTGTTTTACACTAATATTCTAACTTTTTATGCTTACAAATAAATGCGTTATATTTCCATGCACAACAAGTGATTCATATATGTTAATGTTAATGTTGCTGAAAAGTGCAATTAATCGGCACTTGTATGCATTGCAACGTATTGAAAGTCTCATAAATATGTCCGCCACATAAGAAATCGCATGAACCAAGGAACAATGTGCAGCGACAAGGCCACTGAGCACCTATTTGAAATGCAATTATAGTGCGAATTTGGGCTATCATATATTCGCGTCCGCATTGTAGTGACACATTGCAAAAGCACCATACTCACACCGCACCAGGTAGCAGAAGGCTTTACGTCAGCTTTTAGTCGAAGGAGTCACTCACATATATGTAAATATATATACTTATACATTCATAGTCATATCCCTATGTATATTTATGTATACGTTGTCTGCGATCAAAGTTTTTTTTTATAACATTTAATTGTTAGCTGTAATTAAAACAGTGCCAATAGCCATTACTATGCATGCCACAGTTATCCGTCGACTTGTGTGCATATGTATGTGTGTACATATATTAATATGTACAGTAACGCGCAAAGTTTTTGAGTAGATGGCGCCCGGCGCTGCTGTTGGGCGTTGGTCAGGTGCCAAAAAGTTCAAACAAAATGTTGACACACACACACACAAAAAGGCAGCCTTGGCCTCCAAATTAAATATATAAATTTTGGATAGATATACATATAAAAGTAATAATATATATAAATACATTTTAATCTAATATACGTACATACATAAAATATATAAATATAAATAAATATCATATAAATATAATATACATAAAGAATGTACAAATTTATAAAATATTAATTTTTTTATAATAATAATAAGTACTGAATGTCTGAATGTCTGAATGTCTTTGAGTCTTAGCTTCAGTAAAAATTAAATTCTTATAGCATTTATTGAATCTCACAAATCGTTATAAAATCATCCCAACTCACTTTGAGTATTAGAAAATATTGCAAATAATAAAAAGTGTTATTTACCAAAATATTTACACTCGCTCTTTAAAGCTTGCCGGCGTGTATTAAAAGCGTACCCAGAAATGCATGTCTAATGTCAGGTATTTTATAGAGCTAAGGTCGTAGAGCCAACCTACATTGTGTGAGTTCCAAAAAATCGAAATTAGCATATGCATAGAAGAGTCAAGAATAAATATTAAAGGTACCGAATCAACTACTATATATATGTATAAACACAGATGTATAAGCATTATATTTAAAGTCCAATCACGGTGTGAACATAAAGCAAACTTTAATTATTATTTCTTTATAGGCATATGTCGCTGACATAAATAATAAGTAATTGCCATTGGTGCTATTGTTGTTGGGTCTATAGCCCATTCCGGTTGTATCAAATATGTGACATTGACGGGACCACGAGTTGGCCAAACAGACAAGCCAATTGAGGAAAATCCAAATGTGGGCTCATAATTATTTTTACATAATAATTTCACAAGTAATAAGCAATAATTCAACGCACCGTCAGCCATTTCTTCAAATATTGACGCAAACTATTCACAGATCTTGAAAATGGGTTGGCAGCTGCACCTGCAATACTCTCCTTTTATGTAAATACCTGACAGGTAACACACACTCATACACACACACACACGCAGAGACAGCAAATATTAAACAATATGCAAGCTGTGCAAAATATTTTTAATTTCGATGAAACAAAATTAAATATCTGTATAAAACAACACAACGGCTGCACTTTCTCCTCCAACAAGTACATATTTACGTTTAGCCAACTCTCTGGTAAATTGGCCAGCCCGAGATCGCTGGGATGACAGGCCGGAACCCATTGCGTAAATATGAGGTAATTTTTGTATAGTAAGCAAACAAATGGGCCCAGCCCCTCGGTCTGTGTTGTAGCGACTGCTGACGTTATCTCAATTCCTTAACGTGCAATGGAGACTGGAAGACAGCAACATTTTAATCACAATAGTAAACATTACAACTTATTTATAATTGTAATATATATACATATATAAAATTTGTAGTTTTCTTTTGTTGCTTATGCTATAATCATTGCTGACCCAACCGAGTAATTAAAATAAAGATCATATAATTAGGTTGTTTGTCGGCAAACTTGAACTTGCTGAAAATACAGCTAAAACATACCGAAAGTTATAAAAACAATTAATACGACTCTTAAACACTCTCTTTAGTCTTATAGCATATAGAAAATGTGTTGTAATCCATTGCTAGACTTCTTGAACTATTAAATATAGAGATGCTGTGCAATTGTTGAATAATAATTAGTCTATTGTCCAGTGCAGTGATGAGTCACATATACCGTTAAGATTATAATGTTTTAAGCATCGCTTATAAAAAGTCCGGTCAGTTGGTTGGGAAAAAGAAGTCGCGACGTGTTCACAATGAGCGGCATTGCCCAAGTCTAAAAACAGTCGATTGCACGTACAATTCGTTATTACAATACTCTTTGCATTTCTCAATAGAAACATAGAAAATTTTTATGAGCGCCGAAAATAAATACAAACCATATCAAACATAGCTGGAATTCGAGTTGAGCTGAGTAGAGTTTGAATCGTGAACTTTAAGTCGACTTTAACTGTGAGCTGAATCGTCTACAGTAAAGTACAATTACATATTTGCTGAAGCTTGATAATATATAATTATTATTTAATTAATTAATAAATTTATTTAAAAGATTATTTTACTTATATTTAAAAGTTGTGTTTTGTATAAATTTATCTGCTGATTCAAGACTCTATCAGGATTTCAAATAGAATTTCATATCATTTTGATATTACAATCTTATTACATTTATTCTTTATGTAAGGAATATATTTTTTATATACATATGTCAGGATGCTATTCGCTTTTTTACTTGACATTTGTACTAAAAAGGCCTTAAAAATTAAATTAACTGATTAATTTTCAAGTAAAAAAAAAAATCTAGTAAAATTGTTGTCAAAAGAACAATTTAAAATAAAATAAAATTACATATATATATTTCTTTATATATATTTAATATAAATGTTAAAGCTCCCAAATTTCCTACAAATTTTTTAATACAGAAAGTTTATTTATTTGTTAACTTATCGTCTGCTTGTTGCTTATTTATTTATTAATTTCTCCGAACAATGTGAAAATAACTCAGCTCATAAGATGTCAACAAAAAATAAAAACCAAAATATTCGAAATTTTGGGTTCGCCCGTCGCTCGATGCTGTGTAGTTACATTTCGAATACGCTTACAAACACTCGAACATGGGCGAGGCATTCACTTGCGGGTATTCAGCGATGATTCGGAGATACATACATATGTGTATACACCAACTGGGCACCTGGCAGTCGACTTTAGCAACTGTTACAACTGAGTTGTCCAGATCTGCAATGCTGATACATTAGATTGCCATGCATGCAGCAAAGGTAGTCTACATGCTCTGCGGCACGTGTTAACGTAACATGGAAATATGCCAAAAAAAAAAAAAAAAAAAAAAAAAAAAAAAAAAAAAAACCGACCTAAAATGTTTCCTACTTTTTCCAACACCCTGTATATATTATAATGAATATTCGCTGTGGTTAGGCAGCAGCGGTCTTCTTTGACTCATATATTGAGTATATGATTTGCTTAAAAGTCTATATATAAATATTTTTATTTGGCTGTTTAGATGAACTGCCCAATTTGCAAAAAAAAAAAAAAAGTTAAGTATGCCCTAAAAATTTAAATTAAATCATAAAAGTACTTTTTCTTAATAAATTTAGTTTTATTTTTAGAAATCAATAAATATTGATCATATTTAATGCTGATTCCTGTAGATTCTTTTTGATGGACATATATTTGTGCTTTATCTTAAATGCTGTCTCTAAGAGAGATGGTATCTCATTTAGGTATCTCATCAGCGGCTATGCACATACCCTGCTTGGACACTCCCCTACTAGAGCACTCTGGCGTATTTATTTAGTTGTTCAGAAAATACGTGAATAAGTCCAAAAATGTGCCGCGCATCGGGCTGGGTCTGCTCACACCTGTTCAATTTGCTTTCGGTTGGTGAAATTTCGCCATTGATGTACTCGACGCGGCTGTCGTTATTTTCTTTGCCGCCTCACTGACCTTGATCTGGTGATGGAGAGACGCGACTTGGACCGCTGATGTGCCGTGGACCTGAGCTGAGCATACTGCAGTTGGCCGCGTCAATTATTTTCTGTTTTTGTTTTATGCTTATGCAATATCACGTGCACACATAAATATGTAAATCTTCTGGTTATTTATTGCCATTATGTAATGTCAAAAAACACTTGTTGGCCCGTTAAGCTAAATCGGCTGGGAGGAGCACAAACGCATTCATCACAGAGCACTCCAAGCTCAATATCTTATCAGTATTGCCCGTCGCGGCATCAAGCTCTGATGATGATCCGTATGAGATATGAGACTTAAATTGTGCATTTTGCTCTTTACTTTCTAAATTACCAATATATACATAAGATACACATAACACTATCTAATAACGTGTTTATATGCATCTGAGTCAATGTCTCAAAGTCTTTAGTTTGCTAAGTTTTTATAGTCATTTAAGAATTAAATATATATTTGTATACATATACATTTATATATTTAATACAAGTTTCCCTACTCGAAAAGAAAGACTAACTTACTTAAGAGAACTCACGAAATAGAACTGAAAAGTTCTTGCTTGAATCACTCAATCATTAAATAAAAATTTTATACCGTACTATAATCTTTTTTTTATGATGCATTTTTTACAATATTCAGTAAAACTTGGGCTCGAATTGGATTTAAACATTTTATTAAAATAAACAAAAAATTTATAAAAAAAAAAATTATATAATATCCGATTTAAATTTATTTTATCTTATTTTATTTAAATTGTTAACAAGCCGGAAAATATTCTTGGCTAAAGAATAATTGATTACAAATGTTTATCAGTTCAGAATAATAAAAAATTTCCATTTCCAAAAAATGCCAATCAACAGCTTTAAAAATAAGTATTGATATATCATGGAGACGTAATCGCTCTCCCGCAATTTCTCAAGCGCGTGGCTTCGATTCATATTTCATGGATATCCATAAATAAACGTCTATTTAGCAGCTGGCTTCCTAATTGGAAAATGGCAAGGCCCGCGAGCTCGAGTGCTCAAGACTGTAAGCCAAATGTGTCACCTGTGACTTTCAGTGGAATAAATTTGGTCAGCTATTTGGGTTATGTAATGGCCAAAGCAAAAAAAAAAAAAAAGTACGCCAAAATCTATGCCAGCCGCTCCAAGAGTAAATATATTTTTGAAACAAATACAAATGTCGAGCGGCCAAAGAGAAAAAAATGCATTAAATAATGTAAAGTGAGAAAACAAAACTAAAGCAAAAGTAAAGATATTTGGGTATGTACATGAGCGAAATAGCCATGCGTCTGATGAATTTTCAAGACGTGGTCGTGGCTTATTTGTGTAGCTAATTATGTAGATTTGCTGGCTGAGGCGTCGAGTAAATAACGAAAATTGGCCAAGGCGCGTATTCGCACTGCTAAGTGGTGCAAAATGATGGGCGCAAACGCATCTATTATGGAACTAACGAGTACTAGACATACGACATACGACTACGTCTCTGACTGCGACTCTGACTGCGACTGCGACTGCGACTACTTACGATCCCCGTCTGATGGAGTCCGAAAATGTTTGTCAATGCAATCGACAGGTAACCGGCCACTTAAAATTCAGCATCGTAAGCGAGGCACCTCCAAAAAACATTTTCATATATGAAAAACCCCGCACAAACAAAAACTGAAGAGCCGAAGTCAAAGCCGAATTCAAAGCCGAAGTCGAAGCCGCAACCGAAGCCAGAGCCAAATGCTGGCGCTCGCTCATATATAAGACCGAGTGTGACCGAAATATTTGTGTCATTGCAGTTTCATATAGTCGATCGGTCGGTTGCTGCTTTGTTCGTCGAGAGCAAAGTCGAAAAGTAGAAAAAACGAAAGTGCGTGGGTGCGAGAGTGCAAGAGTTGAAATCAGAGACAGTTCGAAAATGAAAGCGTTCATTGTTGCCGGTGTTTGTTTGTTTGGCCTGTTGAGCCTTGGCTCGGCCCAGTTCCAAAACGGACGTCTAGAGCCGCCAAATCCGCAGCTGTGCGCCCAGCGCATCATTCACGAGAGGACACCCGATGGCAAAGGGTGAGTCAATCACGAAATCCCAATCCAATCGCAGCTCCACGAAGTGAATTGTTATTAATCTCAAACATGTTTCTATTCACTTCCACTACAGCTACTTCTTCTCGTGGCGCGACCCACAACTGAAGGGCGTGGAGGAAGATTGGCTGACGGCCAGAAATTATTGCCGCAGACGCTGCATGGACTCTGTATCGCTGGAGACCAGTCTGGAGAATGAGTGGATCAAGCAACGCGTTGTGGGTGAAAATGTAAGTGGAATAGAAAACTAATTTATACGATTTGAATGATCCTTAAGACAAAAGACTTGGGCAACGAACTTATATGATCTTTAACAAGATCACTATCAAGGCATCCATTGAGCTTTATTTTATTCGTTAACTTATATATGAGTATGTATGTATATACATATATATCATATATTGCATGTGCAAGTCATTGTTGAGATTGACAAGATTACAAGCGATTGGTTGAATCTCTCAACAACTATACATATGTAGATATTTCTTTTTATTACGCCGCCTCGACTGTATATCAATTGACACCTCTGTCGGACACCACTCAAAGAAATTGGCAATAATTTACGATGCTTACTGAACTAAAAGCCTTTTGTTTGACTTATGTCATTTTGGGGCTTCGAAAATTTGCACACTTTCGAATTGGGCCAGTCACATGCAAATGTTGCCGATCCACATTCATATTATAATTGTCGATTTCATTACTTTTTGGAGATTACAATGGAATGGACTTGAGTTGACCAAGTTCAATGTAAAAGCATTTGGCAAACTTTCTCAGCGATTCATCAACATTTTGCAGTCGCTTTTGTTGCGGGCAATTTTGTTGTTCACTGTTGTTGTTGTTGTTGTTGTTGTTCGTTTGTTATGCAACGGAAAGACTGACAAACTGGCAGACAAGTGTCAAGTTAAAGAGCTGTCTGTAACGCTTGAGGCTACGGCTGCTGCGGCTGCTGCTGCTGTTGACCAGCGGCCGGCCGGCAGCGTTTTTGCCTGGGTTACGTGAGAAAATTGTAATTGTAATGAAAACGAAAGTAAGTGTGAGGAAACAGCTGTGGAAACACAAAATTAAATAAAAGAAAAAATCAATATGCATTGTGTTAAACCATAGCCACAGCAAAGAGGAAGTGCTGTGGCTAAATGCTTCCATTGCCAATGCCAAACAAAAGACTTAGGCAACAAACTTGCTGCAATTTGTACATCATTTACTTCATTTGTGGTAACCAATTGTGGTTGAACGTTAACGAACAATGTATTAACCAGCTCTCCACCTTTTTTTTTTTTTTTTTTTTTTTTAAATTGAGAAAGTTCTGTTGGTTCTCTGAATGGAATGAGTTTATGGCCTTTCTGTTCATGTCTTTTCTGTGGAATTAAATTGGTGATAAGCTTTATGGGCATTCAATGCTCGCTCCACTTTTACTTTACATCAGATTTGATCCCCTCATATATTCAAATGAGACAAGTGCATCGGCTTGGCTTCCGCGATGTTGCAATTGATTGATTGCAACGCCGTTTGCAATTACAATGCCGGCGCGGCCCGCAGCAATACAATACAACAACAACAACAACAACAACAACAACAACAGCAACAATTCGATGTCCATTAATTTGTAGCTTTCCGCTCAATGGACTTTTCCAAAGGGCAACAGGCGTGTTTGTGTGTGTGTCTGTGTCTGTGTATGTGTGTCTGTCTGTCTATATGTCTTTGTATACTATACAAAATAAACAGTTTTTATGGCCATTCGGGTGAAAGTGACTGATGAGCATTACGGTTGCTGTCGCTGCCTGTGGCTCTCTTGTGGCTGCTGACAACCGCCGAACGAAACCCGCCAACGGGTGCGGCCACAAAGGGCGCGACTTGGAATGAGTTCGCTTTCAATGGCACCATAATAGCTGCTCACTGCCCGTCTGTCTGTCTGTCTGTCTATTGTTACTGAGCCCAAGCCCCTGTCGATGCTTAAATTTCTACCAACTGTAATTGGTGCCAACGCATTTTCGAGCGTACGACAAAAACAAACTAACGGAAAACTGATATTCAAGCTCGGGCAAGTGCATTGAACTTGAACTGATCGAATTGGGAGCAAAAACTAAATCAAATTTATGAGCCTCTAGCTGTTTATTGGTCATCAATGGATCGTTATTGAATATTAAGATAATTTAAAATATGTTTTAAGATTTCCCTTTCCATATATTCCATACTTGACCTAGAAAGTTAGTTATAGGTCACACATACAATTTAAATGCTAAATAATGAATATAATTATGAATATAACCATAAATTTCCCTATCCACACATTCTATAGCCCGCTTAGGCATACATAATTTCCTATCGTTGCTTCTTTGAAGTCCGCCTTATACACCTGCTGCAGCTTATACTAAATGCCACTGCTTTCTTTTCTTGCAGGTGAAATATATTTGGACCAGCGGTCGCTTGTGCGATTTCAAGGGCTGTGACCGTCCCGATCTGCAGCCCACAAACATCAACGGCTGGTTCTGGACCGCCACGCTGCAGAAGTTGGCGCCAACCACGGAGCGCAACCAGGGCGATTGGTCGCCCACCGGCGGCATTGGCCTGCCCCAGCCCGACAACCGCGAGTTCAAACAGAACGGCGCACCCGAGAACTGTTTGGCTCTGTTGAATCAGTTCTACAACGACGGTGTCAACTGGCACGATGTGGCCTGCCACCACAAGAAGTCGTTCGTCTGCGAGGAGAACGATGCTCTGCTGAAGTATGTGCGCTACACGAACCCCAATCTGCGCATCTAAATCGCTCAGGCTCAAGGCGGAAGTATCAGCTGGGAATGACGTGTGGAGTTGGAGCCTTGAGCAGCGACTTCAAATAAACCAAAAATGATATTTTTATGTAGCTACCATGCAAATGTATGTGTGATGGTGTGCGAAATGATTCGTTCGCTTCGGTGCTGCTCATGTACTCTTTGTTAGTTACTCTTCGATATCTTTTAAACTTCCGGCTATCCTATACATATGTCTTACGTATTTGATGTAACAGTTTTTCCAGTCTCTGCGCTCTTTCTCATCACTTAGTTTAATTATTAACTTTGTATTAATTTATGATTTTCTTAAATTATAATATAACATTCAAAACGACGAGTAAAACTCAAACTGTCTTTTTCTATTGGTCTTCCAATTCATTTAAGCCGGGCTCAAAAGATATGGTAATAATTTATAAGTGATTTTGAAAGAAAGTCAGGTCAAGACGCGAGCGTTACATGATAACATATTTCTTTTGTTCATCTGATATGAAAGCATACTCTGGAAATTTATTGACATCAATTATATATTATAAAGATATTTATTTACTTGGAGTTTATGTAAGTAATTGTTTTTAGATATACAAAACAAGCAAAACTAACATGCAAAGCATTTTCTTTCTCTGTGTGAGCATTTTTTCTATTTTGAAAAGTTGCGCCAATTTATGACCATCTGTGTTAATTTGTTATTATTAATTTGAATAAACAGCTCAACGAACTATTACGATGTAGCTATCGATTCCCTAAGAAATT
Organism: Drosophila navojoa; assembly: GCF_054131105.1. Lineage (NCBI taxonomy): Eukaryota > Metazoa > Arthropoda > Insecta > Diptera > Drosophilidae > Drosophila > Drosophila navojoa. Next base: position 21,408,674 of record NC_142890.1, read on the forward strand.
TTGTGTTTATATCGATACACACCCAACGATATGTTGCAGTATTTTGAGAATACTTTTGGCATCGATACTCTCTCTCTCTATATATATATATATATTATCGAAGTGAGCTGTAAGAGCAGCATTGATGTTTATTGAATTTGTTCGTTGAATATGGATATCGGTGAACTGTTGGCGTTTAAGGTAAGTATATGCAATATGGGGATCCGCAATCCATTAACGAGCCCACTATGTTTGTAAATAACAACAGCCGGAGCAGACGCCGAAGCGACCACATGAGGACGACGATGATTTCGCGGTGCCAGAGCCGGCGCCCAGCGATATTGGAAAACGGGGCGGCGGCGGCGATGAAAAGGCTAAGCGAATGCGCCGTATTGCGGACGCCAAGGAAACAGCTAACTACAAAAAGTCACAGGAGGGTAATGCGGGTTCAGGGGCAGCCGTCAATACATTTGAATTTGACCCAGAGTTGACGGAGGAGGAACGCCTCAACATACTGAAATATGTGGAGAGCGAAGAGGCAGAGGGCGATGCACTGGACGAGCAGGGCCTTAAGAAGCTAATACTCGTGTTTGAGAAACGTAACTTAAAGAACCAAGAAATGCGCATAAAGTTCTCCGACAGTCCCGAGAAGTTCATGGAATCAGAACTTGATTTGCACGCAGTCATCCAGGAGCTGAAAGCGGTGGCAACAGTACCGGATCTCTATCCATTGCTAGTCGAGCTGCATGGGCTGCACAGTCTGTTGGAGCTACTGGCACATCAAAACACAGATATTGCCGTCGCTGTTGTCGATCTGCTGCAGGAAGTCACAGACGTCGACATTCTAGGTGAGAGCAGCGATGGAGCAGAGGCATTGATTGAGGCTTTGCGGAAGGAGCAAATCTGTGCACTGTTAGTTCAGAATCTAGAGCGCCTTAATGAACAGGTCAAAGAGGAATCTGATGGCGTACACAATACATTGGCCATTGTGGAGAATCTGATCGAAATTGAGGGCGACTTCGTGCGCGAGGCGGCCACACAGGGTCTGCTGGCTTGGATACTTAAGCGGCTCAAGGGCAAGTCGCCCTTCGATCCGAACAAATTATACTGCAGCGAGATATTGTCAATACTGATACAAACGGAAAACGAAAATCGCCTGCTGCTGGGAACACTAGATGGCGTGGATGTTCTGCTGCAGCAGTTAGCTATATACAAACGTCACGATCCCGCCAGCAACGAGGAGCAGGAGTACATGTCCAATCTGTTCAATTGTCTGTGTTCCGCGCTGATGGCACGAGAGAACCGTGATCGTTTCCTGAACGGCGAGGGTCTGCAGCTAATGAATCTGATGTTGCGGGAAAAGAAAATGTCGCGCAACGGCTCGCTCAAGGTGCTCGATCATGCCATGGCCGGTCCAGATGGGCGAGAGAACTGCAACAAATTCGTGGAGATCCTTGGCCTTCGCACCATATTTCCGCTCTTTATGAAAACGCCCAAGCGCAACAAGCAGCGCCTGCTGTCCGTCGACGAGCATGAGGAGCATGTCTGCTCGGTGATTGCATCCATGCTGCGTAACTGCAAGGGCACACAGCGCCAGCGTATGCTGACCAAATTCACGGAGAACGATCACGAAAAGGTTGATCGCCTGCTGGAGCTGCATCTCAAGTATTTGGCCAAGGTGGAGGCGATCGACAAGGAAATTGATCAGCAACCAAAGGTAAGTGCTTGAGCTTTTCATTTTTTATTGTATTTTAATTTAGAATTATTGAATATATTACAAATGAAAATTGCCCATTAACAAATGAAATTTTTTTTAGGATGCAGCCATAGATGAGGATGAGGAGATTGAGAACAATTACATAAAGCGTCTAACTGGTGGTCTGTTTACCCTACAGCGCATCGACTACATCCTGCTGGAGGTCAGCGCCACCTCCGAAACAGTAAAGCAGCGCGTTCTGCAAATCTTAAACTTGCGCGGCGCCTCCATGAAGACAATTCGAAGCATAATGCGAGGTGAGTGATGATTAAAATTACTGTTACTTGATCATGCCCTTAATCATTGTGAAAATTTGCAGAATACGCTGGTAATTTGGGTGACGGCGACACGGAATGGCGGGAACAGGAGCAGACGCATATACTTTCTTTAGTCGATCGATTCTGATGTAATCCTTTCCCTCTACAGTGACCAGCTCATATGATAATATTAACTAAATAAAAGAACTTCCGTTGGCGAATATTACTTTTCAATTTGTCAATTAGTTTTGGATGAATTTGGTAGATTTTGAAATTTTGAAAAAAGCGTGCAAGGTTTTAAATGTAAAAATTGTTGAAAATTAATGCAAATACATGTAATTGCATGCGCGTCCCATCCGGGAGTAATCCATATCCTGTCTGCTATCGCCATGATTGAACTTGTATTTCAGATATTTATTTCAATGGCTGCCAGATCTATTTAGTTCTAATTTTTATTTTCTTTATGGTCCCCATTCGTGTTTAGTTTTTGCATTGCAAAATATTTTCACATTTCAATATTATTAAAATGGTTTTAATTGAAGACATCAAAAAGCACGCTTGAAGTTATTCGATTAAATAATTTCTAATTATTTCAATAAATTTTGCAATTGAAATATTGGTGGGGTATTTGTTTTAACAGAGGGGTCTCGTTTGTGGCTTCTTGGATTTGGCCTCTTCCCATTCTTCTCGCTATTTCTTTTTGCATTTGTCGCCGCCTTTTGCCCTGGAGAAGTCGATGCAAAATATGAATGAAATGAAGATAAATTTAAGCAATCTACGCAAAATAAATTTATATTATGATCTTTATGAGTTGAACCAAACAGTTACCAAATAAAGTTCTACCGATTTGTAATAGTATTGCATTTTAATTTAAAGCGAAATTAATTTAAATTGCGTAATACACGACTCACTACTTTTGAAGCAGTTCGCAGATCAATAAATTATATGTTTTGCAAAAATCACGTTCAACGTTTGGATCAATAGCTGGTGGATTACTAATATATATTTAACTTTCGTGCAAATATCAATACATTTTCGTTTAAACGCTCATCAAGTTATAGAGGTGCAAAAATTTATAGTTCTTAGGATTATTCGAAGTGACATAATATTTTGACGTTTGTTTGTTTCAAATTCACAACAATGACGCCACACGAGCTTATCTTTCATCTTATTTGTAGATTAACGATTTTTGCAAAATTGTTCAATTCTTTTAATTCGATTAATCGAAATTAAATATTACTAACTACGAAGCGTTGCATAGCAGTAGTAGTTTTTTATGTGAATTGTATCTAATTTGTTGAGTAGATGTGTTTTTGTTTGTTTGTTTGTTGTTGCTGTTGTTTGTGTTCTACGTGGGCTGTGTGGTTGACTTAGCCGTTTATGGGATGGATCTACTTCTGTGCATCGGGAATCTCAAAGTTAATATCCATGTTCATTTCACGAGCCAACGAAACAATTTGTGCCAAATGCACAGCCATGTCGGCAGCCTTGTCCAAATCATCTCGTGCCAAAATCTTCAATCCTGAGTTACGAATCAGTTCGCGAGCCTCCTTCACTTTAGTGCCCTACAATCAGAGACATTATTTACTTAGATAATGCAATTTCCCTTTAGCTAAACGCATTTAAATTACCTGCAAGCGCACAACGATGGGTAGGTTAAGATTCAAATCTTTGGCAGCGGCTATGATACCCTCGGCAATAACATCACAACGCATAATGCCACCAAAAATGTTCACTAACAAACACATGACCTTCTTGTCGGAAGTGATAATCTTGAATGCAGCCTTGACCGCTTCAGCTGTGGCGCCACCGCCAACATCAAGGAAATTGGCCGGTTCACCACCATACAACTTGATAATGTCCATGGTGGCCATGGCCAAGCCAGCACCGTTAACCATGCATCCGATGGTACCATCTAGCGCAATATAATTCAAATTGTATTTGGCCGCTTCGACCTCTTTGGGATCCTCCTGGGTCCAATCACGCAAGCTGAACAGCTCCTTTTGCCGGAACTCCGCATTGTCATCAAAGCGCAATTTGGCATCCAGGGCAAAGACTATAATTGATGATGCAAAAATTTAATTAAAATCTGATACACTAACATATTTTTAAGTGGATTTTTGTTTAGTAAATCTCAGTTGAACTTATAGATGCCAATTGGGTGATATTATGTTGTGTGATTTCAAAGTGCAACCAGATATATAAAGCAGTACTTACAGCCTTTATAAGTCAGCATCATGCGGCATTATTGACGTTATCATGATATAGATGAATTATGAGTTAGTTAAGGAAAAATGACATATGTTTTAGTAGAGTTAGTTATCGTTAAGAGTTCGGCAAGCTGACAACTTACAGCCAGTCATGGCATCTTCCGCATAGGGATTGATCTCAACTAACAGTGCATCCTTCTTCACAAACAGCTTGTAGAGGTTAAGCAGCATATCAACGTGTTCCTGAGCATTTTCACCACCCAGACCGACTTTGTCAATAACGCGGCAGGCCTGTTCTTTGGTCAGTCCCTGGCCAATATCAATTGGCTCGTAAATAATGGCATCGGGACTATCTTTGGCAACTTCTTCGATGTCGACACCACCCTCCTTGGATGCAATTAGGACGGGTCCCTGATAGCAATATAAATTAGCATTAAATCTGATTTTCCTTTGACCACCTGATTGTGGAACTTACATTGAAAGCGCGCTCCAACATGACAGCAAAATAGAATTCACGGCGAGGAAACTTTCGCTCGGCAACCATTACCTTCTTACATAGACGACCTGCTTCGCCGGTTTGCTTGGTGACCAACAGCTGATCGATCATCTTCGAGGAAATTTCCTCTGCTGACTTCGGGCTAGACAATAGAAAAAAAATATTACTACAAAAGTTTATAAGATGTAAAAATATTACTTACTCGAAGACGACACGAACGCCGCCTTTAAGGCCATTTTTAAATGTGCCTTTACCACGTCCGCCAGCAAGAACTTGGGCCTTAAGCACCAGATTATCTGTCTTTAGTTTTTTGGCTATGTCATGAGCTTCTTTACCATTCTTTGCAACGGCGAAGCTGAAAATAAACGAATGAGTCATCAATGAGAAAGTTTTGTGGCTCCGCGATTATGTTGCAGAGTACTGAAAATAATAACTGATAATAATGACTACGTCAACGATTCTTATCAGTTGAATAACTGGCCATATGTTTACCTGAAGGTTATTCAAACTGATATGTTAATAAACATATTTTTATATATATGCTGGTTAATCTTTTCTGAAAAGTTTCTCTTCGTAAGGCCAATGCTCAAATTTAATTTTGTGAATCTTTTATAAAACATTTAAAATTTACTGAACATTTTACTATTTATATATTTATATAAGGAATATACAGTCAACTTTAGTAGTAGGGATACTTCTAAAAAGTTATTATTTTTAAGTATACAAACAGGTTTTGGTTACAAAAATGTAAAATTATATATATTATTATCAATATCTGACGAGCATTCGGTCTGTTTACTAATATTTACTTAAAGTTAAATGCAAATCATAATCTCGTTATATATACAAATGTATATATATTTATTAATGATTGGAATGCAAAAGGCAAAGTCCGTGAAACAGTTGCCGTAACATTTGCTTGCACTTTGTACCGTACTTTATATTACTTATATATTCAAATATGTATTTTCTTTGTACTTACCGAGGCGTTGGGATGTTGCTCTCGTTCAGCAGCGTATATGAAACATGTTCCTGAACATTTAGGTTTCTTAACTGCTGCAGCCCAATTGGCGAGTATTTCAGGATCTGTACGAGAGGGAGAGCGAGAAAGAACAATATAGTAATAAGCAAAAAGTCACGAGCTTCTGATTGGAAAATAATACAGGCAAGGGCATGACGCATAAAATAAACTCGAAATGATGTCTGTAGGTCATAAACAAAAGTCGTTTTTTTGCAAACAAACAAGTTGAGGGAGACGCGACAAATAACGGCATCTCATCATGTTAATCAAATCTAATTCACATAGATTAAATTTTTAATTAGTGGGCTCGTCTGCGATAGCAACAGTTGTCAACTATGCCCACGGTTCATTGATAAAAAGAGATCAATTTTGGGTTTGTCGTTCAAGGTCCCATTTTTACCTTACACATAGTCGACCATTGCGTCACACACACACATACGCACCTTTCCTACGCATAAAAAAACAACAACAAATTGATCGCAAAGACCGACAGTCAGGTGGCTGTTTGTGCAGCGCTCTCGTGAGAGCAGCGTTCACCTTGTGAATTTGTTGTTGGTTTTAGGTGCTCTTTTTTGCAATTATGTAAAAGTACCACGGCAAATTATGCATTTGTCAATGTTGCAGCACACTTACCTTTGTCACCGTTTTGGGGTTTATTGTTTCAACAAAACTACCCCCTGCACGCGCCAAAAAAGATGCCATTTTTCGTCTAAAATGAATGAAACTAATATGAATTTGTTGGCACTTATTCCAACACAATCTACTACTCACTTCGGTCGCCTTCTAATATGTATTCATTTAATAAATTTGTTATCGATGTTAATTTTAGTATGTTTTATACGGGCACACAACTGTAAAACATCGATTTGTCGATAGGTAGCTAAGTCGTTCCTCGACTGAATCAAATCCAGTGACTTTAAAGGGTGAGCAGCTATGATTTACATAATTTGATGCAAAACGAGGTTATAAACCCCCTTTATGTGTAAAGCCAGTTCATATTTTCATAGATGTTATGAACTTTCTGTGCGTAAGTTTAGTATCCCGCCAACTTCAGTGTCGCCTATCGGATCTAGCGATGTTCAAATTTTCGATTGCTCGCACTGAGGCGCTCAACTTGAAATACGAAAAGTAGATGTCATTTTATATAAATGACGCGACACGTATGTCATTAATACTTGTAATTTTTTAGTACGACAACGTTAGACGTTTGTGGATAGTACCGGAATCAAGTATAGCAAAAATAAAATATGGATCATAAATGGGCTTATAATCCACAGTTGCATGAGCCACATCAAGGCGATTCCCCTAATCAAACAATAGTGAACGAGAATCCTCTTGTACGCCACCTGCTTAACCTTATAGACGAGCAGAAACATCGATTGAAATTGGAGCAGTTTGCAAGATTTGAACAAGAATTACAGCTGAAAGCAGCGTTGCAGAACCAAAACAATTCACTCACAGAGAACAGAAAGCTGAATGCTATGTTAAGAAATGCCAATTATGAGCTTTCTGGGCTCAAATTGCAGCTAAAATCAGACCAAGCAACACAGCTGAAAACTGTTTTACATAATGAAGACACTTTGATTGCAACTAACAAAATGCTGCTTGCCGAGAATGCCGAGCTTGCTGCGTCCCTGGAAGTTAAGGAGCATCACCTATGCAGTGAGAAAACTAAGGCAGAGCAACAAATTGCACAGGTAAAATACATGTACATATGGATGCATTCCTAGTTAACCAACCTGCAATATTTATTCAAATTTAATTTTAGCTGAAAGAAAATCTAAATGGAGCCGATCGCGAACTGAAGCGGTGCCAGAATCATGTGTATGCCTTAACTACGATCAACGAAATGCTAATAATTGGTAATGAAAAACGCGACGAGATAATTTTTGAATATAAACGCAAGTTGCAGAAATACAAGAACTTAAGCATGTCATCTGACTCTGATTCTTTATCGAGAGACAGTTCTTTTGAACAGGTAGAGCAAAAGGCGAATAAATCTCTAGAAGAAAGAACTGGGAACAGTGTGGGTGAGTAGACAAGCTGATGCATATTTGTATAGCTGGTATAGATCTATTTGAAATATCCAAAGAAGATCAGGGCTTGCCCCACAACACCAATGCATCGCCTATTCATTTGGAAACTTATGCCGAGTTTCGTCGAAATTTATGTAAAGTAGTTGAAAAATCAACTGATCAGGATCTGTGCACGCTATGTGGCTGGCGCTCGAGCAGCGAGGCAGAGCTTAAACTTCACCTGTTTGAGAAACATGAAATGGAATCGCTGTCATTGATGTTGGATAAGTATTGTCTGGATTAGTATTTCACGAAATCTTATATAAATAGCATTCAATGTGCTTAAGAAGTTCCCGACTGTAGAGGTGCACTCCCGGGATTGCTGAATATTATCCGTCCATGACATTGTTGCATTTTTGTGTACTTTTTTTATTATTTATTCTTTTTTTTTTTTTTGATTTTACATTGCTTGTTATGGTTGGACATACAAAAAAAAAAAAGGTTACATCATCACATACAATTAACATACATACAAGAGAATAAATAGGTTTAATAATTCTAATAGTTACACAAATGAATTTAGATTATTTAGCTGAGTTCTCAATCTGGCAAACGTACACTGAAAGAAAGCACGCCGCATTAGCGCGCACTTCGATTGGTGTGCTTGGTGTACAGTGTACGAAATTTTTTACACTTTAGGGACGAAAGTACGAAAATTGAGCAAGTGCTTCACTTGAATGGGCTTAGGCATAAATGGGAAATCAACCGCGGCATTGATTCGCTGCAAGCCTTCAAGGGAAGCAAATGCATTTTCATGACGCCGACAAGGCACATGGCTCAGATGTATAGATCCCGATCCTGATGCACTGTCCAGCACCGGTTCTCATACATGAGCATGGGCAGAGTCAGCCGGATAGACAGATAGAAAACAATAGATAGATACATTAATAACATTGCAATGCTTTTTTAAAGTTGCATTTTCCATTGAACTCTGTGCGGAGAGCACAATGCAAAATGTGAAGAGAAAAGAATTTTGAGTATATTTTCAAATGTTTCTCGAAATCAAATTGGTTATGTAACGAAATTTTGGCAAAGCTTTTGGGATAGCAGCAAAAGCAAAATACCAAAAATTCGATACATAACAAAACATATTGCTTTCGAGCCCTATAAACTTGATGATGTTCTGGAATCACATATAACAATAAACACTTAACACATATTTATCACATAGATTTACAAATAAAGACAAAGACTAACACAGAACGAAACGAACGAACATAAAACACATTAAAAACTAACATTCGAAACTACATTTCTGTTTTTAAAACAACTCTGAATGCCGTCACTTGAAATGAATGTAAAATTTAAGCCTGGTGCCAGACCGGCGGCTTCCTTAGTTCAGCACCACATCTCTCCAGCTCCTTAGCTCTTCCTTAATACTCCAAATTCGCTTCAATCATCTGAAGCACACGCTGCCGTCCGATTTTGTTCCAGAATACATGTGGCTCAGCTGAGCCCGTCACACTACGTGGCCCGCTATAAAATAAATATTGAATATTGATTAGGTTTTCCAATTAATAAAAATTAATAAACTAAAATACAAAAATTTATTTAATTGGAAAATAACATGCATGGTTTCTGTCTTTCTATCTTCTATAGCGTTACTAAATAAAATTAATAATAAATAAAGATTAGGTCTTAGACGTTAACGAGGGTAGTAAAAAAAAGTCAGCTTAACATCTTCGTTAAGAGACTTTTTCTTTGCCTACTATTATCGCATAAATGCCAATATTCTCTTTTCGTTTACTGAACAAGTATTGAACATAATAATTGAAATATTACCTAATTTACATGCACAGTTCTAGCTGACAGATAACTTACTTCTGGAAGCAATCGAATCGCACGACGCCATTCTCGTTGATCAGACAGGAATGTATATCAATAACTTTCAGGTGTCGCCCCTCGTTGCGTATAAACTTGTTCAGGCGCAACACCTTGTCGCATGTCTGCTTGTCGTGGCGATAGTTGGCCAGCGGTGCGAGCGTGGTCAGCACAGGTACAAATCTACGGCTATGCATCTCCTTCACCAGCTGACGGAAATCGTGCTCGATCTGCACTAGCGGCCTGCCACGCATTATATCCACGGAGCCGATATTAACGATGATTTGCGTCATCTCCGGCAGCTCGACAAGTCGCAGCCGTTGCCTGGCCGCATTGATCGTCTGTCCAGAGATGCAGAGTCCAGACTGCAGCACCTTCTCGTCTATTTATGGGTCGATGCGAAACCAAACACGTGAGCACACAAATATCAATACCAATACCAAGACCAAAGCAATCCATATTACACTTACACTTCTTGAAACGGCACTTCAGCTCCATGCGTGCCAGATACAACAAGAAGTCGTCGCCCAGCAGTGGAAAGTCCAATAGATATGCATCATAGTCCGAGTTGATGGTGAACATGGAGTCATGTTGCGATGGACATGACAACGTTGTTGGCGTGGGTGTGAATTCGTTTCGCCTCTTATGTGTGTACTCCTCCAGGTGTTTCAACTGCTGAACTACTTGTGGTTGTTGTTGTTGCTGTTTGTGCTCTGCCGACGGTGCTGCCTGTAACTGTGCAGGATTCAAAGTGTTCGAGTAGATGTTGCTGCTGTTGCTATTGCTGTTCTTGAGAGCATTGGGCTGCGGTAGCTGATACTGATTCTTGCTGCAAATGAAAAGTTGGTAGATACAGATACAGATACAGATATAGATACAGATTTAGATATAGATATAGATATAGATATAGATATAGATATAGATATAGATATAGATATAGATATAGATATAGATATAGATATAGATATAGATATAGATATAGATATAGATATAGATATAGATATAGATATAGATATAGATATAGATATAGATATAGATATAGATATAGATATAGATATAGATATAGATATTAGATATAGATATAGATATAGATATAGATATAGATATAGATATAGATATAGATATAGATATAGATATAGATATAGATATAGATATAGATATAGATATAGATATAGATATAGATATAGATATAGATATAGATATAGATATAGATATAGATATAGATATAGATATAGATATAGATATAGATATAGATATAGATATAGATATAGATATAGATATAGATATAGATATAGATATAGATATAGATATAGATATAGATATAGATATAGATATAGATATAGATATAGATATATAGATATAGATATAGATATAGATATAGATATAGATATAGATATAGATATAGATATAGATATAGATATAGATATAGATATAGATATAGAGATATAGATATAGATATAGATATAGATATAGATATAGATATAGATATAGATATAGATATAGATATAGATATAATATAGATATAGATATAGATATAGATTAGTATAGATATAGATATAGATATAGCTATATAGATATAGATATAGATATAGATATAGATATAGATATAGATATAGATATAGATATAGATATAGATATAGATATAGATATAGATATAGATATAGATATAGATATAGATATAGATAGAGATATAGATATAGATATAGATATAGATATAGATATAGATATATAGATATAGATATAGATATATAGATATAGATATAGATATAGATATAGATATAGATATAGATATAGATATAGATATAGATATAGATATAGATATAGATATAGATATAGATATAGATATAGATATAGATATAGATATAGATATAGATATAGATATAGATATAGATATAGATATAGATATAGATATAGATATAGATATAGATATAGAGATATAGATATAGATATAGATATAGATATAGATATAGATATAGATATAGATATAGATATAGATATAGATATAGATATAGATATAGATATAGATATAGATATAGATATAGATATAGATATAGATATAGATATAGATATAGATATAGATATAGATATAGATATAGATATAGATATAGATATAGATATAGATATAGATATAGATATAGATATAGATATAGATATAGATATAGATATAGATATAGATATAGATATAGATATAGATATAGATATAGATATAGATATAGATATAGATATAGATATAGATATAGATATAGATATAGATATAGATATAGATATAGATATAGATATAGATATAGATATAGATATAGATATAGATATAGATATAGATATAGATATAGATACAGATACAGAGCCAATTAAAATCACACTTACAGATGCTTCCAGTTGTCCTGATAGACTCCGTTGGGCGCCAATGCTGCAGCCGTGGCCAGGGGCTGCAGCTTGGCCATCTTGACAGCTGGCGGCTTCTCGCTGGAGTTGAGATTAACATTGAAGTGGGATGGCATTCGCCGTTTGTATTGTGAGCGCCACAAACGTGGCGGCTCCTGTGAGTACACCATCTGGTTGTTGTTGTTGTTGTTGTTGTAGTGTGTGTTGTTGTAATTGTTTCGACTCTCACGTTGGCGCTGCTGCAATATCATCTCGTGAAGATGGCGGGTCTCCTCAGTGGGCTTGATGTTAAAGATGCGCGTGCCGGATTCACAGCACTCCGCCGTGACGTGCGGAATGGTTAGCAGAAAGTCTGTGATGTTGTCGTGCACCGGAAATGCAGTGCCCGTCAATTCTCGATACTCATCTGTATATAGGGTGCAAATGTTAAAAATATATCAAAAAGATCTGATGAATATGGAAATGAATTGGTCTTGAAAAGCCATGAAAAAAAGAAATGTAGAAGCGTTTTAATAATTTTACTATACGTGTAACTGAAGTTTTGAAATATTTACTATAAATTGTGGAAAATGGGTAGAACAGATGGTACTGCTTTGATTACTGCAAAGATTAAAAACCTAGAATTCTTAAATATATTTTTGGCTTATAGTTCTAAGAGGTTATTATTCTGATTTAGTTAGATTCGAAAATTAATCAGCAATAATCAACAAAAACTTGATCAACTTTCTCAATTGCAAATACTTAGAATAGTCGATAATAACCGGCTGCCTCTTTGATCACGTGACTTATAAAATATGTTATTCACTTTCTTTGCACACTTTATCTTTATCACTGTCCCGAAATCCAAAGCTTCCCCGGCTCAAACTTACTTTTGATGCTTGATATCGTGATACCATTCTGGGCATTAGCCAGCAGTATGGCGCGTATTTCAGCATCAATGTCGGGGTACTCGTCACGCACCCCTATATAGGTGTTATCCATGATGGTCATGTCGGAGCTGATGGTGCTCGATATGAGGGTCGATGAGAAGAGTCGCGCTACAATTTGCAGCTCCTCCCCTGCCACCTGCGTCTGCTTCTCTTTCTGGCTGATGCCGCTGCCAAGTGCTGGCTGTAGCTGAGCTGCTGCTGTCCGGGCACTTGCCAAAGTCTGGCGTGCTGTGAAGATCCTTTTGAATTTGCGCAAATAGGTAACTTTCTCGTCCAAAATGGAGCAGTCCGTGCGGACAAATATTTTATAGAACTGCCCAGTGCCGCGTTGGTGTTTGTGCTGCTGCTGGGCTTGGCTCTGGTGTTGGCGTTGGTGTTGTTGCAGCTTGAGCAGCCAGTGCTGAAAACACGTGGTCAGCTTTTTCTTCAATGCCGTCAGGCGCCGGTTGTAAGTGTTCGGCACGCTGTGAAATTCACTTCTGAATGTCGCCATCGCTGAGGCGAAAATGAGTTTCTCCATTCTCCGCTGCGGCTGCCATGTGCTGCGCTCTATTGCTCTCGCGCTCACCCTCTCCATACATCATTTCTTTTGTGGAGAGTTTCACGGTGTGCGTGTATTTGGTAGCGATCAATGCAATTTGGCAAGTGTGAGATTAGAATAACAGTAGCTGGTGAGCTTTTTTGCTTTGGCAGATTTGTCTGTGCAGTAGGGTGGCTCACTATTTGAATGCATTAAATAACATAAGTGCATATGTATATAGGAATGTTTGTATGTATGTATGTTCATTTGAATGAAGAGTTACTGTAGTTGAAGAGCTTTTTTGCTTTTGACTGCTCTGCCCAGCGAGTAGGGTGCTTCACTACCAATAAATAAAATACATATGTGTTCACATTTAGATTGTATATATATACATATACATATATATATATATATATATATATATATATATATATATATATATATATATATATATAAATAGATATTTTAGATAAAGTTTATAATTTATTGCTTTCTATTAACGTATTAATTTGGTATACGGTTAATCCAGGAGTATTAATATTCTAAGATTCTCTTCATTGGCTTTTCAGTGTACGTATGTTTGGAGACCTTTGCATGTTTTTATACGAATCAATAACTGCATAACAGAATGTGAGCTTTAACTGTGGCTTGTATACTATAAGCATTAGGGTGTTTCAATAATTATACGGGTATAATAAATAAGTATTCATGCTTAGGCTTTTTATATAAAAGCATTATTTAAGTACTATATTAAAATGTAGATACAATTTTTAATGTTAAAAGCAATATAGTTTTATATAAAAATATTAGCAGACTTTTTTTTAGTTCTATTTATTAGCTTAGTTCTTTTTTTTAACTTAGCAAAAGTTCTTGGAAGTTAAATTGTTTGCTTGTAAAGCATTTGAGGCACGTAGCACGTATTCTTTAAAATGTTTTCAACACTTCGGTCGTAAAATAAAATTACCTGACAATTAAGCCATAAAAAAGCGGTAAAAGGAAAACAACAATTTCAGTCGATCATTTTTATATTTAGCCAGATAGGCAAATTTTATGAATATATATGTATGTATGCTAGATAATTTTTGTATATCTTTAATGTTTTATTATTAATGCGATAAGTCGCCTATAATTGAAAGCAATTGCCACCTTTAAGCCTATAAAATATTTGGAATCAGCTGCTTATGAAATTTTTACGATGTTTGGCAGCTGGTTTTTCCAGCTCTTCCGTCAGACAACGCTTAAAAATATTAAGCAATTATGCTATAATAAAAATACCACGTGCAACGCCAATCTTGAAATTGACTACCGTATAATACGATACCCCTCTTTCCATGTCCCCCTCGCTCTTTACAACTCCCCAGATGATTATCGAATAATTTCACCTGGCTGGCTGTGGAGGATAATCAGACAGCTTTGATGGATGGTCCAGACACCCTCTCGGACAGTGGCTCACGAATCAGGAAAGAAAGGAAATACAGCAGACAGCGGGCAGAGAAAGAGTGAGGAAATGTGAGAAAGGGAGGGCGGAAGAGCTGGACTGTGCTTTAAGCCCATGTACCAAATCTCTTAATTGCAAAGGAAGCTGCAGCGACGTGCCAAGCAGTAACGAAATGGGCAAGAAACATGTGCTGGACCATTTGCTAACACATTTTCGCATGTTTGCGATTCGA
This sequence comes from Drosophila navojoa, assembly GCF_054131105.1. Taxonomy (NCBI): domain Eukaryota; kingdom Metazoa; phylum Arthropoda; class Insecta; order Diptera; family Drosophilidae; genus Drosophila; species Drosophila navojoa. The sequence continues at coordinate 21,423,790 of NC_142890.1, forward strand.
TTTCGATTTGTATTTGCAAATGTAATCCCCCTTGAAGCTGTGTGGTGTGGGGGGAAATTTATTCAGTAAATTCGTTTGGAGTGTAAATCAGGGAAATGCGGAGACAAACTTTCTGATTGCTCAGCAATATTTTGCTAGGTTTGAAGTAGATTATTTTTCTTGGAAATGAAAGGCAGCGAGAAAACAGCCTAAGCTTTGGCAAATAACCTATCTGGGGAGATCTTATTGTATATTAGATTTTATATTTCAGATCTAGCAAACCTGCCTTTAGATAGATAGATTAACTATCAGTTAAAGACTCACTCAACAAATCAATCATTCACTCTATTATTCACTCCTCCAAATCAGCAATCCCTCGATTAGTTCATTAGTTTGCCAATGATATATTAGGTAACTCATTCAGTCAATCACTCAGATCGTTCTTTGCTTGTTGTTTGGGATGTTCAATCATTCGATTCCACATTCATTCAACTATGCAGTTGCTGTAATCAGCCACAGATCCGTCGATCGAACACTCAATTCTCATGCAGTTCAGTTGATCAACCGCTCCGGTTGTTCGTCAATCAATCACTCATGAATTACTCAGTCAGGCTGCATCGATTGAAGATTCGTTTGACAGCTTTGCGGGAGCGCGTTGGAGCTTTATTCATTGCCGCCTCAACGCATGGGCGACGCTATGCACGACTTAGCATATTCGCATAAATTATGCAGTTACCCGAGCATAGAGGGCGGCACTCGAACATTTGCACATAGATATATCCAAATAGTTGCAATTACTTAACTCAATTTATGCAAACGAATTTCGTTATTGGATTGGAATGTCGGAATGCCGGATTGTTGTAGGTGGCCGACACCTGCTGTCGCCTGTTGTGTTTGAAAATATGCGAAGCATTTCGAAAAATTCAATATTGAAAGCCAGTTGATTTCCATCGGTTAACTGGTTTCATTTTTACAATATGCCAAAACCGAATGATTTCTATTACACTTTGAAATATAATACACATGGATAAATCGGCCTATTCAATATGCTGAGAACGTGCCAGACTTTAAATCTCAATCTCCTAATGGATTTGAACGTGACGATCTCATGTTAATTTATCTAATATTTTTTTTTTATTGTTTGCATTACACTAAGTACAGAAAAGAAGTAATTTTAGAAATACATTTTTAATACCTTTAAAGTTTTCTTTAATATTTGAATTGAATTTATTTTTTTTTTTTTATATATGTATCTATTATTTTAATATTTGATTGTAATACCGATTTTTATATGCAATAATTTTATGTTGTGATTTGTATTTTATTATTTATTTATATTATTATTTTTTTTATTTATTTTTTTTTTTATTTATTTATTCTACTTTTTTTTGTATATTGTGATTATTTTTTTCCTTTTCCGCAATTAGCGTATGTACATATCTTGACTTAAAAGATTTTTCTGTTTCTGATTTTTCGTTCGCAGTTCAATCTGTCTGTTCCTGCAATTATCCTTATTCGTTTGCTTTCCGGCTGAAGTAACATCTGTTACGATCCTGGCAATCCATTAAATCGGGTCAGAAGCTGCAAAAATGCATGTAATTAGAGCAAGGGATTATGAGTGTGCGTGTGTTCTTAATTGTTAATGTTAAAGTTTTTCAGATATATTAACATATATATATATTAAATATTTACATTTTAAGCTAAGCTTGTAATTATTCTCTAAATAGTACACATAACTTTTAACTAATATTCCTTCTTTGAAAAATGCGCCATTTCAAACCGTATATTGTTTACGTGATTGCGTTACGATATTCGTAAGACGTGCTGCTTAACAGCGCAAAGACAATTTCTTTGTTTTCCCAAAAGACAGAGAGTGAGAGATGCAGAGCAAATGCAATTACGTTTTGTTTGACTTTGTTGTTTCACACTCGCACGCACATACACGATGCTAACACATACTACAATACACCGTTATCGCTTACAATTGCAGCTGCAGGGCCAATGCAAGAGAAACAACCACAATTGCCAGCGACGAACAGTGGTTCGCTATGATGAAATTCAGCTGAAGATATTACATTTTAAATTGATTACATATATTAAAGTATGAAAAAAACTAACAAAAGGCTTGCTTTAGGTACAATTAAATTATTTTGGCCTTTAATCAAATTAATCAAATATAATTTGTTCATTTTAACATACGATGTTTGCAGATCTTCTTAGAGCACAAACAAAGTTACACTGTGCGTTACTCTCTCCGTATTGTGCGGGCGTTTTACGCTCTCGCTCTCTGACTCTCTTGAGTTTGTGTGAGACACTATGTCGCTGTTTCAAGCTGAGCCGGTTTTTCAGTTACTTTCTGACTTTGTTGAACGAACGTTGTGCGAGCGGAGCAACGAATTAAACGGCGTAAGCGCCAATAAATGGCGCGCGTTTGTGTTTTTTTGCGTTTCGAATAGCAACAAATACTATGCATAATAATTTATAAATTTCAATAATAATCAAACGAATATGCTTGCTAAATAGCAACGACAACAGCAAGAACAACAATAGTGAGTGAGTGTGTGTGAATGTGTTAAAGTGCAATAAATAAAAGTGCATTGAAAACAACAGCAATTACGAAGAAGCATAGAAAGAATCAAATCAAATAAAACGTCAAAATGACGCGCGAAGAGGAGGAAGAAGTGCGCTTGTTGCTGTCGCGTCACCAGGAGCGCATCATGCTCGATCTGGGCAGCACCGATCTAATAGCGGTGCTGGTCAAGAACTCCGTGCTCAGCCAGTCCGAGGAGGATCTGCTGCTGAAGACCGCTGTCGAGCCACCGGGCAGCGCACCATCTAGCGTGGGCGCCTTAACAAAGCGCAAGCTCAGCGCTGTCGCCAGCAGCAGCAGCGGCAGTGGCAGCGGCGGCAGCGCCAGCGTCAGTGGCGTAGGCGGCGACTACAGCTCCAGCCTGGCCGGCTCCTCGCGCAGCGCCAGTGTCAATGGCGATCATGCCCAAAGTGACAATCGCTCGCTAACGCCATCTGTGGGTGGCGGCGTCGGCAGCGCAGCTACCGAATCTCTAAATGATGCTGAAATTTTGCGCGTCCAATGCGCCAATCTCATCGAGATCATTGCCAAGAGCGGCTTCGAGAAGTTCAAGCAGTTCTGCTATGCCATCGAGTGCGAGTGTCCGCAGCTGATTGAGGATTTAATTAACGATCGTCTCAAAAGCGGTAAGTGACTACATTTCTAATGAACTCTGCACGCCACGCCCCACAGCCCCAACAGTCCCGATAGTCCCATACAAAACATGGAACCTGTTCCACAATCGCGTTGGCCGCTTTGCCAATCGCGATATTATTGCCTCTAAATTATGCGCGTAATTCCGCTCGATCGATTCTAAAAAAAAATTTCCCGTCTCGGCTAATTGGTATTTTCGATTCGTTGTTTTTTTGTTACTTCGCATGGAATGTCGAATTGTAGGCGTGGGTGGGCGTGCCTGTTACGTGGGCGTGCTGTTAATAATTGATAATATCTAAGATTATACGAGTTTTTCGCTTTGGCTCTATGCTAATTTTTTGTTTATGAAGTGAGACAGGTGACACTTGACAGCCTTCTACGGAGTTCGTAGCTACCTGAGCTTTAATGCTTTTTTAATCCACACCTCATAAATACGATGCTTAAATAATGAGAATAAGAATAACAAAAATTGAGATGAGGCAAAAGATTTCAATTTTATTTTTCTCTACAATAAGTAAATACTTTTATCTTCTCTATTTGTTTTAGTTTAAGATACAAAGCTGTTTTTATAAGCACTTCCGATATAGAAATTCTTTCAGATGTTCTGGAAAACAATTATCAGTCTGTATTTGTTTTCGGGTAGTTAACCAAACAAATGTCTGTTTTTCTATCTTCCCTTGAATGGTATGATAAAAACCCAGAGAACGTGCCGCCTAGTGATAGCAGAATTACTTTTAGGCTAGTCATAGGCTAGTCATACATACATACATACATACAAATGTATGTATATAAGCAAACAAATGGGAACTTTAATTAGTAAATATTATAAATCTGTAACTTCTTCCGAAACATATTTTGTGGATTTTCTTATATCTGAGACGCAACCTTTTTAGCAATATATATATTGTTATATTCATCTCAATATGTTAATATTGAATTTAAAATATCATTTACTTAATAGAGGAATGAATAAATTAAATTAAGTAAACTTGATCACTTCAGTAGGTTAAACGATCTTTACATAATCATCTATCTAATCTGATCGCTTGTAAACTAATGCCAAACCATTTGAACAATGTAGTTTATAAATACATATTTGTTCTTCTCCACTACATAACGATTCCATCATAATCAAAAATTCGTACAGCTGTTAAATGGAAACATCCATGCGCTGATTCATTGATTCATTGACCCACAACCGACTCTAGTTGAGACAAGGGAACGAAACGATTCCAGACCTCAACTCGCATGTAAATTTCTCTGAAGAACTGTAAATTATGCCAACGTTGTGGAACAGGGAATCAAGAACAAGCTGAACAAGGTGGAGCAAGGGCGGAATAAAACGAAATTGAGACTGAATCGCGCAGCTACAAAAACAAAACAAAAACAAAAACAACATTCACGTTAGTAGCCAGGCAAAATATAAACTATTGTTGTTTCGCCTTCCTCTCCCTCTTGTCCTCCTTGTCTCATTGCCTTTGTTGTTGTTTTTGTAGCTGTGCATGTGTATTTCCCTAATGAAAACGCTGTTGGCTCGCACAGAAAATACAAAAAACAAAAACAAAAAAAATAATCAGACTACATACATGATACGTGTTCAAGAAAAAAAATAAAAAAACGTAAAGAAAAAGAAATAAACCAAACAAGATCAAAAATGAACTGAAACTGTAGCAGGATAACCTGACAGGCGTATGGATACCCTATAATTGTTATTAGAATAACGGGTTGATTGTAATTTTAAATACGTATTTTTGTTGAGCTTTGCTTACATGAATGATTTATTTATGATTTATATTTTATTTATTATTTTTTATTTATATGCTAGATATAGGCTATACTATATTTCATATTAAAGTCGTTGGTCAAGAAGTATTATTACAGTTAATACAGATCTTTTAAGGCATTATTGCGTTTTAGTATACATAGATTTTATATACAATATACATATGTAGATTTTGTCCATACTCACAGATCCATAATATCATAGGTACATATCTCCACTCGTTTCTTTATCTGTACACTCTCTGCACTGTTTGCGAAAGTATCTATATATACCCCTGTTTTATCCCATTTTCTGTGTACTGAGTATTAATAGTGCCAACAGCAGCAACAAAAACAACTGAAACAACAACAGTTTCTGCTAAAGCCCATGGCCAATGTATAGTACATAAGGCACTCGATCACGTTTTACGATTCTGGCCACGATTACAAGAAACGCGTTACGCGTGGTCCCAATGTCCATGGAGCCAACTTCTGTATGTCTGTTGTGTGTGTGTGAGTGAGTAAGTCTACAGCTGCCACAGGGTTTTTTTTCATCGTTTTTCGTTTTTCATCTATGTATGTATGTATGTATACGTCTGGCTCTGGCTCTGGCTGCTGGCCATTCATCATTATGATCAGCCGCCTAGCTTCATAATCATAATACTTGTGCCTGGGAGTTGTGTGTACGCGAGCGTCGGGGTTGACGATTCGCTTTTACTTCTCTTCTTCTGTTTGCTAATTTCTTGTACGTGCTCTTCTTGTTTGCTATTGCGCTGCGTCGCTGCCGCTGCTGTCTCTACTGTTGCTATTGCTTGCCTCTGCTTTAGGTTCTTTAGCTCTTTGGCACTGCCGCTCCCTCAGGTAGAGCTGATGCAGAGCCAGTTCCCTGTTCGTAAATTACAATTATTTACAGCGCGTAATGTTTACCTGCGTCTCAGCCATTCCCGTTTTCTCTCTCGCTCTCCCTCGTTTACGCTCTTCTTACGCTCTCGCTGCTCGTTTCATCTGTCTGCGCTCATCTGCGGCGCTCCCTTTTGGCACTGTCTTTTGCATTTGATAATTTATGCAGCATAATCTGCTCGATGACGTTTATCGTTTGCCATTTCCCCCGCTCTTCATCTCTCTCTCACTCCCTCTCTCTGCCTGTCCCACTGCTGTTGCCTCTGCTGCGCTGCTGCCTTATTCGCTCTGCCGCTTAGTCGTTTCGCTTAGCGTTTCCCTTGCTTTGTGCGCCGCTCTTATCGCTCTTGTACGTTGTTTCTTGCATGTGTGTGTGCGTGTATGCCTGTGTGTGTCAGCTCTGAGATACGTTTCCTTTTATGTTTATTTGTTGATTTCTTTGATTTCGCTTTTTTTATGTGTATTTATTCTACCTCCACTCAACTTCATTATGATGTTCACGTTCACCTTTTGCTTTCTGTTTTGCTGCTGCGCATGCGCATCCTGTTTTTGTGGCCGCCTTCGTGATTGTTGTTGTTGCTGTCGCAGTCCTACTTATTTTTGCCTGCTGCCCCTCTCATTCTCTCTGTTGCTCTCATCAAACCCACCGAAGTAGGTTTTTCATGACGCGTTTTATTTTGCTTCGCTGTTAACTTGGATTTTCCGATCGACGACTCTTTCGTTCCAGTTACAGACTCAGGATGTGTCTGGCGCCATTAAAGTATTGGCTTTATGCTCACTGGCCAGGCCAAATAGTAGGTCGTCGTGCCTGTCCACTTGCCAGTGGTTTTTATTGTTATTGTTTCAACTCTGGTTGTTGCTGTTGCTGTTGCTATTGTTGTTGTTGTTCTTGTCGTTGTCTTGAACTTCATTCGACAGCTTTGCTTCAGCTGTTGCTCAGTCCTCTTTCTTAATAGTTTGCAACAAGGTTGATTGGCTTGTAAACACTCTACAAACGGGTTATGAACGTTTTTTCTCTTTTGTTATTTATGGAAATGTGCTAAAATGTAGCTGATTGCTTGAGTTTAATGGGTCTGACAGTTTATATACCCTGAATCCGCCTAGGATGTGAATTCAGGGTATAATAGTTTTGCGAAAATATCTTTAACATGGACAAAAAGGCCTGGTAGATCCCATTAAGTACATTATCTCCTTATCAGAGCCATCATCAACTGACTTGATTATAATATATCTATGCTATTTTGGTATTTAAGCATAATTTGAGTCCGACAAAACCTCGATTATCTCACAGTTTTCTTATAATTCGAATGCCTACTCATTTTCCACAATATTAAAAATATGCAAATCATCATTACGCTCTTAAAATTGCATTATGAGAGTGCATGTCAGACAAAAGTTATTCAACAATAGTTAGTCTATAAGCAATAGAGATATAGGAATATGTCATCAGCTTTGAGTAGAGTTCTGGGTATTTCCTAGTCGGGTATTCCAGTTTTAACACATTCTGATTTGTTGCCTTTCTAGTTTTTATCCATTTACAACTGAATTGGTTGAAGCTGTTGTGTTTCTAGATAAGAGAAGCATAGTAAAAACGTAGCATGATTATCATTTATCTACAACATAAAGATATTACTCCATAAAAGAAGTAATAAAATTTATTTAAACTCGAGCTGCTTCTGGGTGGCAAAGTAGATCAGTTTCATATTAATAGAGAGCTCGCCTGATTACAACAACTCAGCTTCATTAGGGACAGTCTGAGCTAGATCTTTATTAATTTCGGTAGCCGTCAAAGCTAAAGCCTGTTGCCCTATTCCTGTGACATGAATTGTGGGCATTAACTTTCAACTTTCATCTTCCAACTGCCAACATCCAGCTTGCAACTGCTGCCGATCGTGTAAGCCGCTTACCCACACAACTGTCACGCCATCGGCGTTTCCCTTGCGCTCTCCCATTTTGACTTGTTTGCGTCTCTTTTACCGATTGCTCGCTTCCACGCTCTTTCGTTACAACAAATCCCCCGAAAGGTGTGACTCATGCAAAGTAACGATTCGGTTCTGTAGTCGCCCAACTCGTTCCCCCAATGCGGACTCGCCGCTCACTCGATCCCAGACTGGCGTCTGTGCCGAGCAACAACTGTTCTGTGGTTGTGTTCGATGTACCCTGTACCTATGAGGGATAAATGGGTATATGTGTATATAGGTGTGTGAATAATCAAATTTATAGACATCTCAGTGTGTATAGAAATATTGATTATATATTAGACTCAATTTGCTAAATAAACTTTTTTTTTATAATATATAAAATTATAATTATAATATTTAAAAAATGCAAAATTAGAATTTAAAACTTGTCATAAAGGAGTTTGTTAAACAATATATACTTTGAAGTATATTTACAGTATAATGATGTTACTTAAACAGTTAGTGGTTCAAGAGAGATCTGTTTCTCACTTAGATATATACATATATTTACAATTTGACATAAAATCCATATAGTATTAATCGATGTTGCTTGATTATCTACTTGTTTGATTCCATTTACTTGCAATATATTGCAAAATAATGATGAAATATATAAGCTGTATATCATTTCGATATTTAAATATTTAAAGACCCAAACAGAATCTTTATGATAATTGATACTGATTGATTAGGCCACAACTTCACAAACATATTTATTTATAATAGATTTGAAAATAATAAACAGATGATAACACAACGCTAATTATTTAATTAACAGTATATTTTTATTACTAACTTTATTCTATTTAGTCGAAATCATTTCACAAAACTCTTCATTAGTTTTGTATATACATATATATGTATGTGTATGAAAAGCTCAACATTACTCCAGGGTATCCTTCGTCAGATCATCTATGCTTTAACAGCACACGGGCTTTTTAAATTGGTTTTTTTGTGCAGCCTGCTGCTGCTGTTTATGCCGCTGCTGCTGGTGCAGCTGATAAACTTGGCACAAGTCGTTAGCCTTTTGCCAGTTGGCTGATGTTGCAGACCCGTCAGATGCAGACTTGCAGCCGCTCTAACTGTTTCGGTTTCCACTGAATAACAGCAACATCAGCAGAAGCAGCAGCAGAAGCAGCAGCAGCTACAGCAACAGCAACAGAAACAACAACAGAACCACAGAAATAACAACAACAAATCCGTTGTATTTACTGCATTTTGACCTGTCGGTGGAGAGCGAAGGATACAGCAAGAGATGTAGAGGAAGAGAGCGAATGCAGAAAAAACTCATCTGCACTCACCGCATGGCGTGTAAATTCAGCCTCCTGACGACATGAAATGTTATCTGTGTTTTTTTGTTCTTTTTAAGATTTTTTTACATGATTTTTCTGTTATTTTTACAAGTCATTAGCTTTAATTTACACGCACATACACACGCTCAGTCATAGTGGAATAGAGAGAGAGAGAGAGAGAGAGAGAGAGAGAGAGAGAGAGAGAGAGAGAGAGAGAGAGAGAGAGAGAGAGAGAGAGAGAGAGAGAGAGAGAGAGAGAGACATACATACATACACATTTCATTCATAGTTTCGATGACGGCGTTCGGGCTCATAAAACGCAGCTGGCGATGCATAAAGTTGCACTTAAAGAACTTCTTCTTCTTCTGCCTCTGCCTCTTCTTCTTCTACTTGATTGGTCAGATACTTGATTATTGATCGTTGGATTGATCGGTTTCCGTTACCTTTTAGGCATTATTAAAATGCGCTTTCAAGCTAGGTGGTATCTCTCTCCTTCTCTCACTCTCGTTCTTTCTCCCTCCATCTCATTTGTTGAAATTAATGATTGATTGGTTTGATCAAAGGCTGACCCTAAACATACATTTGATATATGTACGTATGTATATGTATGTCTATATTTTAAGCAAATGTTTGTTTTAACGCTTCGTTTGTGTTGATGCATTGAAAGTAAATACATTTTGGAAGACTTTCCCATACTATTTAGAAGTATAATTGCAGTTCGTGATCTCAAATATACTTGTTATTAAAGCAACTCAATCTGCTTCTTGTAAAGTATTATTAATTTTATTTTTGTATTTCCACTTGAAATAATTATTACCTGTTTTGATTTGTATGACTCTCACTTTGTGAAATAAGTTTGGGCGTTTAATAGATCTAGCCTTGGTTTGAACTGCATACATATACATACATACATCTATTCAAATGAATGTTAGCCGTGGCCAATGTCTGTTTTGGCAGATAATTTCAGCTTTGCTATCGTCTTTTATTTGCTCATTTTCGATTTCGCTACAGTTTTCGGCATTTAGTGGGCCGTTCAGTCATTATCGTCTCAAGATCGCTGCCTCAAAAGCCCACCAACATTTCAATAAAACTTTTTTCTTTTATTGTAAATGAAGAAAGAAAGTTTGCAACAACAATTTGGACCTTGTTTTTCTGCCTCTTTCTTCTTCTTCTTGCTGAATTTGCGCTCATTGTCTAGGTCCATCCAGGCTCGTCTTTTAATGCGTGTTTTACATGGTCAAACGTAGCTACGTCTCAATGTTGGAAAATTGCCAAATAATGACCGCCAGGCCAACGGGGAAAGTGCATGTAATTTGAAAATAATTGGAGCGTTTTCAGCTGGAAAATGGAGCAACCGATTCCAAATTCTTTCGAAGAGTCCAGTATTTGTAAGAGCTCCAATTGCGTTTATCAGATCTTCAGCTAAAACAATATGTGAAAGCCATGTGCAAGACATGGAAAACTTGTTGGGTTAAACAAATTTTTCTTTTAAGTTAATTGTAAGACTGTTCGCCTATTACACAGATATCTGAACTTTTCTCTGACCATGGGTAGTGACCGTAATGAACAAGAGTTTTAATTAAAATGGAAAGGTAAAATAATCTCGTAAGGTTTACATGTGACTAAAAATATATATAAAAATATTGTTTATATATACACATGTATAATGAAATAAATTTAACAAAATATTTAATAAATTTATATTGAAAAAATAAATTTTTATTTTATGAAAATATATTGCTTATATTGCTTATAGCCAAAAAGGGAACTCGCATTTATTCATATTCAAATTGAGGAAACAATGAAGGAATACACCAAGCTTGACATTTATTTATTTATGTTTTAAACAAATTTTCTAGTTAATTTGTTATGCGCAACGTCGGCTAATTTCCCATATTTTAAAAAATCTCTAACATTGAGTTTTTTTTTTAGTCTATCGTGTGATTTTATTACCCAATTTTCAAGCATTAACCAAATAAATATTTTGTTGTTTTCCAAATAAACAAAAAAGGCAATCAAGAAAAGCAAATAAAATGCTTTAAATAAGCAATTAAAATCTTGATTGAATGCCATCAAAATTCTAAGAGCCGACCGCCCATGGAAGAGTAACGCGATCTCTCGTTATCAGAAATTTATTTGCTTTTAATGAAATCAAAGCACACATTAAACATGGCTTTTGCTGTTTGAGTTCGTTAGGCGAACAAAGGGCGCCAGCGGGCTAAATTTTGATCAGCCATATATAGATATGTACATATATATAACGTATGTATATATACTCCATCTGTGTGGTCATTGAAGTTTTATTGTTTTGATATCTAAGATGCTCTTTGACACGACAGCTGCTGCCTGAGGCAGAGTTGTCATACATATTCAATCGTGTGGCACAGTGGGGCAATGTCCTACATTTCGTGCAGCATCTTTGACAGCTACCATAATATTTGCTTATTTCAGCCAAATATCTCTGTGTGTGTGCGTGTGTAAACAAATAGTTGATGGAAAAATATGTCGAGTTGCAAATAACAAAATTATACGAATATTGTTTCAGTTGAAAGTCGATTATAATGTTTGGTCTCTAAGCAAAAGGCGATTCCAAGAGAATCTCTTGGAATTTGTAGAATATAAACATGGCAGGAATTTATATGTTTTTTATTGGAATTTAAATAATGCTTGCATTAAATCGATTCAAGAATCAGTTGAGCATTTCAAAAAGTAAACAAAACTTTAATTGTTAAAATTGTAATAATATCTATTATGATTACTCGATTCTCCAACTTATCTCTACTTAATTTTAAATCTTTTTAAAAATATAGAAATAATCCTTTATAAATAATTGTCAATCTCCTCGAATTAAGTTATTAAACTTGTAATAAATAGCTAAATAATTTCGTTATCTACACATCTATTTATTATAGCACATTTTTCGCAGTATTCCATTTTCAGCTGAGAACCTGAATTAATTTTCGCTTTAAGTTGCATGCCTACGCATCACAGCCATTAAGTGCCTGGCCATAAATCATGTAAATTGAAATCAATATGAACTGAAAGTAAGTTCGATTGACTTTGTTGGCAACGGACTTAATTTGGTGCAGGTAATCGGAGCATATGATCTAAGCACATTTATCTTATTCGCATGGAAGGCGTCTCAACAACTAGGGCCATAAATTTCTTTAATATGCTGCGATTTAAAATTTATAGAAAAAATTCAAATTATGGCTAGGAATATACGCGCCATCAGACAGATCATGAACACTTCATATTGGGGCGGGATGCGGCAGAGGGCGCCAAAGTGCGCACAGCTTCCGGCAAATCGCTTGCTCCTGCTCTCCCTTATCCCCGTATCAGAGCACACACACACACATCCGCAACACATGTGCGACGTGCACTGTTTATCTCAATCATCGACAGCAATTCCAGCATGTCCATGGCAATCAGCAGACGAATGGACACTGGACTTCTACAGAGAGAGAGGGAGAGAGTGAGATGTAGAGGAGTGACTCGCACTCTCTATCTCACTCTCTCGCTTTCTGTGCAGTCTCCTCTGGTCTGGCTGCTGGCTTTTAATGAAATTTCTTAATTGAAGCTGCTTCAGTTGTTCGCCAGACGCCGGCCGGACGGTAAAAATATCAGCAGACATCTTTTATGCTTTTTTTTGCTCAGCTTGTTGTTGCTTTTGATTTGATCTATATTAATCAAGATCAGGCTGGCGTCTCATGCCTGGAATGGCGAATTGCCATTGTAGAAAGCGAAACGCATGTCGTTTGTCTCAGTTCTTGTTGATTAAATTACTCAGATTTTTGTGTTTTATTTAAAGAAAGAAAAATAATCACAAAAATATTTGGGCACTGCGTTTTATTTTGGTCATGAACTCGGCTTATGCAAATTTATGGCGATTTTATATTATATTCAACTTGCAAAATCTTATGAATAGACTCTTTTAGGTGTATAAATAAATATTTATGGCTTTTTTAATGAATAATACCTATAAAAAGAAATATGCAAATGCATGAGTTTAATTTAATTTTTAACAAAATGTTTTTTTTTTTTCTGGTTACCCAAGTTTTTTGTTTACACATATATAGACAATATGCAGGCACTCCCATCTGCCTTTGTTGACTTGATGAATATTTAAGATTGCGTTTTCTGTATTATTGCAGTCACATGGATGACTTTCTAGTTAAGTAGCTTAAAAATCCAAGTTTATCTCTAATTTAAATTTGCTTCTATATAGCAACGATCATGCTGTAAGCTAAGTCTTTTACTTATAGGTAAACTATTTCATATATCATGGTATCAAATATGTGTTGTTTATAAAGAATTTTAATAAAGTTTTACATGGTATCAAAAAATAGTTAATATACATATAAATAAATTTACTTTCCTTGCCTTTTGGTCTCAGTCAGGTTTAGTCTATTGCCAATCAAACTTAAGGATGTTTGGATATTGCAAAGTATTTGTTCTTAAGAATATAAACTTTCTGCCTATAATTATTTAATATATATATGGGGTATCTTTTAGTGCTTATGTTCATCTAATGCAATGTATTTTTAATTCCATGTCTTGCATATAAAAGTCTTTGTCATATGATCAGATTTTAGCTAAATAATCAGTTAATGTATAGGCTTATTGTGTTACATAATTATTTACAACAATTTAACAGAGTTGAGTTAAACTCCATTTCCCCTTTCAATTATATAATATTTAAATATACATATATTTAGCTCCCTCCATATACCTATCAAAAGCAGCCTCATGACAGATTTGACCGTGTTGTTGATCTACATTTGCCAAACTGAATTACCAAACATGCCTCTGCCTTACACACGCCCTCAGTCGCAACGGTTCGTTGCGTCAGCAACAATTATTCGATGGCTACGCATGTTACCTGTCTGGTACTGCGCACCTGTGCGGGCCGCAGAGTTCAGCAGACAACAGCGCGTTGATTGGATGCTATTAGGCGTCTATACACAAACATACATACATACATCGTATATATATATATATACATAAATATATATATTGCAATAAATTGAGTTCAATTCGCTTCGTATTTGAAATCGAAAACTAAATACAATGGCAAATTAGATATCATATTGTCATTGGCAGAGGCAGAGGCGGAGACGGAGGCGGTGGTTGGGACAGAGGCGTGGCGTTGGCGTCATATTAGACGAGGTCGCCGTCAGCCTCTGACTTTAGCTCACACAGATCGTGGAGTCGGCAGCAGCAAGCGTGAGATATTTAAAGACTCTGCACGCATTCACGCCCTGGCCGGGCAGGAGGCGGAGGAGGTGGTGGTGGTGGTGGTGGTGATGGTGGCCGCAACTTTTGCGGCTGTGTAAATATTTTCTTTGCACGTGCCGGCCAGCGGAAATGCACAAATACAAATACAGACGCTGGCAAACTTCCTCTCAATACAAAATGCATTTTGGGGCGGATGCCGCTGGCTGTGCAATTATTGATGCAATTTTATGCGAAAGCAGACAAACTGTTGGATAGACCAGTAAACAGTGAACAGTGAACAGGGGACAGAGGACGGAGACAATGGAATAGGTTACAGGGCGTTGCCAAGTTACCCTCAACTTTCGAATCCTGTGGGAAAGTGGAATTTCTCTCAGTTCACATAGGGCTTGGCATATAAATAAAAATAATAATAATTTATTTATTGCGTGTCGCCTGACGTCTGCAATTGATAATTTAATTTCGCGCAATTACAGTAAATTATTTTGTCTGCCAGTTGACCACAGTCGTCTGCCCAGTGCATTGGAGGCGAGAATTTATGGCCATTATCTGGCCAATTTATGCGCTGAATAATGTAAAGTAAGGAGTAGATAAATGCGACATTTGATGACAATTGTTGGACAAATAGCCATTCACCTTCAATTACAGCTTTATTTATGAATGCCAGCCGCAATCAGACGAATAACAAACCAAATTGATGATCGAGGCTCAGTGAATGCAATAAAAAATAAATAAAAATGTAAAGAATTGCGAATATGTACTCAAAGGAATTCTTCAAATATTTATTATTTAATTTTTAAATAAAGTTAAACAGTTTATAATATGCATTAATAATATGCATTCACATATATATTTCCTTTATTGAATCTTATGTAAAATAATAATATAAATAAAATAAAAATAAAAATATAATAATAAAATAAAATAATAATAAAAAAATCTCAAATATATATTTATTAGATAATACATAAAATATAATATATAATATATCTTAAAATGATTTTTGTTGTTGCTATTAACATTTGTATTTATTTATATTTAAGGAAAATAAATAAATTTTTGCAATACATATAAATATATATATTTTATTTAAACTATTTTACTATTTAATTTATTTTATTGCAAAATTTTTATATATAATTATAAACATTTACTAATCCTTCAAATATTTTTGGTAACAAATTTTCAAAATTTCATATATAAATTAATATTTATATTTAAATAATTTTGACAATATCTCATTTAATTTAAATACAAATCTAAAATTTTTAAATACTACATAATTCTATTTAATTTGTAGCTCAGTCTGACGTCCAAATAGTTTGTTGAATCCAAAATAAATAGTATATGAATTTGTAGTATATAATAGCATTATAATAATGAGCTTACAAACTATAGGTAAACTGTTTAAACACAATAGTATATATTACAAACTGTGCACTAATTAGAAGCTCAAGATTTGATAGCACCATAAACTTAAAGAGTCCCATTATGTCCAGCTTACAAGTTCCGCCTACTCGCGATTCGTTCGTAAGTCAAGTGCTTCCTCCATAAAGCAGTCAACATCTGCTCAACCTACGACCTAAATGACGCTCCGTGCCGAGTCAATGGCCAATTTACAGGGCCCCGACTTATGCGTGTTACATTTTCACGCCTCCTACGTGAATATCAGTTGTAAAAATAAAAAAAAAAAACTAAGAAAACATGAAAATTAACTCCACTTGAGGAGTCGGGGCTTCGCCCCTGTTTCCATATTTGTGCTAACAACTACTGGCAATATTTTCCAATGCTCACATTGTGATTGGCAGTTGTAAAGAGGTTCATTAAGGCGCTAATAACCAGCCATGCAGCTATGCAACCAGCTCCGAATTACTCGCCAAAACAGAAATGGAAATGCTCGCAGGAAACGCCCACGCGCTGCCACGCCTACCATCAGCTGAAGTCTAGTGCAGTGTAGTGGCCGGGCTAACAAGCCCCAATAGACATTAAAAATTATTTATTTTACTGTAAGAATGTAAGCAATTAGCGTATAATAACAAAGAGAACAAGCTACATTGATAGACAGTTGGATACCCTAGAGATATAAGTAGAGAGTATTTAATGTATTTATATATAATTAGTTTAGTTCTTGATCTACTTTGAATGAAATTTAGTTTGCCTACATCAGCGACAAAGAGTACAGGGTATTTCAATGCTATAACACCTCTACGAATAATAGCATTGTTTCTTGATATACTTTACATATGGGTCTCATGATACTTAATGAAATAATTTATCAACTAAATGTAACAGCGACGAGAGCTCTATAAATTGTTCACTCTCGGCAAATGTAGCGTGAAATCACAGTACAAGAAAAGCAACAACAAACACCACAATAATAAATATAAACTCAAGTGTTGCATAAATTAATAAATTTGTATTTTCAACAAGAGCCAGAGAGATGGATGGCGATAGAGGTATATGTATATGTATGTATGCCTATAGCTAGGGGGAGCTACCCTCAGCGAAATTTGCATATCAGCGGGCGTGGAATTCGAAATAATGCAGTCAAAGCAAGAAGGAAATTGCTATAAATTACATGCAGCGCATTTTCATGGCTCAGTTGATTTTAAAAATACTCGACAAAACTATAAAATTGATGAGCTGGCTGGATAGGCGCGACATAGGGTGCAGTCGAGAGGTTGGGAAGGAAGAAGAAGACGCGACAGCACGATATGTGATAATGATAAAAATGGTTAAGTGTAATTCGTTGGGCAAGCATTTAACTAGAGATAATTATAGGGGGTTCGTTTTCGGGTTGGCTAGAGGGGTCGAAAGTGGATATAGTCAAAAAGAATAGAAATATTTTATATATTGAATAAATATTATATATATTTTATATTAAATATAAATAAATAAAGGATTTTTCGAATTGCTATACTAAATATAATTAAAATTATTTATTTCTGCACTGAATCGTTGCTTTAAGCATGATAAATTGGTAATATTATTATTAAAACTTTTTTTTTTACTTGTGCCATATTAATAATTGGTATTTATTAAATTTAAGTGAATATCACATTTCATTTCTTGTATTTTGTTTTAACTTATAAAAATTGTAATTTTCTAATGAAGATTTTGGAATGAAACTTAAAAAAACGTATTTTTATTAATTAAATAACATTAAAAAATACATACTAAAAAAATTTATTTTCCAATTAAATAATTTAAATATAACTTATAAATTAAAAACAAAATAAAAATAACTTATAAATTAAAAATAAAATAACAAAACAAATAAAAAAATCAATTATCAATTAATTAGTTTAAATTTAAAAAGCAAATTCAATTTTAAATAATAAAAATGTATAAATTAAATAAATTAAAAAAAAAAAATGTATTTACAATGTTTGTTTCACGTAATAGAATTTATTTTCAAATCCTAACAAAGTAGGTTCTACTTATAAAAACATAACATTAATATTATTATTATACATAGAGTATCTAACAATCGTCTCTCTACCATCACAATATACAGAACCTCAATATTTGTTGTTAATTACAACTTCATTTGGTTTACCCTATCAATATATTCTGCTGGCTTGCACTTATCACTTCTGCTGCTGCTCTGCAGCCTATGCAAATTACAAGCGGTTTGGAGGCATGTCGCTCCGCCCTCTCGTGTCACTGCTGGCTGCCAGGAGGCTGCGAGCAACATATGTTGCGCTGATTGAGCGTCATCTTTGTACGGCCGTGGGGCAGGCCTTGTCGGCCTCATCAGCTCGAGCTGGCCATCAGACAGAGTGCAACAAGAGCAGCAGTTGCTGGGGCAGCTACTTGACTGCCGCCTTCCTGTGGCTGTGTGGCACCTTCGTTTAACATAATTTGTGGCCGCCAGTCATGGCCGTACGACACCCGCTGTAAGTGGCGGGCCGGCACTGTGACTTGATTTTCAATACAAAGCCAAGCGAGTGGTCAACACGGCGTTCCTCACAGTTAGTCGCAGCCGCAGCCGCTGCCGCAGCCTAAGGCTCAGCTTCAGTTTTTTTTAGCCCATCAATGTCCAGCCTCTGCTGTTGTGTTTGTATCTAGATATTAACGTGAGTCCAATCAAACATATGTCAAATGTTGTTGCTATTGTTGTTGTTGTTGTTCCTGATGCTGTTACTCTGATGTTGCTGATGTTGCCTGTCGCCGCTGTCGCTGTTGCTGTTGCTTTTGTCGTTGACTATGCCTGCCTGCATAATCATGGCTTCGATTCACTTTCGCTGCGTCATGTAAATGCACTCACCGACCACGCGGCAGCCCAAACAAACACAGCCAGACACACACACACACATACACATGTGTACATGTATCTGGAAATGTAGATTTGTGTATTTAAACAACGTCAGCTGGTTGAGCCTCGATCTGGCAGTGGCCATTTGCATGTCCCCATATGGGCGCACGTTGTTTGCCAGCGTTGCTGTGTGGGCGCCTCTCGCCAATTTAGCCAAAAGCAGTGGAAAGAGACAGCACACACACACACACACAGGCATACACGCAAGCAAATACATCTACTAAGCCACATGGGCGCAGGCCAACGCCAAAAGTCAAAACATTCAAACAGCCATTCATCCATTCTAGCATCGACATCGTTTGCGTTGTCATCGTGGATATACACATGTAGTTTGGCACCCACACTCGCTTTGCATAGTCGATATCGATGCCGATGTGGATGCCGAATGAGTCTGGCAACAGACGCTGCACTCAGCGTCAGCGGCAGGTCAGCACGATTTTTGCGTGGTTTGATTTAGTGCGCACTGTGGTATGAGTTTCTAGCAAACTTATGTAATGCCACAAATTTAATATTTAAATGAATACTAGCAAATGGAGTTATCATTGGCAAGCGCTTTGTAGTTTGTAAATGCTGAATTTGATTAGCATATTCCAATTTTGATCAAAGCGATTGTGGTGCATATGAATAATTTGTAAGAGAAAGGTGAAGACTTGGAGACTAGCTCTATAAGAAACAGATGAAGTATGATGGGCAACAAAACTGTTTTTCCTGTTCATATAATTATGAATATGTACATACATATACATATGTATATACCTGTTCATATATTGAATGAAATATATTTTCTCATGTACATACATATATATATATTTTATATATATTTGCAAAGCTGTAATTATATTTATTATTATTAATATTATTATTTTATTTATTTATTTTTTGCTTTCATTTCAATAAGAAGCCTTAAAGCCTCTTTGGGATTATAAATTGGCAATTAATATATAAAATTTAGGTTAAAATAGTATGCATACATAATTCGTGATCAAAACTAAAAAGAATTGCTTACAAATTTTTGCTCTTCACTAAAATATTTCCCAGTGCTGAGTCTAAAGTCTAAAGTAAAAGAATACTAATACAAAATAAATAAAAAAAAAATAAAATAAAATAAAAAAAAAAAAAAAAAAAAATAAAATAAAATAAAAAGAATAAATAAAATGAAAAAAATAAATAAAATAAAATGAAAAAAAAAAATAAATAAATAAAATTAATACAATAAAAAATAATTTATAAAATAAATAATATAAATAAATAAAATAAAATAAGAAACAATAAATAAATAATTACCTATAAAATAAACTTGGTTTTTGTTAATAAATCACTTTTTTACATATTAAAATTTTATTTATTATATTTAATTTATTTTATTATTACCATAAATATGAAAAATTTTAATTCTTGGCTTTTTAAATCTCATTTACAAAATTTCATTTCAACAAGCTAAAAACGGTTAATTTAGTAATTTAATTGAAAGCAATTTTGACAGGCGCTCACACCACTGTGCAGCCTGCGGCAGTAGACTTATTAAAAGTCAATATATTTTGCTACACTGCAGTTAACTGACGGAAATTCAGTTATTAAAAGTTGAGCAAAACTGATAGATGGGCTCGAAAACTCAATTTGAAGCAAGTGGATGCACAGAACTGGCGCCTAAATGGGATGATGCACTCAGTTCTGGACTCTGCACAGCTACTGCAATATATATACATACATATACACATGGCTTTAAGATACATTCTGGTTGGCAGCTGACAGGCCACAAATTAAGCGCTATCACAATGGGAACTGGCATCTTTCAAGTTGCTGCAATGGCAGCCGAAAATGGCTGAGAGCATAGAAAGCGGAAGCGGAAACGGAAATGTGCTAACGCCTGCACCTTTTGCCTCCCTTGACAAAACATTTTGTTTAGTTGGCATTTGTGCCAGGCTCTGGTAGGTTTGGTAGCTTGGTCTGGTCGGTAAAAAGCTGAAGCTTCCGCGCACGTGAGAGATAAAAATCCGGGGTCGAGTTGAAAATGAATTAACATTTTGCATGTTACAACAAAAAAGTCCTGGCTCTAGCACTGGCTCTGGCTGTGGCCAGGATAAGCGCAGAGCCCGGCCACAACCCAGCCACATCGCCGCCATATTTCAGCCACATCCTGTCTGTGTGCGCTCGCCTCAACTCTTTTGGGCCAAAGTGTTTTAGTCCTTTTGTGTCTGTGTCTGTGGCAGGCTCCAACTCCACCTGCTGGCCATCATCTGGGCGGGGGTTAACGCCTCTTTGGCTTTAATGGCGCAACTTTAGCGTCCAAGTGGTATAAATTGCAATGCACTACAGTTCAGTTCGCTCGCTTTCAGATGCATATCTCTCTCTCTCTCTCTCTCTCTCTCTCTCTCTCTCTCTCTCTCTCTCTCTCTCTCTCTCTCTCTCTCTGTGTTGCCAGCAGTCAGCAGAGGCGCTGCGGTCCCTGCTAAAAAGCAGTCGGCTTACAGTTCCACACGCTCGTTACTAGTGCTATAATTTATAGTTAAACGAGCAACTGCATGTGTCTGTATATACTAATGGGTATACTCGCAAGTTGTTGGCACAATTTGTTGGTATTGTTGTTTGTATAAATTATAAACTCTTGGCTAAATGTTGCCCAAAAAATAAACTTATTCAAGTGCACTTAGAGACTTAACTCAGAAGTCAAAAGGTCTTAGCCGTAAATTATGGCTTAGCAAAAATACTTTTAAGTGAGCGAGCTAAGAGGGGTTGCCTTAAAAAAATAAACACGTGATTATTTTATATAGAAAATAAATTCAAACTTGAATTAGAATAATCAAGAGCTAATTAGAAACAATTTTAAATAAATTTTATAAATAAATAAAAAGTCTAATTAATTAAAATAATTATCAATGATAAAATTACAATTGAATCTTTTGTAAAATGAAAGTAGGTAAATGTTTAATAAATATATATGTTCTCTATTTAACTTTATCGCTTAATACAGTTAAAACCTAACTAACTGAAAATTTCAATGTTCGTGAGAAAATGTTGGTATGCGTGCCACGTAAGCAGATGAAACTAGTTTGGTCTTTCACATAAATCAAGCAAATGTATCCAAATCAATCAAAATTAACTTCAAAGTGCCTACGAACGAACGCCACATCCGTTCGACAGAGAGAGCCAGCCTATTGTAACGTTAGACAGCAATTTGTAGAGTTTTTGGGGAAATACCCCCACAAAATGCACTCACACACACACATGCACGCACGTACGCATAGGGAGAGCGTAATTATTATTAATTTGTCAAGTATGTAAAACAGATGCCCTATGCACCAATGGGTCGTCTGCACTCGGCGGTGCGGTGGTGTGATGGTGCAGTGGAGGGCTAGGCGCGCGAGGGGCAGCCGTTGCACTTACATATAGTCCAGATGCGGGCACAGCATGAATTTTCGCCCTGGAAATTGTTGTTGTTTGTATTGTAGTTTTTATTGTTGTTGCTGTTGTTGTTGCAGCCACGCGCCAGTTGGCTGGTTGCATCCGGACCGAGGGGAAAGTGCGCGGCAGCCCAGAAAATTTTCAATGCAAATCAAAAATGGGCTTTGCTCTGGCATCTGTGCTTCGGCAGAGACAAGTGCAGACAACATCAATTCCCTACAGACTATGTACTATATAAATATACATACACATATATATATATATATATTGTGCATGTATATATGTATGTATAGCCAAGCGAACCAAATTTGTCTGCCGACTGCCTTTGGCTCTGCATTTGCCGCTGTCTCTATCTATTTTTATATACATTAAATGCATTTGTGCACATTTCGAAATCGTGGCACATTTACATTTCTGCTTCGATCTTGTTTCTTATTTATTTATTTTTGGCTCGGCTTCTTGGCTGCTGTTTGGCTCCAAGTCGAATCCAATTGTAGTTTGATTTCGTTTTTGCCATTTGCGCTGCGCAGACAGTTTTTATTATTATTTTATTTTTCTTTTTGACTGGAAGTGCACAGAAATCTGGATGAAATGTTTGATTCGTTTTAGCAAAAGTTCGGCTGCAATTGATACAGTGTTCAGATGTAAGCTATATAGATGTGAATATGTGTTTGTATATGTATTTATATCAGATTTTGTACTTCCTCTGAGGCAGACTTGCAGAAATTTCTGCGGAGATTGAATGAAGGATTTAAAAAAAAAGTTAAAAAGTAAAAAGAGAATACTTTAATAAATTAGAATTGCTTAAATTAGAATGTTAATATGTGGTAAGATTACATAGATTATATATAAAAAAATATCTAAAAATTTGAAAATTAAATAATAAAATATATAATATTTAAAAATTAAAAATTATAAATATTTAACATGTATAGAAATTAAAAAATAAATAAATAAAAAAATATGTAAAAATTAATTCGATTATTAAATATATTAAAAATTACAAATATTAATTTAAAATATAAAAAATATTACAAATCTATCTATTGGCGGTATCATAAATTACAAACCAATATATATAAAATATATAAAAAGAAGAATAGTATTTACAAATCGAAAAAATATAACAACAATGCTTTAAGGTTTACCTAAATAAATATAAAATATTTTAAAATTCGAATTATTGTTAAGCATTTGCTTGGTTTCACATTTAATTATCTTTCAATTTAATAATATTTGAGTCTTGAAGGCCTTTAAATTTAGCATAAGTCGATAAGCTTTTCTGGCTCCAATTGAATATAAATCTCTCAAATGCACAGACCTGTAACAGAGCAGACATCAGTTAGTTGGATTTGCAGTCATATTAATTTTATCTCGATATCCAATTTGAAGCTCAGCAGCTGGCGATCAATGTCAAACGACTTTGGCTTATCATTAATTGGCTTAGAGAATCTGCAAGTGGCGGCACCAATTACGTGGACTGAAGTCTTTTGGCTTATCTGATCTACTTTTATGCTTATCGATGTGATTGAATTCCGAGTTATTTTTATGCCCTCGACTTTAAAGACAATTGCGCTGCATCCTTCATACATTTCAAGTGCAATTGGTGTCATTGTCCTTGTGCATTGGGGCGTGTTATTTGCCCAGTTAAACAAGGAGCCAAGCGAACGAAGCCACAGCGAAGCGCTCCATGCCGCACACGTTGCCTTTGTTTACACGGTTCATATAGATATGTATATATATGTGCATGTGTGTGTATATATAAAATATGTATTTTTAGACTGAAAAGTAAATAAATTTGCATAGAGTTAACGCTGTGTCGCAGTTGGTGTAGATAGCTGCCCCATTGCATTAAAGGATTACGAGGCTTTCGGCGAGTGCTTAAGCCGGAGGCCAACAATGGCTGCACATAATCCTGTTAGTTTATTTGCCCAGCACAGAGCGGAGCAGCGCAAATGTCAAGTGGGGTACAAACAATATGGTAAACATAGAAGCTATAGACAATGCCAGCCGATCATAGACAATGCCCAGCCAGCTGCCAGCTGCCAACTGCCAACTGCCAACTGCCCTGCAGACAAAATGGTAATGAAGATGAAGTCATACGAACGTACGACTGTCGTATGTTATATGAAAAGCAGAGATACAGAGACAGAGAGTGAGAAAGAGAGAGAGAGAGAGAGAGAGAGAGAGTATGTGTGAGTGTTTACTGACTAAGGACAAGTGACAAGTCATGTTTCGGGCGAGAACTCATTAAAAATGTAAAAAAATGAGACAAAAATTGTAGACAATTTACACACAGACTAGACCAGGCCAGACCAGACCAGGCCAGATCAGATCAGACCGGGCCAAACAATCATGAATTTGCAAATGCCAGCAGAGGGCATCATATCCTGTGCCACAGCCAGGACCATTAATCTTGGCCATTGTTTGACCAGTTGCCGGTGTCACAGTTTATGCATTATGCAGTCCGCTGCTGTTGAGCACTTGAAAATCGATGCATATCGAGTGGCTTAACCCAGCAGCACGGTGGTGCCACCACCACCGCCACCACCAGCACCACCAACTCTCAACTTCAGCTGGCACTTACTCCGACGAGAGATGAGACGAGTGCAGAAATGCAGCCAAGCGTAAAATCAAATAAAACGTCAACGTTCCCCGGCGACCGAGTGTCACTGAGTGTCGAAGCGGGCGCAGGGCAGAGGGACGGATGACGCTAAAAGAGCCAATGCCGCCTCTTTGCCAGTTTACCATTTTACCAGCTTGTGCCGTGTCTGTCTGTCAGGCCCACCCGGCTGTGCGTTGGTGGTTTGTACAACAACATCTATTGCTCGCTTGCCCGTTTGCCCTTGGCTGCCTTGGCAGCCCACGTTGCACGTTCAAGTGTCAATTGGTTTGCTCGGTGGCCACTTTGTTGAGTGCTCACTGTGGCAGGCGCGGTGCGACGCGTGCTCTTTGTGGAGTACGCTTCAAAACTGCCTGCATTTGAGCTATCCCTGCAGCTTTGGCTCCGGTTCACTCCATTGCCTCGCGTCCAGAGAACTTGGAAAATTCCAAGTTGTTTTAATATGCATAATGGCGGCTTGGGCTGACATTTGTGCGCTGAGGTTTTGCGGTTCTCATCGGCTCCTACATTCAGTAATTCGATAAGCAGGAAACGCATTAAACATACTTGACTCTTAATGTCCTAAGTTGAACTGAGAATTGATTCAAAGTTTAGATTAATAGAAATTCTATGAATTTTATTATATTCGTTACTCCAAATCAATTTCTTAACATGAACTTTTTGCGGTTGTTTATGGTGTGAATATCACAGATGTTTATTATATGGATTTCCTTGACTTGTATTGCAAATCCTATAAATTTAAATATATAAATATAAATACATAAGAATAAATATAAATAAAAAAAATATAATAAAATGCAAGCTCATACAGAAAATACTTAAATAAAATAAATAACAAATATCTTACAAATTTAAAAAGTAAAAAAAAATGTTTAAAATTTTTTTTTAGCATGCTAATAATAAATGATATAAAAAGTATAATATTAATATATTTTTTTTTTTTTTTTGCATCTTAAAATTGCCTAAAATTTACAAACAATTAAAATGTAAATAAAATTTCAAAAAAATCTTTAAAAATTCTGCAAAAAAAAAAAAAAAAAAAAAAAATTTTTTTTAATACTACAACTTATTTGATTACTTGCATCTTCAAATTGCCTAAATTCCAATATTCCAATAGATATTACTTTTAAATATTTTTAGATCTATAACAATATTTCTTTACTGCTCTTCAGAAAACTTCCAACAAGATCTCCCATTTCAAATGCTTCCCCAAACAATTATACACGCCCACAATCAGCTCTATGTATTTTGAAGTGTATTTGGAGTTAGCTCGATTTGCTGCTTTGTTTATAATACGAAACTCAAGTGGCTCCAAGTATTTTATGGTATTTCGATGCACTTGGATTGCATTAGTTTTCAGTGCATCGGCCTGTTGCTGGGCGCAACGTTCATGCCAAGTGCCGAAAAGCCACTTTATCGACTGTGGAAAAGTATTTCTTTTTGGTGTTTTCCTTACGGAAAATTGGGTCAACTGCCCTGGGATATTGTTGTTGTTTCTTCTTTTATTTTGGGCAGCGAAAAATGTGGCCGTGTTTATGTTTTCACAGAACCTAAAATATCAAAGCAATGCCAGGTAAAATGCTCAATGACAAGGCACGCCAGTCGTTCCCATCGACACTCAATTCTCTTAGAAATCGAATGCGTTAACCCAATTTCCATATACATAAACACACATCTAAACGTTCTAATGCATTTATATTTATTTTATATATTTCTTTGTTTATTTTCAGGTATGTATTGAGCTCTGTGGACGCTTACTTTGATGTATGTGTGTGCGAGTGAGTGAGTAAAAATGTTGGCATTCAATTAGCATAAAGTTCTGGCAGCCACCAAATGTCAACAACTCTATCAAAACGATCAACACGACAGCGACGCGACGCGACGCGGCGAGCTACTAAGTTATGTGGCTCTTGGCCACAAATTGGCAGCTCGAGCCCGGCCGTGCTCGAGTCCAACTATGCAGCCGGGTTCACCTGTTGCCTGCCAGTGGTCGTCATCGTCGTCGTTGTTGTTGTTGTTGTTGTCGGGCAGCTTAACAAGCTTTCAATTTGTAAACGCGCGTGCTTTGAATACTGCCAAAGACAAACAATCAAGGCAAGGCAAGGCAAGGCAAGCGAAGCCGGGCCGGGCCGGGCCAGGGGCAAATCACCCGAATCCCAGTTCGACTCAACTCCCGGCCAAGTGAGGCACGCGCGCATGCGCACTTTGCACAAATATGGAGGTGGCAGGAGGCCAACCGCAAGACTGGCAAACATTTTTTCATTACGCACCCGATCGGCCAGTCCAACAGTGCTGCTTATGAGCCACAGTCCGTGTCATGGACCCGTTCCCGGCTCCAGCCAGTTCAAGTATTTAGTGGCTACAGATACTCAATTATGCGGCTACAGCTGCTGTTGCCAATTCATTTGCCACATAGCATTTACTGCCTGATTGTTGATACCAGGCGATTTTCACATTTGCATGAGCGCATTTAACGATCGCCTCGACGCATCAGACAAATAAAATTGTGAATGTGCCATATAAATTACGTGTGAGCCCCATTTGTAATGCCTCAGCGTCATGGCTAGTAAATCGTTAATACCTCTCCCTTACATTTTACGGCTGCACATCATGGCCGAGGCATTAAATCGTTCTATTCACTGCAGCTTATCAATAAGCGGACCTGCCGTTCTTTATGTGCGCAATCTTCTCTGGGAACAGCAAATTAGCTGTCCACTTAAGATATGGGCTCATAAAATACAGCATTTTAATATTGGCAGTAGCTTGTCTATTGACTTCAAATTATATTAAATTGATTGCTTTAATCGGGCAATAAAACAAGCCAAGCTAAAATTAATAAATATTTGTAAGCAAAGTATTTAAATTGATATAATTGAAATTTAATCTATTTTGTTTTCTTAAATTGTTGAGCTAAGCGATTATAATTTCTGCAAAAATATTGTTGCTTTTAAATTTAAATTTTAAATTCTTATTCTTCTTCAATATTTTGAGGAGTAACAATTAATAATAATAATTTCTATAATATAATAAATTAAATAGTTGAAGAATTTTAAAAACATTCTTATATAAATTTAAAGTTAAATAATTAAACTTAGGCTTTATAGCCTTTAATTCAAATGGAATTCTTTGTTTGAAAGAAAAAAATAAACCATTGTAATATATTGTAAAGGAAATTATTAAATACTATATTTAGTTTAAAGAATCAAAACAACAACAAATCAAATCAACAAAATAGAGCATCTGCCTAATTAAACCGATTATTTAATAAATTGTCATATTCAATATATCTCAATTTATTTTTAGTTAACGTAATCATTAAGAAGATTACTTATATTTTCATTTATATAAACTTTTTGCTTCCATCACTTTATGCAATTACCATAACAATAGCCAATTTCTTGTTCGATCAGGTGCTCTCGGCCTTACACGGCCGCGAATACGTCATAAAAATATCAATGTATGCCAAAGTCATTTAGAATTCATATCGCAGAACAGAAGTCAATTCAACTGCTTTAAATGGTTTTCATTTTTCAGATACTTTATCTGTGGGTTTGTTCTGACACCTATTGTAAATGCCGGCAACAGCACGAGAAGCCCTGCCTGAAAGGCCTGAACAATTTGAGTCGCTATTGTTATTATTGTTACGTATAATTTGCATAGTTTGTAGACTGGAGTGGAGAGGCTGGAGAGCTTTGGCCATTTTTAATTCAACAAAAATTTATTTACGACTTGATTTATTGTTGTTGCTGTTGCTGTTGCTGTTTTTGTTGTTGTTGTCGTTGCTGTTATATAGCTGCTATTATTTGTTGATTATTATTGTTGTTCTGGCTTTGTTTTCCTCATTACCAGCTTCATGTTATAGCTGCACGTGTTTGGCTTGAATAAAATTGTTTAAGGCAAGTCAAATATTTTGAGTTGTGGGCTGGCAAATGGCCAAATGGCCAAATGGCCAATTGGTCGCTATTGCTTTGAAGTTCATTTATGATGGCCTGACCGTAGCTCAGGGCATTGGCCAAGCAAAGCCAAAAGTACAGATGATGAGAGAGTTTCTTTCAAAAAAAAAAAAGAAAAAAAAGCACAAATTTTTGTGTGGACCATAAATGTAATAATTATGTAATTATTAATAATAACTTAATAATCATAATTACGTGAATTTTAAGCAGTTAATTTCAGTTCAACTCCCAAAAACTGTTGGCAAGATCATTCCTCTTAATATATTCTAAAAGCTTTACAAGCAGTTCCAAAATAGAAAAAAATATGCAAAAATTATTAAAAAATAACTTTTAAAACTGCAAGAAAAAAGCCTAAAGATATCTGTATATAAATTCATATTAAAGAAATCTATCAATTGCATACAAGAAAAAAAAAAAAAATATTATTAAATTTCTAAAATTTGTTCAAAGAAAAAGTTAATATTAAATTTCTAAAATTTCAAACATTTGTTCAAAGATATTTTTATTAAATTCATAACAAAGAAAATACTAAATTGAATATAAGAAAAAAAAAATCAAAAATGCTGTAGAAAACTAATATACTAAATTATATTGAAAATTTGCCTAATGAAAATAATTGCCAAAGCTTAAATATTTATAAAGCTCTTGTCTTTATCAGCCAAAAAAAAGATTGCAGCAAAATTCCATTAAAAGTCGAGCGTAACTAATAACTATATCAAAATGCATGCCAAGCATAAATACATTTGAAAATCCGAATTACAAGTGGAGTTTTTGGCATGGTATATATGTACTATTACACGGATCGTTTACAAATTGTTAAATAACAAATTGATTGCAGTTGCCATAGAGAGGCGGGCAAGTCGACATAAACAACTGAGCACGTTAATAAATCATTTTTGACCAAAATGAGCCACCCTTTTCGCCAATGAGCTGCGCGTGCGACCATTTTTGGTGAAAACCAATCGATCAATGGACCAACTAGGGGCTGCCAATTGGTCAAGTTGCCAACTGGCCAAAAACCAGCCAAATATGCCAAAATGCAGGTGGCAAAATTAGACACAAAACACAACGCCAAATCAGTATGAAAAATATTCAGGAAAAATAAAATAAAAAACAACAAATTAAAAATATTTTGAAAATTGCGCAAAATGTAATAAAAATTGTTGATACTCGTTCGGCAAATGTATAGAGTGTATATTGAGTTTGGGTAAGATGAGTCCTGATGGAAACTTATATGTAAAGATTTGATGTTTGGAATATATGTATGTATATGTAAATTTGTAGCTTTGCTTAATTTAATGTTAGAGTATAATAAAATCGGCAAAAATCCAAAGCTTATGCGGGTATCGAGTACTGGAAGCATTATAAATCGAAACTCGGAAACGAAATTATCCTTCTAGTTGGATCAGAAAAAAAAAGCAAAATTTTCCTCACAGTTTACGTTCTGTTTAAAAAAAACTATTTCTGGCTGGGAAAATATAAATTTTGAGAATTATTTCTAATGGAATTAGATTATTATATTTGTGTGAGATGTTAATTATTTCTATTACTTTATTTAAAACCATGAACAAGCATTCAGCAGTTGCCTATGCCCGATTTTCTTCCCAGTATGTTTGCAATTTTATTTGATTTTTGTTTTGATTTTTGTTTTGTTTTTTTTTTTTTGCTGTCCATTTTTTGTGGCAAGCGACAAAGAAAACTGACAACGTCAACAATTTGTTTTGCTGCGTATGCGATGCAATGTTTTTTAGTCATCGATATTTACACAGTTTGCGAATTCGCATTGTGTGCCAGATTTAGTTTGCATTGTTGGCAAAAATAATTGAAAAGCCGGCGCCACAGAGTCTTGCCAAAAAATATATATGGAACCAAAGGAAAGACAACAAAAACAACGAAATAGCTAAAGTAAATAAGAAGACAAACGATGGTCAATGTCCGCTGGAAAGCAAAGATCAAAAGAATTAAAAACTCATAAAAAAATATATTTATTTATTTGCGTTAGTTTAGTTTCTTTTTTTCTTCTGTTTACTTTTATATTTTGTGCGTTGAAACAAAGCGAATAAACAAATCAAATTCGTCTTCATTATGTCTAATGACTTCAGCGAATGACATCATCTTCGCATTTCGCTTTTAGTTGGTTTGGCTTTGAGTGGAAAACAATTTCGCTGAGCCATGTAAAGCCAACGCAGAGGAGGAAGTGCCTCCATACAATATTAATCATCAGTCAGTACTATTTGACGCCTGGCTCGAATGCAGCGATGCAAAACATTTCAGGCAAAGCCCATCGCCTCCCGCCTTATAAAACCATACCATACCATACCTTATCGTTCCATTATATACCAATTTTGTAAATTTATCGCACCCGCGCCGGCGTGTGATTCGAATAATTGCTTAACAATTTGACGTAGCTGTTGAGATGTTAATAAAAAAAATAAAAAATAAATTAAATAATATTGTTATGCCGTTGGCATACAAATGCTTTGATGTATTATATTACACGCTCAAATCGGTACAGATAGATATGTTGGCCAGATATCAGGTGTGGCTTAGCCACCAAGTATTTTGTTATACATATCAATCTGATATTCTGAGTTATGGACAATGCACAGCCCAAGAACTGCCAGAGGCACCGAGCACCGCATAACATGACAGCAGAGCGAGCTGAATGTGCCACGTTATATTTTATTCACTTTATATGCTGTAATAAAACGAATGTTAAATTTCCACTCACGTTTGCAATTTTCGAACATTCGCTGCGGTGATTTCTTTTTACACTTTTTAGCCACTCTGTATAAGCGACAAAAATTGCGTAATTTCATAAAGTAATAAAGTAATTTCATAAATTTCATAATACAAAATTTTACATTAATATTTCAAAATGCAATAAACTAACAGCAGATATACAAAGGGCTTTTCGTTTGTTTATTTATTTAAATTTATTTGATATGCTTTCCCAACGAAATGTTATAGTCTGCTAAAACTATATTTAATTAGCTAACAATTGGTAAAGGCGTTAAGACTTAGGCTAATTAATGAGCATTAAATTTTTACTTGAAATGCCTCGAAAGCTGTTCACAATCCGATTATAGTTTTAAGCGCATTAATTTTGGCTGTATTTAATTTTTTTCTTTTTGTGATCAATATCATGACCATTAATCATAATTGTTGCGCTTGCTTTTATTTGGTTGGATATTCAAAGCAAAATTGTAAGGAAATCAAATGAGAGTTAACTTTAGGAGAACCTAAATTAAGGAAAAATATTTACTTGACGATATGTGAAGCAAGAAATCTTTTAAAAATATTTAATAAAAGTCTGTTATATAAATAGAGTACATTAATGTATATGTTTAGACAAAAGGAAATATAATAATATAATATAATATAATATAATTTATATATTTTAATGTTTATTTTTTACTATATTTTTTTAGAATTATATTATAGCATATAAACGTGTATATTATGTGTATTTTATTGCATATATATTTATATATTTATTAACATATGTATAAATATTTCTATATAAACATTTCTATACATATTGTTTTTTGTGTTACAATCATCCTGATTATTTATAATCTTACAAGCAATATTTAAATATCTGCCCGCATGCTCAAACATATCTATTGACACTCCTCTGTTGCGGATTATGGGCTCGGCATCTACTGTGCAGTGAGACAAGGCTTTCTACAGTCTTTGATGGAGGCTTGAACTCATCGTTAAATTTCAAAATTTATTGTAATCTTGTGAAGGGCATAAACAAAATTTGACACTTGCACGTCAAAGGCTGTTTTTTTTTTTTTTTTTTTTATGACGCTGCCCGCAAACATTTTGTGTAAACTCAAGCGAAATTGAAAACTTGTCAATCCTGTTCATGCCGTCGGGTCATTAAGTGCTACGTCGCTGGCGTGATTTCCAGAGAATTGGCTGAGCTTAGCATTTAGCTGGGAGATCCGTTTGCAATACATCGATCATAAAATTGGCTAAACTCGCCTTAATTAGCTGCTATTTGATTTTCGCCTCTCAGCCGTACACAAAGACCTTATTTTGAGCAGAACACGAGTAGTATTATTATTCTTTTTTTATAATTGTATTATGGGCACGCGCAAATCGGGTTCTGCGCGCAGGGACTTCGACCCTCTGTGTCTATATGTTCAGATCTTAACACATAACAAAACACCTCATAAATTTTATGGGCCAAACAAGACAAGAGGCAAAGAGCTTTACGCTTGAAGCTAGCAGAAGAGCTGCACTCATTAGTGGCTCAACAAAATGCTGAATCAATTTCAAGCATAAAACTTAAGCCGCAACCAAAGCCGAACTCATAACCAAACCCAAATCCACAGCCAGACCCCGACCCAGCCAAGCCTCTCAGATGCGAGTCGTCGACTTTTACAGTCGCTTGGCCTAGCACCGTCTGTTTGTTGTTATGGTTATGCTGTGATTTTATTTCTCTTTGTCTGGCCATACATATGAGACCATAAATGTTACCATTTGTATATCCATAATATTCTTCTATATATATTTTCAATTCTTGTGACATGCTGAACACTATTCAAGCGTGACGCTCGTCAGGTCTCAGAGTCGACGAGCTGTCGCTAGAGAGCAATATTTAAAAATCAATTTTGGTCTGGCTGAGACGGCAAACAACAAGCAAAACAAGTAAGAGTCTGAAGTCTGGTACGACTAGCAGCTACCCTGCAATTTAATTGAGCTTTTCGTAGGTATTCTATATATTCTATATCTTGCTCTAATTGCTTTCATATTTGTTGGGAAATGTTTAAGGAACTGAGATCTAAAATCTACTTTGTTTTTATATTTGAATAAGGTTTTTCCATCATGGTTTAAATATTTTTTAATGTATTTAAATGTATTTAACTTATGAAAATGTTTTGCTCTTAAGTGAGTTAAAAAATTGAAGCAAACTCAATATCGATATACCCAACTACTTTAAGCAGAACTGTCAAGAATTCCATCAACATATCAAATCAGTTCACAAATCAAATATGCACTTGCATAATACAAATTTTTTTGAGTGCCTGCAGGGTATTACGCAAACCAAATTCCTAAGTAAACACAGTGTCCAGCGCTCTGCTATAGAAGCTCACCCACATAAATAAGTTAAGGCTGCCATTTCTTGATTTCCTTGGAGAACTGAAGTAGTTAAGCATTGTAATCGAGCTTGTTGCCTGCGAATCAAATACAAGAAGAAGAAAATGAAAATATAATGTCTTTGTTCGATTGTGCGCTAAAGTAAAGCTGAAATGAAATCACATATAAAGAAGAATCTAATCGAATATATAGTAAATGCGTGAGCAAGCCATATAAAATTTAGGGAAGAAAACCTCGTATTGCTAAGTGCTCTATAAATATGCTTAGCTTGTTTTTTGTTCAGTTGAATATTTGAACGGTTTTTGGCCATGTTAACGCAGCTTTTGATTGTCTTGCGCTTTTATTTAGTTACGCGCAATTGAAGCGCTACTCGTCTCATAGCCAAGCTGTTTGCTCTGGCGCACCTTTCAGTCTAATGTACACAGTCAAGACAAGACTTAGATACATTCGCAACTACACTAGCTACTCGTTGCTGAACTCGGTAGCCGCTGCTCGCTGGGCTCTGGCGAGTGGGTCGAGTGCCGAGATTAAATATGTTTAAATATTTATCAAATGTGGGAGCGTGCGAGACAAGTTTGTGAGTCAGCCAGAAGAGCGAACGGAGCGAATGTTGCCCATGAATGGAATACCCAGGGATTTGTCGCAGGGGGGCAGGCGGGCGACTCGTTTTTCGAGTGCTAAATGAATGCTAAATATTTACGCTGATTTATTTGGCACTGAGCACGGCACTGAGTGGCATATAAATATTGAGAGCACGGCTATAACTCATTTACCTTTTTGTTTTCAGGCCTTTTTTTTCTTAGCTGGAATGAAATGATAGAGTAGCTGCATAAAGAGATGCATAACTGATTAAATTTTCTCTCGGCTGTGCATATTCCATAAGATAACCACAATAACCGCACCGGAAACGCGATATCCACACGAGAGAGAGAGAGAGAGAGAGAGGGAGAGTAGAGCCAATGTACATGTGAATCTTTTCAGGCCATGAGACCGCACGAACTGTAAAGTGAGATCGGCCCCGATGTTGACATCAATCGCAGTCAATCAGTCAGTCGCAGTCTTCCAACACACACTCATCATATTGACAGGCCTGCTTCCTTTTAGCCGTGTTAGCTCTCTAATTGCCAGAGCACAAATGCTACTGTCTCTGTCTCCATCGCTATGGAGCCAACTATGCTACACTTTTTCCCCATGCCAACTGTACAGGATGTGCGCGCCAATCTTAGCTGCCAAGACTGTACACCCTGTACATCCTCGTCATAGACCCGTCATTCCATGCCATTGCTGCTGCTGCTGCTGCTGCTGCTGCTTTTGCTTTTCTCTTGTGCAGCGCTGATTTTTTAATTATTTATGCTTAAGACACGTTAATGATTTTCCCTGGAATCGCACAGATGCGCTTCTGACTGGAACTAAGCCTCCGCTGCGTGTTGCTCCTGTTGCACTTGTTGTCTTGGCCAGTTCTAGAGTTGTTTGCCAGTCGCTTGGCCCACACTGCGTGCGAGATGCAGACACAATTTAACGCTATGATTCGCAATGATTGCTTTTGTTTTATTGCACTTGTCGACGCAGTTAGCTGTTTGCAGTTTACGGCTCGCAGTTGACCTGTAAACCGATTTGCCGACTGTGCCAACTGTCAATTGCCAACTGACCCCGTTCAAATTGGAAAAACAAGTTCTTCTCTCGTCAGTTGCGTTGTTGACAAGTGTCTGAAGCTGAAGATTTTTATCGCTTTGATTGAATGGAATGTTGCTGCGGCTCTTGTTAGCTCTTGTCAATGAGCACCGAAATGCCAGCGTTATAATTGAGACTTAATGATCGCGCAGTTATTGTATGTAGTTATAGTTCGGATTGAGATTTCAACTGAAGATGTTGCGATTAGCCATTAAATGGGATCACAGCTCTGTAGCTCATTAAAGTGCCAACTGTCTTGACTGGAATTGTGTGGCCGCATTTTTATTAAACCAGCCATGATTCAAATAAAGTAAACACTGAACAACTAATTACATATAATAATATACATATATATATATATAAATATATATAGTAAAATATATATAATGAAGTACAAATTATTTTATCCTATAAATTGTATTTATTTTCGTTATAATTATTATTATTTTGCTGTTTTAAAGTCGAACATTTTGCAATTTTAATATAACGAGAATTTTAATTGAAAAAAAAAAAAAATAAAAATAAAATAAATAAAAGGTTTTAGTATATATAAATCATTTTCAGTTTAAAGTAAATTACAATTAAAAAAAAAATTTAATTTAATAAATATTTGTGTGTATATTTCACACTAGAGCAGAAGATTTGCTACAAAAGTTAGCTTCACTTTTTTCCGAAATAAATAAATATGAGTAATAAAGACTATTCGGCATAGCCACTAAAAATCACTCCTATAGTAAACTCTCTTAAGCTTATCATCTCTATAGATGTGCTGCGCTCTTTTAATCTCTGTGCACTCATATAAGTATACCTAACATACATATGTATGTATGTAATATGCTGCAACGCTTCTTACTTATAACTTCTAAGCATTGCCTACGTTATCTCTATCTTTCTCTTTCTATTCTCTCTCTCTCTCTCTCTTCAATCGAGCAGCAGCCCTAAAGCCCATTGGGCAACTTAAATAAGAAGCTGTGATGATAAGCTTATATAACTAAAGTACTATTACTTCAGATAAAAAATTGTGAATTTACAGTTATTTGAAACATAATGTTATATTGTATAAAATATACAATTATATGTATATATATAAAATATACAATTCACATTAATTAAAAATATATCATATGCGTATATATTACATATATACATACTATGTACTATATAATTCCCAACAATTTCTTCTTAAGTTGAAAGTATATAATACATATATTTTTATATAAATTTTGACATGACCTCTATACATATAAATAATATAAATTATCTCCTGTTGGACTTAATTACGCTTCTGTATTTTGTAATTTGTTCGACTAATTCTATTGACATAAGCTGTGCAAATATTTTTATCGCTGTTGCTAATTGCACATTGAAATTCTATTGAAAATTAGCGACGTGATTAAGTAAGCATTTGTGGTACAAAAAAAAAAAAAAAAAAAAAAAAAAAACTCAATCAATAGCAATTTGAACACTGATGCCGCTGTCATTGCAATGGAATTATAAAATCACATAAATATATTGTGAATGCATAAATCGTATTACAAATTCACAAACACACACAGACACACACATTCTCACACTTGGCTGCGGCTTGTTAATGTGCTTATGTAATGCATTTAATGTTATTTTTTATTTTTTTGTATTATTATTTTTGTTGTTGCTATTCATTCGTTCGTTCTCTCGAAACAACTTGCACTCAAACACGACTCATCATTCGGACAGCGAGCAGATGTCAGATGCTGTTGCTGTCATTGTCGATATGGTTGCATTTGTTGCAAGTTATGTGCAACCTTCATGGGCTGCAATAACACAAAACGACACGACACGACACGACACAGCACTTGGTCTTGGCATCACAATTGAAATGCAATTAACCGGCCAAGCGCAATTAAGTCAACAATTACCAAGTCACCAAGTTACCAAGTCAGCAGCAGCAGTAGCACCCAAAGTCAACTTTCATAATTGCCTTTAAATGCTTTGAGGTTTGTTTCGTTTGTTTATAGCTGTAACTGCCAAAAAAGAAAAAGGAAAAACAACAACGAGACTTGGGCAATGCTGTCGGCAGCTCTTACATGTTGATTTAATTACAATCAGAAGCGGGCCGAGCTCGCGGCTTCGCAACAACTTGAACCCAAGTTCAATGGAGCTGTCAATGGGACCGCCTCGACCAGCTCCAGTTCCAGTTGCATACGGACTTGAAATTCTATTCACTATCTTGCTCCGCTCCCTCTCTATTTGCCTCTTACTGTCTCTCTCTCTCTCTCTCTCTCTCTCTCTCTCTCTCTCTCTCTCTCTCTCTCTCTCTCTCTCTCTCTCTCTCTCTCTCTTGAGTTTCATAAATCAGCCTAATGCCTAATGTCCCTCGACTCGGGCAGCTGAAACGCTTTCTTCGCACGTTCCAGTTCGATGTCGGCATTTGCGTCTCGCGTTTTCCCCATTTCCCTCATTTTCCGGCAGTGCAGTGCGTCGCGCAATGCGACTGGGAATGGGCCAAATTAGCCTACATGCAATTAGTGGGGTGAGCGAAAGGCACTGCAATGAAATTTGCTTTTAATAGCAGCTCTCGCAATGATGATTTTTTTCTTCTTTTTTTTTCGTTCCTTCTTTCATTATTTTTTATACGTTGTGCAAATGGCGTAGAAATATTTGCGGGCTCTTAAAAGTGGGTTAAGAATTGTCATAATTGGTTTGCACTTTTCAATTGTCGTAATAGAGAGATTGTAATTGCTGTGCTGTAGCTAAGGAATTGCGTTGCAACGTCAAAGAATTGCAGAAATAGAACAGATGCGGATATTAATTACGTGAGAAGTAAGGTAAATACTTTCTTTACGTAATAGTTAAGAAATTTGTTGAGCTAATTTGACATAGATTGAAGTTATGCTGTTGAGTTGAGCATTTTAATTTTGTTTAGATTAAAGTAGTTTGCTTAAAATTTAAAATAATTAATTTTTAGAGTTTTTAACACACAGACAATATTTTGAAATATTTTGCAACGCTCAGAAAGCTTAAAAAAAATCTTTATCAGCATGTAGAGATGGTTCGCTTCATTTAATTTGAAGTTGTTATGCATCTATGTTGTATATTTTGCAAAATCTCTAGTTAATTACCTTAAATATCGATGCTTTACGGTTACATGAACTAATACTACAAGCGTAATAAACAACAGCAATTTAAAATGCATTTCACAGTAAATGAGTTAAAAGCAAACACGAATTTCTAGCATCGATTATTTTGTATTTCTCAGGAAGCTTATGCGCTATAATCAGAGTCGTTTCTGTGAAATCAATTGCTAGCTGCGTGCACTTAAAAAAAAACTATTGCCAACAAGCAATAAAATTGATGATGAATAAAATTTTGTTTATGGCTCGGCATTCTGTTGAACTAAACATTATTTTCGATAAAGCGTCCGGCAGGTCACATTTGCCGCTTGTTCATTTGCTGCAATAGCAGAAAATTTTATGTCTTCCGTTCGCATTTCAATTGAATTGCAACTAAACATATGTAACAGACTTAAGTGTGTGTGTGTGAGAGAGAAAGAACACAAGCTTGAGCAAATGGGCCAAAAGTCGAGCAGAACTTTATTTAAACAGAAATCGAAAAATTATGCCATCAGCGATTTATTTAGCTTTAGTCGACTTCGTCGTCGTCGTCTTCCACATCCTTTACGTTGGCTATTTATGCGGAATGAAATTTGAATGAGGCTACGAGTGGAGACGTGGTCCGCTGCCATATCCCGTGTCCATGGTCTGGATGCACTGAAGCATGCGAGGCGACAGCTGCAGGCAACAAATTTCTGTCATAGAATATGAATACAGTTTTTTCCATCAAATTTGTGTTTTTTTTTTTTTTTCTTTCTTCTTCTTCTTGAAGCATTGCAAATTTTTAGCACTAAGCTGTAGGAAAAGGGATTATTTTCTGTCACATGTGAAAGGAGTTGCGTGCAACAAGGCTTGGCCCGATAGCAGAAGGGTTGTTGGACGCGCACACATGTGCCACCAGCTGCATGGGGTGTATCAAATTTCCTCAAAATCATTATGAAAACGGTATTTGCCATAGGGGAGCACGCGACCTGACGAGCTGATTGTAGCCAACAAAGAGCAGTAAGAGGTGCATAAGCATACACATCATATATATAAAATATATATACATATAAATCTACATATACATATTAGATATAGTCAGGCACATGGCTCATGGCACATGTCGTCTGACCCCAGGCTGTGTTGGGGTTGAAATTTAAGCCAAGCAAAGCAATTACAAGTACAAACACTTGTTGTAATGTCAGCTGTCAATAGCACAAGTCTGTTGCCAATTGCTGGGGTCATCCCATAGCACGAGCTATGTTCTGCAAAATCTGCAAATGCAATACAAATATGCGTTTACATGTGAGAGTTGAAGGGAATGTCAAATATGGTTAATTTCATTTCGAATCTGTAAGCCAGATAATTGAATATATGTATCAACCCATGGGCAAAACGTGCCTACAAATAATTACACGACTTCAATTTCCTTATTATTCAAATACTTTCGGATAAAAATAAGAATAATAATAATAAAAATTGATAATAATAATATTTAAATTTAAATATTAATCATTTGTATATAATTTTGAATAATAATTGTTTATATATTATTTTATTCATGTATATACATATATGTATTCATTCATTCGATAATTTGAAATATTCCTATGCCATTTCGATTAACATAAAAATTCAGAAATTCAATTATCCAGAGCGAATTTTTTTTTCAAGGGGATCAAATTTGTATCGATTTATATTTTTATATTTAAATATATTTTTATATTTATGTATATATTTCTATATCTATATACATATATGTATTTAATTATTATTAATTATTAATTAATAATTATTAATTATTATATCAGAAATTTGTCAAGCCTTTTGTGCATTCGAGAAAATTACTTAACTGGAAAATTTGTGTAGCCTTGAAATATTATTTTAATTGAAAAACAAATATGTCAAGTGTATTGTTTCACTTGACGATATATACTTGTGATGTTTGTTTTTCCAATTCTAGCAGTTTGTACCCTATAGTGAACTTGAAGTAGTTAAGTGAAGATCAAAGTTTCCTAGAATTCTCAAGCAAGTTATAGTATATAAAAACAGAACGAATAATTTGCATTTATTGCTGCTGGAAGATTTATGCCTACACTTAATTTGCGTGTAATAAATTATTAATATTTGCTTTTATGTCCATTTCCGTTTGTTGTCTTGAGGCTCTCCCTCGTGATCTCATGACAACAACTAAGTACAATAATTTGAGCCCCCTTCACATTTATATGCCTAGAAATGGAAGTGCCATCGAATTAATCGCCACTTCTCGTTTTCGTTTTCGTTTCTGTTTCTGTTTCTGTTTTGGGGAGCTCGATGATGAGCATCGAATGGAGGCCTATAATGATGGCTAGCCCAGCAGCTGACCTTCAAAAGTGTAATCGTTGCCACACAGACAGAAACAGAAACCGAAATAGAGAAACATCAACTTTAAATAGCCAAAACCATTTGGCAGAACAAATCAGCGTTGTCATTCACCAAAGTCGTGGGGCAGAAGATGCTGAATTAAACGCTGCCAGCAGCTCATTCATAATTCCACAATTTTGTTTCCATTTTGTATTTATTTATAGTCTTTTTATTTTGTATTTTTTTTTGCCTTCTATCGTCTGAGCTTTGATGAGTTGCCGCACTTGAGATTTGACTTTTGAAGTCTTGAAATTGTGCTTGAAAAAGTGCTACAACACTCGTACCGACTCTTGTCCGACAGTTGAAGGCGGAACAGAATTGAGTATAGGAAAACCAAAATCAAAAAATGCGAATAGCAAATGCTAATAAAATTGATTAACATGGGGCGCAGTGGCAAAAAGATTGATGACTGTCAGGGCTAAAGTACGCCCGCGCGCTCAATTTAAAACATATCAGAGACTATATCAATATACATATGTGTATGTAGATGTACGATGTATATAGGCTATTGTTGCTGCGTTAATCTCTCAGACACTTTTGGGGGCAACAACAGCTGCCGTTGCGACAGTCTCTGACACTTCGACATTCGCTAAGCCCCGTTTAATCTATGTGACATTTTGTTGTTTTGTCGCTGCATTGCGACAAATTGTTGCACACTGCTTTAAATTTTTTTTCGGTTTTTGTTTTCGGGGGCATATTTAAAACTTAAATTTGACGGCCGCGAAAGCCGCTCATTATGGCTGTGATAAATGGCTGAAGCGTGCGGCCGGCCTGCACGGCGTGCACTTAATCCGTTCAGCTTGCGCGGTTCAAAAGCCAAAATGAATTTATTGAATTCATAAATATTTCAAATGTTTTTTACACATACATCTGTATATGTGTCTATATGCCTTGCGTGTCCACCTTGATATAAGGTTAAATATATTAATTGTGTTAACTGTGCATTTCATTAATTATGCGTAAAGTGGAAAAAGTCAGCACATTATAAATTAAAATACCCGTTATTATATCGTATTGGTATTAATATCGCGTGTTGGCTAATCGCATAATTTTCAAAGATATTTAGTTATAAATATTTCATATGAATTATGTATAGGAAATATGGGCAGACAAATGGCATGAGTTGGTGAAAAACAAACTCTGTTTCATTTCATTAAAGGCATCTAGCGGAATGCCATGAGAAAATGTTAATTTCTTGTCGATTTGTTGATTTATTAATGTGGCTTTTCTTTGGCATTTTACTTTCTAAAACCTCTAGCATATGCTCACATTTGTAGCCATAATAGAGATAAAACTCATTTACTCTAGCCAGAAAACGAAAAGCTTTCAATTTAAAAATTATAAAAAATAAAAATAATTGAAATAGTAGGTAAACCTAAAATTCTTAAATAATTATTATTATTATTTTTATTTTTTTAGTTTTGTTCTTTAGAGTTGAAATAAATTAAAAAATATATATATATTTTTTTTAAATTCATTTATTTTAATATTAATTTATTTTTTATTTATTTATTTTTTATTTATTTATTTTTTATTTATTTATTTTTTATTTATTTTTTTTTTAATTTATTTTTTAAAATTTATTTTTATTTATTTGTTTTGTTTTTGTTTTTTTTTTTTTGTTTGTTTTGTTTTTGTTTTTATTGTTAATTTAAGTCTATACTGATATTCAAAATTTTTCTTTCAGAAAAAATACGTATATCATTTTAGTTTCATTCATTCAATTTCATTCAATATATATATTTATAAATTGCTTCCATATTTGATTACAACAATTTAAGCTCTTAACATTTAAATCAGCTACTTTTCAACACATGCCCAATCACAAAACACTTTTTGCTGCTGATTCGTATCGCATTTCACACTTCGTATCATATAGCTCAAAGCGTTTATCTCTGTGTGGTGGGCCTTTTCAGCGCCGATAAGTCGCCTCTTTCACTAAATTGCACAATTCTTCTCTAATTGAAAAAAGAAACAGAAATATATGTATGTGTATAAATATACATTCGAGTGCTTACCGCCTGGCTGAGTCTCGTCGGGGCCCGTCTGGTCCGGTCGGGGACTTGCATTTCTCTGGGGTGTCTGGCGCTGTCTCTGTAAATCGCCTTAGCCTCTAAAAATTATGTCACATGCGGCTTTGTCGCACTGTCGCACAGTAATTGTTGCAACAATTGCAAAGTACATTATTATTTTATTTCGATTTTCTTTATTTTTATTTTTATTATTTTATTTTATTTTATTTATTTTTTCTGCTGTTGTCTTGCGGCTGTCGCTCGAGTAACTTGACACTCGAAGTAAAATTGGTGCGACAATGTCTGTCTGTGGGCCTGCCCCACTGTACCCACTGTCTGGCCCGCCGCGAGTGGGTCGCGCTGTGGCTCTGAACCGCAGTTAGTTTAAGTGGTATCATATTTGGTCTCAACTCTTGATTGTTGTCATATGCTTAGGTTGCTTTTGTTGTCTTTTTTTTTTTGGCATTTTTATTTACACTTTGCATTTGTGTTTCAATTGAAATTTTATTTTTTGTCTGCTTGGCTGTCGCTCTGCTTCATTATCTCATTGTTGTGGCACATTGTGTAAAGTGTTTGTGCAGTTTAATTTGTTAATTAAGATTTATGATAATTTTTTATTTCTATATATGTAGTTATGCTTTTGCCTCTCTCTCTCTCGCTCGTTGTCATCAATACAAAATTAGTATGCCTCAATTTATTTTCCCACGCTGATTTTGTATATATAAACATTTTTTTTTTTTTTTTTTTTGCAATTTTTGAATAGTAATTGTAAACTTGACCCATTCTCTCGAAAAACCACAAGAGTTGGCTGCATTTTTCTCAAAAACCTCTCACATATTTTACCAGAGACGCTCCGTTCCACTCATTGTGTCTGGGAAAGGCGTTCTGCTAGCTCTTAGCTATCGCTGCTGTGCGTCTCCCGTTACAAGCACGGCTCTCATTTACAGCATCATAAAAGTGTTTATACATATATACATATATACAACTTCATATATATGTGTATATATATTACATATGTTTCGCTGCTCGAGGGCCTAGCAACATTTGGGCAGCAACGACTATTAAAACCGCAAATTGCCGTAACTTCGCTCAGATATTTCCGCTTCCGTTTGTCTCTTTTGATGTGTGTGTGTGTGTGTGTGTTGCTGTCATTTGCACTGCGGATAATTTATCTTGCTAGCTTTCCTCTATAGTTCTGCTGCCATACTT
Source organism: Drosophila navojoa (assembly GCF_054131105.1). Taxonomy (NCBI): domain Eukaryota; kingdom Metazoa; phylum Arthropoda; class Insecta; order Diptera; family Drosophilidae; genus Drosophila; species Drosophila navojoa. The sequence continues at coordinate 21,467,918 of NC_142890.1, forward strand.
GGCTTGGCTGTGTCGTTGGCTTCTGCTGTAGATTAACGTAAGGTTTTGTGGTTTTATTTGCATTTAATACATGATTGCCTGCGGGGCAATGCGAAGCCATTGCCAAGCAATTGCCAAAAGAGTGCATTGTTCTTCGCACTCGCTCTAAGTGGAGTCTGTCATTAAAAAGTATTTAAACTTGTTTAAATTTGACTGCTTCTCATTTACCTCATATCAAACAATTCTATCAGCCACACTTGACAGCTTATTGCCATTTAACCAATAAAAATTCATGTAATTATTTCCATATCCAGTTTAGTTTGCGGGTTTCGCTGAAAGGTTATTAGTTTTTCAAAATATTAATTTAAGGAAAATTAAAAAAATCTTTAAAAATTGTTTACCTGCTTGACAAATGAATTGTTTTATTGTAGTTGGTTAAAACTAAATAAATTTACAAGAAAATACATAAATACTCACATATACATATATGTATGTACATACATAATCTGTAAAATCTCATTTACACATTGGCTGAGCCAAAACAGATTTTTATTGCAGACAATTATTATTTTGAAAGTGGATTGGGTTTCGCTCATAAACAGAGTTATTTACCATCTCGTTTCAGTGCCAAAGCATTCATGTATGTGCGAATGGCCATAAATAAGCGATACGCGAATTATAAATTTTATTGTGAATTATTCACGAATTTTTGACAGCTTCGGAATAGTAAATTATTATAAAACCTCATTTGCATAGGAATGCTTAAAAATGAATAGTGATAGCTAAAACATAAATTAAGGCAAGTTAATAATTAGTAATTCTTATTACGTATCTCCCGCCAAGCTATGATGAATGCATTTCCTTCCTGAAGATATTATAGACCGTTTGTCAGCCCAAAGCAACTTGGCTATATAATCAGATGGGAATAGGCACAGCTAGTTGTAAGACCTGAACAACAAAAATCTGTTTTGCTTGTTGTTTTTACTGTTGTTGTTGTTGCTGTTATACTTCAAACAGAAAGAGCAACAGCCTTAAAATGTGCTGACGTCGCCTTCGGGCAGATTGGGTGGCAAGAACATGCAAAGTTTTCGTTACATATTCCACACCATCGCGACCATCTCAGGTCTAGGTAATCCAACCTGGTAAGCACTTAACTATGCAGTGCCGCCGCAATGTGCAGTGTGTAATTTAAGCATGTTATATACCTTTGTATGTTGTTATGTTTAAACATAGCACGGTACAAGTTCAAAATCAGCATGCTTACTACTGACAACTGCCCTGCCCTCGCCCTCTGTCTTTGCCTTTCGACAACTGCTGCAGTTGGCTGGCGGCGCATAAATTTGCTTGCATGTTACAGACGACAAGAACGCGGCCATAGTTGGGTGGATACTCCAGCTAGTGGGCCCCCACGCCGCTTCTGGTTGCCCCGTTGGTTGGCAAACCGTGTGTATCCGTGAGAAATTCTATGGTGATATTCTCACGCATGTCTCTAGGATATGCACGAGTGAGTTTCAGAGGCAGAGACCACTCGGTGAGTCGCTTCCAATAATTGGTGCACTATTTTCCATGAGTTTATTTTAGTTAGTGATTTTTGCGCTACACTTCAGACTCAATTAGCATGCAACATGGGAACAGCTCGAGCGACTTGTCCCTCCCGTCTGTGGAGTGGCGAGCGTGGAGCACTCTGTGGTGCTCGTGCCCGTTGCGGCTACCACATCAGGGAGGGTGCCGTTAACACTGGCAGCTCATAGAACAACAAATTGCAACAGGTTCAAAAACTAATTTGCATGCATGAAATCGCTAAGTGAGCCGAGACACGACCGAGACACATCGAGGCCCCTGACAGTCACTTTCCAGTCATATGCTACGAAAACCCGTCCAAAACTAAACCAACTACCAACAGCTGGGCCCAGCCCCAACCTCAGCCCCGTCGTCAGACATCACTCTCAGACCTCCACACACAGCCATTGTCTGTCTGGCCGTGCGGTTGGTCTACTCCACTCATTGCTCATTTGATCTTTGGCCAGACAGCCGCTTTTCAATTGAACTTCAAGTGCTGCACCAGCACATGAGTCGAAACAAACGTTATTTATCTACTCACATCTATACAAAATTCATGTTCTTGTACCACTTTGTTACCAGCTTAGGTGCCTGTGTGTGTGTGTGTCTGTGAATGTGTGTGTGTGTGGCAAGTTCTTGAGTCTGCCTTTGATATCATTTATTGATTTTACTTTGATCCACACGTCTGTTGATTAATGCTCTACTTTGGCACTTACCTAGTCATCTATGCAAGCTATGTTACCTAACTGGCTGGGTGTTTGAATTCAAGTGTCACTACATATAATTGTAGAACAGCTAAAATTAATTTATTAAAAAATTATAATTAAAAAATTAATAATTAAAAAATTAATAATTAAAAAATTAATAATTAAAAAATAATTAATTAAAAAAATAAATAACTAAAAAATAAATAATTAAAAAATATATAATTAAAATATCAATAATTAAAAAATGTATACTAAAATTTAAATTTAATTAAATTTATATTTACATTTATACATATTAAAAGTATGAAAAAAATATGTGTTTTAAATATTTAATTCATTTTTTTTATATTAAATATAAAAATAAAAAAAAAAATATAAATAAATAAAATAATTTAATTAACAAATAAATAAATTTAATTAAAAAAAAACTATTTTATACATATAAATATATATATTAAAAAAAAAGTTTTTTGAGATTTGACTAAAATAATGTAGGTATGCATATAAATATAAATAAATAATATAAATACAAAATAAACTTAATCCTTAATAGTTTTTAGTTTTCCATACTTCTTTTCTTACAATTTAGAATGGGAATATTAAAAAATTTGGTATTAAAACTTGACTCTAGAGACAAAAAGAGCTCAAGTCTGTAGCTATAATTCAACAATTTATATACAATCCTAAAAAGTCTCGCAAGTCTTTGTCTATTTTATGGTTTTCTATTAAATGATCTCAAACACACATTGATCAGCTCATGGAGTGTCTCGCATGGCCCTTGTACGTACATGTGTGCACTGTGATTGACATTTGTCGGCAGAAACGAGTAGAGTGCTCCATTTCAATGTGTTTTTAAGAGTAGATACGATTGCGTTGGCTGGTTGGCTCGAGCGAATGTCGTGTCATAAATCAAGTTATATGCAACAGCTTATATAGCCGATCGTAAGGTTAAATATTATTATTGTGGCCGGCTGCTCAGAATTTTGTTATTGTCGTCAATGGGTGCGTAATTTCATGATGTTTATACATTTCTAGCTGATTTGCAATTCCAATTAATGTATGTCCAACTGTATGTGTCTATGTCTGCACTACTAATTATGATTTATATGCAACAATCTGACTAATTTATGTGAGCCTCGGCCAAGTGCCAAGTGTGTTTACCACTTTGAAAAGGCATTCGTGTAACTATTACACTTTTATCATGTTGCTTTATTTTTTTTTTTTGGTTAACAAGAAGCAGAGATAAATAATTAGCTATAATTTGTAATATGCTAATGCCCATATGCAACGCCCCATTCACTTTACTCACACTTTGTGATTTGTTTTGATTCATGGAATTACTCATAGCTATATATATTATCTCTACGTGTCTTACAGATGCTGCCAATATTGAGAACAGCCCGGGCGAGGAAAAAATCCAAAAGGAAATCGAAACGATCGACTACATAGACAAGTGAGTAAATGCAAAAAGAAATAACATGCACAAATAGAACCAGTAATTAGCGAGCCGAATACGGAACCCAAATAGGTGTCAATACAATTTAATTTCGATTCAAAACCAAATCGATTCAATTGCAACTTTGACAGCCAATTCAAGCTTACGAATGACCAAAGCGAGTGCTTGAATTTTCGATTGCACTTTATGTATTCGGTTTTTCTAGTCGTGGTAAACGCCCTTAAAAAAAAATACAAAACCGTACGAATTAAATTAGACAGTCACCAGAGTTGCCAGCAATTACGTGTGGAATTAACTTGTAGCAATTTCCAAACCATAATTGTTTACTAATCTTGGCGTTGCTGCAGTCGCAGTTGCTGCAGTTGACTCTTTGGCCATTGCCGGAACGTTGTGCAAATTGTGTATACGCCGCGTTTGACCAATCCTCAATTTGACAATGCTGCAGCGTTGAGTGCTGGGTGTTGCTGCTGTGATTACTCGGATTGTTGTTGTTGTTGTTGTTGTTGTTGCAGTTGCTGTTGCTGACTTGTTGGTACATGAACTACAATTACAATTAGTTAGCTGTTCGAATGTGTTGCTTTTATCTCTTGGGTGGGTGATTACAATTTTTCCTAGGATACGGCTAATGGGAGCTGTAAGTTATGGTATTTCTTGAATATCTATTACTAAGCAGCAAAATATTTTTATATTGCGCTTAAAAGTTGATTGTAGCTTAGACTTTTTTCTCTAAAAAAATGCCTAATAATAGTTAAATTCATAGAATTTTATTGGGCTACAAAATGGCAGCATTAAATAAGTTTGTTTATTTTATATTCATTTTTAACATCCCCAAGATCACGTTTAATCAAGATATAAAAGCAAATTTTCATTCATAAAATATTTATCTTAAGCTCTAACTCTTTGCAATGCTCCTGTTAAATAGAGATCAGGTTAGACTCGTAATGAGCTTGTATTTAAGCTATTATCAGCTCACAGTCTATATTGGTATGTAAACTTCTTGATAATCATAGTTCGCATAGAAAGTTGCGCCTGCTCTCATTTCTCTACTACCGCGCCAGACAAAGTGTATTAGCCTGATTACACAGTCAGTGTGAGCCAAGTTAATCTTTTTGTGCTCGTCATGGAAACCTGCTCGGATGTAAGTGTGAATTATGCAGCATGTTTTTGTTTTTTAATTATTTTATTACTTGCGGTCATGAGCACATTTAAGCCATTTGTGGACGCCAATTGGACAACAACAAGCATCTCAATGATCGCCTCAGTTGTTACCATTTATATGGCCAATGAACACGAGCGAGTTTTAGCTCTCTCACACACATACACATGCAGCAACAGATTGCGCAATATTTAATTCAGTTAAACAGCCGCCAAAATCGGCTGGTGTGGCAGATTTTGCAGTTTTTGCTGACACCGGCAACTTGTTAACTTTTTTCCAACATTAAATGGTAATTTTTGTCCGTCGTTCGTTCGTTCGTTCGACTTTTTTTTTGTGGATCATGTAGCCCGTCGAATCTTTGATGTGTTTAATACATAATTTCCTTATCGCTGCGGTCATATTTTTTTTGATATTTCGATAAAATATATATATATTTCTTTTTTTGCAGCCAAGCAAGCTGTCCAGCCTCATGATTTGTGGTCGAGATTTTGCTTCTTAAAGTTTAATGACTCTAAATAATTATGACATTCAAGTTGCAGTTGTAGCTGTAGTTGCATTTGTTGCATGTGTGTGTGTGGACAACACTTTTTTGGTTTCTTGCCCACACTTGTTGTAGTGCTAGAAACTTGTTTGCTCGCAGCAGAGTTCGCTTCTTGCATAAAAAATATTGCAATCCAATAGCCAGGCAACGACATTTAATTAACTTCCCATAAGATATTAATTACCCATGGGATAGCAAAGAAAACGTATATGGGGCTACAACCGCATAATTTCTTTGCGCAGAACAAAAGACTTAGGCAACGAACTTGGGAAGTATCATCATGTCATAGTAAATATCAAATATGGCTTGGTTAACTTTCTAATGAAAGCTGCCTTAAATGGATTCGTTTATGAATTGACGTTAATATTGACGTTAATATAATATATGACTCACTTTTATATTTGAAATGAAATGAATATACGTCTCGCTAATGAAATATCAAACATCTATAATGGGCTAAATGAAATTAATTAATATTGCACCCACTATTTTGGATTGTTAATTAACAGTTATACGTTAACCAAACGCCTGGAGCCAACTAAATTTCTCTGATGAATTGGTGTTGTTTCATTAAAACTGTTAAATCCTGGCTTACATGTAAAGCCTTTTATTAGTCTATCTTCAATACATATATAAAACTGACTCAACGACTTTATTTAGTATTATCTTATTAACTATGATGACAGCGCATCGCCCACACGTCTCGTCCGTATGCTAAACCGACTGCTTAGCTGCTAATGCAAACGACTTGGCCGTAAATAAAAACATCATCGTCATCATTATCAAATGCATGCGCATAATTAGAATGTTATCGCCGGACTTATCGAATCGGAACCAAACAAATTGAACAAACTGAGCTGAACTCCTACAACTTAATGAAGCAAATGAAACGCTTTCTTTTTGATTTCACTTTCATGGGCGCCATATCACAATCGGAGCTGGTTTCTGTGCGTGTTTACTACTCTTTTTTTTTTTACTCAAGCGTCATCTTCGCTTTGGGGCTAATCGGTAAAAAGAGAAAAAAAGTGGCTCAGGCTGAAGTGGCTCAGGTATGCAAATGAAGACGAAGAGTCAACAAACGCACGAATGGATGGCAATTTGTCGCGTGGTTGTGTTGTTCGTCTTCTTTTAGCCAGACTGTAACGCATTTATATTTGCATAAACGCACACACACACTCACACTCATATAAATCGTGTGAATATTGAACACTTTTTTTTTGGTGCTGTGCAATTTATTACGAAATTTCCTACGCAAAATCCATGTGCGAAAAGACTTTCACTGAAGTGAGTTTTTAATTGCTGATATTTAAAAGATTTCGTTGCACGGTCAGGATTTGAGTAGTAGTTGTTGTTGTTGTTGTTGTTGCCAGGGGTTTTCACTTTGAGGCGTAAAAGCCAAACAAATCAATTGTTATTAGTTTTTTGGCCTGGCCCGTTGCGACTCCATTGGCACTTATCAGTCGGCCAAGCAAACATCGAAAAGCTTTGCAAATAATAAGTAGTTGGACACCCGTCGAAGTTTCAGTTGCAGTTGCCGCTGCAGTTGCAGTTGCAGTTGCCGTTGCATGCCTTAGCGTTTGATGAACTTTTGGCAAGAGGAAGCATCTAGCTATACGGGTGTTGCATGCGCTGGTGGCATATTATTACACGATGTAACAGTGTTTAGCGCGATGAAACAGGTGTAACCAGTGACGGCTATTACGTGATGTTCGACCTGCCAGCCGATTAAAATAACAATAAAAAAGACAAGCATTTAAATATAAAGAGGAGCCTTTATTTGAGCTTGAGATTCGTTTGGTTTCCATTTTTTTTTTCTTTTCTGAGTTTTTGTTATTGTTCGCTTTTGGCAACTTCATTTGGTAACTGGCTAAGCTGCTCGCTCGGTGTTAACTGAAAATATCAAACGGTCGTCTGCTTATGGATTTAACATAACAACAAAAATATAAAAAAAAAAAACAACTATTAAATGACGAACCAATAAATACAGTTTATAAATAGCTTAAGGCTAAGCGACTAAAGAGCAACGACGCGACGTTGCGCTTTGTCAAGCTTGATGAAAAAATATCTCAGCAACTGCTAAAAAGTCAAAAATATGCTGTACTAAATGTGATGGGAAAAGACACAAAGAAAATGATTGACTAACTCGAATGAAATTTTGTAATATTCATCTTGAATATGTTATATGATATTATAAGAAAGTTAGATGATAACATGTGGAACTTCAAATTTTATTTGGAGATCAATATTGCTTGGGTATAGAAAATATATCATAATATATAGCTAATTTTAGATCCCTTAGCTAACCTCGCCATTCACTCAAAGCTTAAATTGGAATGCTTAGATCCCTGACAGAGTCGTTTTTGTATAGAATATTAATTTGTTCAAAAAAGATGTATCCGGTTTTTAATTGAATCTCAGCTAGCGGAACTCTTAAATAAATGCTTGCTAAACTGAATTTAATAATGAAATTTCTTAAAGAAATAAATGAAGCGATCATTAATCACAGCGCAGCCAGTCAGATGCGAACTGAATCGCTTTCAATGCAATCAAGTCAAACAAAAGCTTTTCTTTTATGAAAATTCATAGAGTAGCCAGCAGTCAATAAAAAACAACAACAACAACAAATATAACAAAAGTAATCTAAGCTGAACAAAGAAACAAGTTTGTCACCTAAGTCTTTTGTTTTTTTCTTTTCTTTTTTGTTTTGTCAGCCGTGCGCGTTGACAAACTAAACGCAATATTCGAACAATAAATACTGCACAAAGATAAATTAATATGTGAAAAAGGCTATAAAAGTGTTTTTTCCCCTCGTTTTATGACTATTAAAAAATGCATTTAGCGCTCTAATTAAACGTTTATGTTTATCAGATTGCAGTTGCAACAGCAAAACGCCCCGAAAAAAAAAAGATAATACGGAATTGGGGAATAAAAACTAAGCTGAAGCTGAAGAAAACGCAAATATTTCAGCGCGCTTTTAGTGGGATCGAGCGACTTGCTCAATTTGTGGGCGTAACGGCACTGCCTACTTTTATGTATTTTTTGAAATTTGTATTTAAATACCCTTGACTAGGATAGCTTGGCTATGTTGTGGGATATGTTGTGTAGTAGAGATGATGCGAGCTGAAATTCCTTTTAAATGTTTTTCGCCTTTGTATATGGAATTGTTTTATTCTGATCTTTGAGTCTCTGATTCCTATATCATTAAACGCTTGAAGAATGAATGAATATGTCAAAAATACACTTGATAATTTCCTATGATGAGGACAGCATCAATATTGGTGGAAGATTTAAGAGATCAAAAGCCCTTAATCTGTTTGTTTGCCTTATAATAAATAAAAGATAATATGTATATAATATAATAACAGATCAGAGTGATGAAAAAACTTTCTCAATTTAATCTTTTATTATTAAAATTTAGCAAGAACAATATATTTCTTTATTATTATTTATATTAAAAATAATAAGAATAAATTTCACCCATTTGTCTTTACTATATATCTACAATCTTTTTAAAGCAACTACTTAGAAATTTGGCTTCCTATAAATACCTTCTTTTTATCAGTGCCATCGGAAATATGTAATACAAATGCTTTATGACAGCAAGGGCAATAAATCTTCGGCTTCTAAAAACGTTATCTCCTGTAGCCCACCTGCAGCCATTATGATCCATTAATAAATGCATTTTATGCCATTTTATTGGCCCAAACGACTAGGCCAGAGTTCTGACTGGGCTTTCACAGCAACAAAACGTCGCCTACGGGGGCAGCGCTTGGCACGAGCCAGAGCCTTGGCCAAGTTGAGTCGAAATGCAAAACAGTCAAAATCTGGGCGTGGACTTTACGGTTTCCAGTCTCAGTTCGTAAGCTCACTTGACACATAAATTACCGTATTTTCATTATTAAAATTGGGAGCATGGCGTAAGGGGCGTCCCCACTCCATTGGCCCCAAAAACACAAACGAAAGAACCAAAACCAAAATACAATCAGCTGGGCCCCAGAATGGGCCAACAGCCATGAAAGTACAGTAATATGGCAATGTCTTTAATAATGAGCCCAGCCAAATTGTTAGTTGCAGCACTTGAAATTCAGAGAGCGTTTGCCATGTGTGAAATTAGCATATGAGTAGGAAATGCACGTGGAGCATTTTGAAAAGCAGTCATGAAATCTGGCCAAAGCATTAGCATTTCCATTGGCTAGCTCAGAGCTTACTATATGGAATCATAATAGACGGCAAGAGGACAACATAACTATAAACCGATGGCAGGCAGCCAGTCAGCTCTGCATGGAAATTAGCCAACATGCAATGCTCCAGTGTTAGGGAGCATTGCGAAACTTTGCACCTTACCCCTCGCCCCACCATTACAGCAAAGGTAGCCCCGATAGAGGCTAACTGGCACGACAGCTGTTGGCGCTGGCTGTCAAGCGTTTTGGGTAACGGACAGGACTTGCCATGGCATCGGGACAAAGACAGCTCCTAAAACAGGGGCAGGTAGACGCAGACGCTGCTGCCTGCCAAACAGCTGAAAAGACAGATAAACAAGTTGTCTCCGCGTGTGTGTGTGTAAACCTTCTTTTTTCGTTGTTTTTCCCTCTTTTATTATTATTTATATATGCCAAAGACGTGCCAACTTTGAACCAGTTATAAACAAAGCAACTTGGCCGGGCTAAGCCAGGTAAACAAAGCTGGCAAGCTCTGTGTATGCTCTGTGAGCTCTGAGCTGTGTATTCAACTCTGAGTTATGGCGAAATTTGTATGCCTTCCACAAATTACAAATTGGATGGGCGCTACTGAAAATTACATATCATTGGCGGTCCATGGCGAAGGAGCTTTCAAATCAATAGTCTCTCTCGCTCAAATTTATATGCGTGTCTAAAGCTATGAATGTGTGCGGATAAAGTTTTGTGCAAGTAATAGGACTACAAAAATTATGATGGGTATTTGTTTGTATTTATATGCATATATATTGTTTTTTTTTTTTTTTTTTTTTTTTTTTTTTTTTTTAATTTTTCAATTTTTATGGGTATTGTAGTTGCAGAATTTTGTTAATATATTTGACTTATGACAAATTTCTTTTTAGTTGTTAGATTTATACATGATTTTATTTCATTATTTAGTTTTTAGTTGATTGGTGTCTTCATATATACCTTTATAATAAGAATTATTTATGCATATATTTATTGTTGCAAAAATGTGTTAAAATATCCGCACTTATAAATCATTTGAATAAGGTTTTATAGAATGAATACAAACGTTGCTTCAAGCAGGAACAAAAATGTTCGGTTAGTTATTGATTAATTATACCGATAACTACTTAATATTACTACTTAGTTATGCTTTCAAGTATAATGTTACTTAATGACCCCATAGAGTAGTGAAACTTCAAGAAGGTAGATGTTTAGTTTAGAAATTTTCAAAAAGGATATGTATTTATAAATGTTGTATATGTATGTTTAGAAATATAACTTACAATTGTTTTACAGACTAAACTATCTCATGAAAAATGTATGTAGATCTCTAAGAAAAAAGTCGTTAAAGTTTTTTACTATGATTTTCCCTTTCTGAACCTTCAGTCTTTGTTCTTAACTTTCTTAACTGAAAGTTCAAAAAGGGAATATGTAAGCACAACAAAATATATACATATATATTCTTACTCCTGCTCGAAGCTAAGCTCTTTAGATTGCGTGAAGGCTTAGGCTAACATCTTGTATTGCTGATCTTCATATGGCTAAACCGAAGGGGGAGGCAGCGCATTTGGGTAATAAGTCAAGCTGACACAAAAAACAGGATTAGCTGCATAAGGCAGTGAGTCAGAGCAGCAGCTGAACTACAAATCTTGCAACTTGGCGGGGCACTCGCTCAAGATAAATTGGCAACACGCGCCGCCGATGCTCAGTGCCCGATGCCATGGCTATGGTCTGAGTCTGAGTCTGAGCCTGTGTCGGTATCTGTGGCTGTTGGAGCAGCTGCTCCGCTTTGGCGTCTGCCATTGGCTTCTTGGCTGCGTTCACTAATTGCGTTGGCCTCTGGTCCGAGCAGCAGAGTTCAAAATGTTTGCGGTTAATTGTATTGCAATTGATTAACTCTGAACTTTTGCGTCATTAGACGAGACAATCGGCCCGAAATCAGTAAAAAGCACAATGGAGACTATAAAAGGAAATGAGAGAAAAGAGAGTGAATCAAACTGGCCGCACCCAGAGCCCACATAGACAACATGCCCTAAAGCAGTGGCTAATTAGCTGAAACGGTTGACGAACCAAAGCCCCATAAGCTCTGAAATAATTACAAGCCATTCGCTGTGCAAATTAAATTGCCACTGGTTTTTTATAGTGTACGGCGAGTGGAGTGTGGCGATGGCTTCTAGTCTGGCTGGCGTTGCTTTTGGCTATTTCGTGATGGCCAAATCAAAAAACTGGGAACACTGATTGCTCCCATTGGAGTCACAAAGCGAAAACTCGAATCATAACTTTATGACTCAATCTCTGGGCCGTGCTCTACTGAGCTGGGCTGTGTTGCCTCCAATTTGTCCATTTCCTGGTAGCTACACCCAAGAGCAGTTGCTAGTTGTAAAGCGCAGCAGTTTTCTTGCTTTTTTTTCCTCTTTTCTTTTTTGTTTTAGTGCTACAATTGGGGCCAATTTTGCCTGCAAGCTGCAGTTGAGCTCTTGCATTTGCGCCGCAAAGTTTTTGATTTAGTAGTGTGTGCCCCCATTTGGCTAGTGTCTTGGTTAATTTCTTGGAATTCGCATCTTACGTTCGCCGACAATTACTTTTAGAGGGGCTCCAAGCCATATTTCATCCTCAAGTAATATGACGTTTTCGCCAAGCTGCTGGCTAGATGCGAAATTGTTCAACATTTTGACTTTTCCATTAAACCAAATTTTTTTTGAAAAAAAATATTAATATATTGATTGGGGCTGCATAAATATAATTATGAGCAATAATTCAGGCAAATTGTCAGAGTATATAACATAAATACTTATTACATATACAGAGAGAATTCATAATATTATTATGACTAAAGATCTAATAGTGTAGTTCTTTGATTAACAAATTGAAAATTTGCAAATAAATATTCAGTAAGGGAAATTCTTCATAAGTGAATTTTAGATAGTGCTCTTCGCCAAATAAAATGGAAAATAGGGTATAATATAATTTTTTTTTATTTACAGTCTTTATTCTCTTTGCATTCCCTTTCAATTTAAATAAAATTCCTTTAAATCAATTGTGTATATTTATATCTCATGTCGTTTGAATTGACTAGAGATATAAATCAAGTTATGACTAGTTGGCAAATATATATTTTTATTTATTTTTTTAATTTGTTTTTTAATAAACTTTTATAAATATTACCTCACACATTCAACAAACTGTCAGCCAAATTTGTTTCTCAAAACTTTTGACGTTTGCGTGTCAAACGCTTCCCAAAGATTTCGTCACCTCAGCTTGCAGCTCTTCTTTTTGCCATTCCATTTTGGTCCCTCTTGTTTTTTTCTTAGCAGTTTTTTGCATGAGCTCGTCGCAACAGCATTTTAAATATTATATAAATGTGTAAAAAAGAAAAAAAATTAATTTTTTTATTATACACAAATGAAAAAATTTGCACTTTAGGAGCTAGCTTGGCTTGCCAACTCCTATGAAATATGTGATGCTGCATTCAAAATATAGAAACAACCTTGAGGTGCGCAGGTCTTAATGAATACGGGTTTGACTGATTGCCGCACGAATGCATCATAAAAGTTGATGTCTACATTAAGCATAGGTTTTTGTTTAGCTTTTTATTTTAGTTCTTCTTCATTAGCATGTCAGCATCAAGACAAGTGGCAGCTGCGCTGCGTGAGTTACTTTCATTAAATGTTCAGTTCAGTTTAAGCCATTTCAATGTTCAGTATCAATTGCGCTCACTTAAGTAATTTAGGGTACTCATGTAATTATCACACCCTATTATGCGATGATCGCAGACAAAGACGCTGCGGGGCCTCCTACATGCAGAAACCTTTCGTCAAAAGCCTTTTCAAGTTTGTAATTTCAATGCCCTCGGCCATGGAGCCCTTGAAGATTTTCTCATTATGTGAAATCAATACCAGCATTTATGTATAAATAGAGATGGATAGATAGATATTCACATATATATACTGACGTATTTGCGCTACGTTCATTCATTCGTTTGCTGGTGAGAGCAATTGTTCAGAGCTGATGGGAAACTCGATAACTGAAGAATCATAGCTTTGATGAGTTTCGTTTGAGCTTCATGTGAGAAAAACCTTTTTTCTGTAGTTTCTTTTGTAGAGCTTAACGATCGAAAATACTCTCTCTTTTCATTTGTAGTCAGAATTATTGGCTGAGCTACGAGGAAGCTGCTTTATCTAGATTTTCTGTATAGATTAAAGTCAATGAAAACTAATTTAGGAAACTAAATGATTATTTGCTTTTATTATTATATCAAGCTTTCACAAGTTGCTCTAAAGACGAGGAAGTCTCTCTGGCTATAGATACTCTCTACTCTATACTCTCTACTCTATACTCTCTACTCTATACTCTCTGCTATATTCCATGTGTATGCATGTATAGTAAACTTAGACACCTTTTAAGAGCTGTCAAGGCACTCACAGTTGCAGCATTCACAACGATAATTAATTATAATATGCCTTGAAATTAGACATAAGAGCGAGGTAAGCATGTGAAACCGAAACAAGTGACCGTAATTTCATTATAAAATTAAATCCTATAAAAATCAAAGTCAATAAAATGCCAACTGCCGCTCTTCAAATTAAATAGTTTAATTCCCTGCTCTTCCATTCGAATAAAGTGTAAATTTTAAATAATTTATTTCTCACACTGCCTATTCGTTCTTTAACATATTCTGATTCTCAAAGCAGACCATGTAATAATTAAGTTTAATTATGAAAAGTATTAAAATTAATTAGCATGCGCATAAGTTGGAGATCTTAGCAGCACCTGCACTAGAACGTTTGCCAATTAAGAAACTTATTCTCCTGAGTTGATTCACTCAGCTGATGCTTAAATTCTAGCCTAAGACATCATCAGCATAACTGGAATGCAACATAATTTAATGAACGATGTCAAGTGGTTTTAACCTCTTAACACGAATTCGCAGGAGGCAAAGAGGGGGCGAGAGAGAGAGAGATAGAGACAAAAGACAAAGAACAGCAGCAGCTGCTGCCGCTGATGCACTTGCAGTTGCAATTTGCAGTTGACTTTTATGAGGCAATTAATGAAATGACTCGAAACCGTAGAGCAGACGATGCTAATTTTTCACAACAAAATAAAATAAAACAGGGGACGAGCACAAATTATAATTAATTTTGTATGCAAAGCTGCAGATGCAATCGCCGGTCGGCTGAGAGGAGGAAAAAAAATGAGCCTCACGGCAACAACTTGGTATGGTATTACAGTTCATTTAGTTTGTTGACAGCATTTAATATGCACTGGCACGTGGCCCAATTGACATTAAATTTGACACACTAATTGCGATCACTATTCGCTTCCTATAAATGTGATGAACGATGATGAGCAAAGATGTGGAAGCGAAGAGAAATGATAGCAGACATCGGGCGATGATGTGAATGAACTTTATATCTTAATGATCGATTGGTAAAACTTGTTTGCTAGGGCTATTTACAAAGGCTTTCATTCAGCACTCGAGTTGTCAGACATATATTTTGCAAGAGTTCTATACATTTTTAGCTAAATTAAATTTATAGCCCAATTTTGTATATACAAAAATTTGAATTTAATTTAATAAAATTTAATTTAATTGTAGTTTGTATAGGAAAATTGATTGGTATTTCCTATGAGAATTGTTTTGGCTTCTTAACAATTTTCAGCCCTGCCTTACATCAATTACTCCAAAATACTTTTAGCTGGCTAAAAGTCCATTAAACAACAATCACTTACGGTTTCTCTAAATATAAATAATCTTGAGATCTATATTGTGGCACAGTGTAAAAGATTCTTAATGCTAAGCGACCCACCCTCAGCCATTTCCCTTACATAAATCATGGCTATAAGTGCAATAAATCAACTTTTGAAACTAAAATGTTCCAAAAACGAAAACTATATAAATAAAGGAATACATATACATTTATATATATTTATATATATTCTGGAAATGTGTTTAAATAATGCGGCCAATGCTGGTGCGCCTGTCTGTCTGTCTGTTTTGAATGGAGCATCACTAAAAGTTTCTGGCCATTAAAATTGCTCTGGCAGCCAAAACATGCTCTAGGTATTCGGGTAGGGGCAGCCCTGCTGCAAAGAAACACATTGCCCTGCATCTGTCACTATAAATAACATCAACGACCAAAATTAATAATCATAAAATAAACAAGAATAACAACAGCAGCAACAACAACGACAACAACAACTAAGTACACATCTTTATTATTAGCAGCCCTTTCACAGCTGCCAAAACGTGCAGCTGAGTGGGAAAATTCTGGTAAATGAATGAAGCAAAAAAGAATCACACGCAGTGGAAAATACGCCAGACAATGGCACGGTGAGAGCGAGAGAGCCAAATGGAGAGAGAGAGAGAGAGAGAGACGAATGGCGAACGCTAAGCTGTGGCTATAATTATGGTGACAAGCAGTTGCTGCCACAGTAAAAATAAATTTTACGTCTTGCCTCTTGGCGCTAGTTTTTATTATTTTTGGTTTTTGCTTCTTTTTTTTGCCGGCACGAGCCTAAGAGATTGTTTTTTTAGCTTTACTTCTTTTTTCGTATGTCATTTAATTACATTTCGGTGACCATAAATCACGTTTTGCGAAATTGCCCTAAACTGGGAAAGGTAGCGTCTGGGAGCAGCTTCGAGTCTGACAATCGAGATTGTCAAGATTGGCAAGAGATATGTATCGATCAGTCTGGCAATTAAATGATCAATTTAATTAATTGATGCGTGTTTTTTCAGTTTTTAGTCATTCGATATTTAGTGAGCGGCTTGTGGCATGACAAGTAATATTTTAGGAATCTTTTTTTTAGATGATGACTGAAATATTTGGGAAGAATCTGTTGAGGGTTTGAGGTGTGTGTGACGCTTATGTATTACTAGTGTGAGCTTCATTGCTCAAATTAGGGTTATCAAATTGAGTTCTGAGCATTCAAAACAAAATTTAAACTATTTGGCTTAGACTTTAGGAAGTAATATTAAGTTTAAAGGATTTTGAAAAAATACTTCTATTTTAGGAACATTTATATATAAGTTTTGTTGAATTGTTGAATCAATAATTTTTTTAAATATATTTTTTGATAAATATATATTATTTGTAATTTATTTTTTTTATTTTTATAATCGTGATACTTTTTAAAGCAAAATAAAATTTTTATGCAAATTAAAAATAAAATACAATTTATTTATTTATTTGCATAAAAATTTAATTAAATAATAAATAATATTTTTTTGTATAATAAATGAAAAAAAAATATAACATCAATAAGATAAATTATAATATAATACAGATATATAAATAAATTAATATAATATAATATAATATAATATAATATAATATAATATAATATAATATAATATAATATAATATAATATAATATAATATAATATAAAATAAAATATAATATAATATAATATAATATAATATAATATAATATAATATAATATAATATAATATAATATAATATAATATAATATAAAAATGCCAATCACTGAGTAAGCCAATTCCAGGGTATCGCATTATTGTCTGCACGCAACTGTAGCATAAGTACTTATTCTCTTAAACCCTATCAACTGTGGCTACGGCACTTGCCTATATATGTATAGCGTGTGCACACAGACAGACACACATAGCTAGCGTCGCATGGTTTAATCTGGAAGATCTCTTCCCATTGCTTCAATTAATTTTTATGGTATTCGCAACCCATATAAGCGCCACGCCTTCCGGTTGGTCGCCCAACAACCAGTCAGCCAGCATGGCTGGAGCATAAAGAACGAGAAGAGCGAACAGCAACAGCAATTGGCTTCAGTGAACGCCCGTTTAGAACTGATTTAATTGCAATTGTGCGCCGGCATTGCCGACATGCAATTGTTATCAAATGCACATCGTCACCCTGCACTGGGTGGAATAGTGTTGGGAGGTGGGATCGAAGATGCGGGCTAATCCATGGCCATGCTGCATCGAGCTGTTAATTAACAAGTGTAATTGATAATGCAACCGCAGTGGAGGCAGAGGAGAGGGATGAGGCAGAGCAGGCGGCAACAGCAGCAGCAGCAGCAGCCGAGAGGCGCTTCAATGGCTTTGGCAGTTGGTTGCACTTCTGATTAATCACACCAATTGCCAAGTGGCTGCAGGCAAACAGATGTCAATAAACCATGCCACTCTATGGCACACATTCGTAGACAACAACAAAAACAACAACAACAACATTGTGGTGAGTGAGCGAGCGACTGCATGTGTGACAAGTGGAAATGGTTGCTCTTCTTCTTCTCCCTGGAGCAGCAGACAGTATGTTTATTTTTAAGCAAGCAACAAACATATTTTTAAAGAGTCACAAGAGCAATTTCTAGACGAGCAGAGAACTCAGAGAGTGAGCGAGAGATACAGAGAGAGCAAGGGAGAGCAACGTTTGACATTTATTTCGCATGACATTTCACACACGCACACTCACACACACAAATTTAAAAAACACTCATGCGCCTAGTTATCCAGTAAAATTGTCTCAAATGCCATTTGCAATTTGGTTGCCCACATTTCGTTGTTGTTTTTGTTTTCTTTTTTGTTTGCTTATTTTTGTTTAGGCAATTGTTTTTTCTTTTTTTTTCTTCTTTCTTTTCCGCTTGCTCTCTCTCTCAGGCGCATCGGCCACCTCGCGCCCTGCGCCGCCTCGCGAGTCGCATGAGTCTGTCGCGCATGTCGTCTCGTCTCCTCCGGGGGTGTGTGCCGCCGCTCTTCAGCTCTTCCCAGCCACAAAATTTCTTGCTGTTCAGTTTCAAAATTGCCGGCGGTCAGCGCATTTATTCTAGTCGAGCTGCTCTCGATAGGACAAAATCTGTAAAGAAAAAAAAAAACGGAGAAAAACGTGAATCGTTCGCGAGATTCGCTGCGCCTTCTATGCTGCTCTATTTTTGTGGTTTTTGATTTGAATGGACGAATTGTTGGCCAAGTTTGTGTAAAAATGAGTGAACATTAAAGCAAGCATATAGATTATGCATATATATGTATATGAAATGCAATCAAACAATTAGTGGGCAATTCTTAGATTTACCAAAAATCATGAGAACATACTTTGAGAAATATCTATATAAATATATGTGTGAAGTCTGATTTGTTGTAATGTAATATGAATGCATTTCATATGGTGCTCAATTGCCTCAACTATGGATATGTGCAAAATGCGGAAATATATAATATATGTATTTAAATACTGCATTTTATGTAATGGAATGAAAGCCTTAAAATTGCGTCATCTATATAAATAAGTATACAAAATGTGGAACATAGAATCTGCTCTTTGGATTTCCAGCTGAACATTGTTCATAATAATAATTTCAAAGAAAATATATATAGAAGATTTCCCCGTCAAATAAGCATTAATTTTTTAGTGTATAGGGTGAAGAAAGATTCGATCACTTGACTAAGACTTTTTATTCGATTCACTCAAGATTCAATCCAGCAAAGTATACTGAAAAACTGTAATAGATTCTCATTTAATTAACTTCTTCTGCTCTTCCTATCAATTGAATCGATTATTTCGCTTCACTTTGATGACAATTTGATTGAGTGTTTATCAATACGTGATGTTTACATACATTTCTCCACTTTATGCGCTTAACGCTCTTCCTTTGACGCTCCACTTTTATTCATTACTCATTGTTTATAATGGCAAAATTTAATTGCATTCAATACACGCTTATGAAATGTACCTTTCAAGCATTACTTAATACTCTCATGGCATTATTAATGCGGTTCCAACTCTTTTCCGGCCTGCAACTGTTTCCCTTGTTCCGCTTGTTCCCGTCTTTAGTGATTCCTTTTCTTTATGTACAGTTTTACATTAATCAAGCCCATTTGCCAATATGCTGCTCTATTCATTTGCGCAAATTTTAAAATAATTGCGACAATAAAATCACCATAAACACACAAAACAACAACAGCAACAAGAGCAACAACAATCCCTTGTAATCTTGCCATATCCGGCTGGCTGCGTGTCTCCCATGTCGCCTGTCTGCCAACACCATCTGCCGCTATGCCAGTACGCCGCACCGTCACTGCATTTACCCAGTGCCTGCGTTCTGGCGCTGTGGCTCGCTGTCACTGGCGGCGCTTTTTGCATCATCATTATTATGAAAAAAAAAAAAGAAGGAAAACTCTTTGCAATGTTGATGATGGCCGTGCTCTGTCCGTTCACTCCCAAGTGGATAGGGCGATCCGGCGGCGAGCCCGGAGCTGAAAGCCGGAGACGAAGCTGGCTGACTGCGCTTGGTTCGTGTGGCTCGTTTTGTCGTTTGACATCTTAATTGCTTTGTTGATGGATTTCACTGTTGACACTTTTGCTTTCCTATAAATTCTTAATGAACTCTGCCTCGGTTCAAATGCATTTCCCAGTTACCATTTAGCACGTTGTTTGTGGGCTTAACAGGAGCTTTAACTTTAAGCCTTAAAGACCAAAAATAGAAATATGCATTTGATTTGTGCGAGTTTTGCTTTAGAAAATTAAAAGGTTTTCGAATCAAAGAACTCTGAAGATCCTGGAATGTGAAATCAAATGAATTTCAATTGTCAAAAAAAGAAATTTATTCCATAATAAGTCCAATTGAGGACTCTATCAACAGATTCTTGATTTTTCATATTATGGAACATTTATATTATAATCTGTGTTACTTATATGAAACTAAATTATTTATCTCAATTTATTTATATTAATCGAATTATCCTTGCTATTAATGACTTAAGCCAAGCTATAAAACAAAATCATATTTTGTGGGGGAATAGAAGATAATGGAAACTAATTGACCTCAAAGTCGAATAACCTTAAGTATTGGGATTCTTATATATAAAATTCACTTCATTTTCATTCCGATAAAGTTAGACGATAGAGGAGAGGAGAGGAGTCCACTAATTCAATAAAAAGTACTCTACGAATTTATAAGAATTAAAAATAAAAATTAAATCAAATTGTTTACTTTGAATTTTCAATAAAAATTACCTTAAATAATTCTCTCTCTTTATGAAGTCCGCTTGTAATTGCTCAGCACTTTACGAAATATATCTCTGCATCGAACAATTAGTGTCGTCTGGCTAAAGTTGAACTTTGATTTGGTAAATGCAGGTTATTTTCTCGTCCCATTCGAGGAGGGGGAGTTATGAGCTGGCTACCTGTAGCCTTCTCAGACAGTTAAACATCTCAACTAGGCTAGGCAATTGCTGTGCGCTTCCGTTCGGCACCTCATTAAGGCAACTTTTCGAGCACAAAACGACTTTTAATTGCGCCCACTGGACAGAGTTTTTGACTAGACTAGAATAGAATAGAGCGAAGCTCTGTGGCAGCTGGGAAAGAGCTTAGGGGTAGAGCAGAAGCATGACACATGATGAATGCGTGGGCCAGTCTCAGTCTCCCTCTCTCTCGCTCTCTCTTTTAGTAGTTTAAAGTCAGTCGAGCACGAAATGTGTCGGAACAAGCTTGTAGAGTAATTACGTACATGTGTACGAAAACAACGTGAAATTGTCATTTAACATTTGTCAAAGGTAGCAACACGGAAAATACAAAGAAACAAGAACAATCCGAGTCCAATGGAAAAGCAAAAAAAATCGTGAACTAATTAAAAATCTGTGAAAGACAATAACAAAATAAAAGTTTGCCGATGAGAGAGACGAAACGTGTGATAAAAGTGCCAAAAAAATTGTAAACTATTTGAGAGGAATGTCTCAGATCGATTATACCTGCTATACGGTGCCGGAGTGCTCCAGCGATGATGATGATGATGATCCGGATGATAATGATGTGGTGCATCGAAATGGTAATGGAAATGACAATGGCATTGCTAATGGCCATTGTAATGGCAATGGTAATAGTAATGATGATGACAGAGATGAGTCGAGCGATGGCACGCTCGAGAATGTTTTGCAGTCAGATTGCACGCTGGATTCGGATGCCACAACCACATCCTCCTTGGAGCACCACATCTATCGCAAGCACCAGCAGCAGCACCAGCACCACCACTACCACAACCACCAGCGGTACAAACGCTATGCACCACAGCGCGTTTCGATGCCAGCTCTGCGTGCCGCGGGCAGCCACTCCAGGGAGCTGACACCGCAGCTGGGCATCTATCATGATGGGCCAGAGGCGGCACCACAGTGGGGCTATTTTGTGCCATTGGCGCCCAACTGCTTCTTCAGTCCGCCCATGCAGCGGCGTCATTTTAGGTGGGCCGTGTCCTCAGCTCAGCCTCACGAAATACTCTCGTTCATAATCTAACAAAATGCTTTTCGTTTTCTCATTGCAGAGAGAAGGAGAACGATCGCAGCCGTCGTGCGGTTAGCTATGGCGGCGGCGGCGGCAACTCGCCGACCCACTGTGCCACCATACCGCGTGCAGCACCGCGTCGTGTGGCGCTCATGAAGGAGCCACCGCCGCCGCCGCCGCCCAAGCCCCAGCTAACGTCGAAGGCATCGCTGCAGTCCACAGACTCCTCGCATGCGTCCAGCATCATAGCCAGCAAGTATCCGCAGTCTGAGTACAATCTCATCCAGAAGATCGACTCGAACAGCACGCTGACTGCACCGGCTCAGTACCAGCCGCAGAATTTCTATGCCAACACCGGCACCATATCCTCCACCAACGGTGGCTATTCGTCCCTGCTGTGCCATGCCAGTTCCACGGCCAGTCCGTTGGCGGTGCGGAAGCGGGACAAGCTGCTCCATCGCTTCAGCGATGCGGCCACATTGGGTCGCAAGCTCAAGAAGAAGAAGAACACGAATCGCACCTGCCGCTCCATGACCGAAGCCATTGAGATGCTCGCCGATCCGGTCATCGAGGATGAGTTTTTTGTAAGTAAACGAAGCCATTTCTTATCAAATTTCTAGATACACAAGCATATGTATATGTACATAATATGTATGTATGCTGTAAATAAGTTAGAAAATAGATCGCATCCATGTGAATGCCTTATTTCTGTACTTTAATTAATATAGAAATATCGTATGCTCTAGGATAAACATCGCACTGTTTCTACAAATACGTGCAAATTGCATATGAGTGAAGTTATGATTGAATTAGGATAAATTCGATATGAGAAATATAGTTAATATTCCATAAAAGACATGAGATACAAGTGTTAATATAATGTTATCATAATATTCTATAATATATAAATTTGGAAGAAATTCATTGGAATATAAAAGATTCATTATCCAGTCTCTGAGTATGTTCATACTATATACAAAGTCAACTCACTAAGCTGATATCCTTTAAGAAAAAAATACTTAGGAGGAAAAGAGAAGATATAGGAAAAATAAAAAACTCAGCTAAACAATTTGTATTTTATTGGAAATTACAATTTTTGCTGAAAACTTTATTGGCATTAAGAGATAAAGCAGGCAAGCGATAAAGAAACACATCTTATGCTTACTATTCATAAGATATCCAATAAAAAACTGAAGTTAAACCGAGTCTTACAAAGACTTGGGGATTTATTATATGTAAGGCATATCTGAATTGCATTTACAAGCAGCGCCCAATGAAAAGCCATTGTCGCCCTATCTTACTCTCTCTTTATTCTCTGCTATAAAGGGGGTGTATCTGTATAAAAAATATATACATATACTCTATAGAAGCTCACGTTCTTTACACAAACAAATCCCAATTGTTATCGCAATTCATTTGGTTCATTATTTTGTGTGGCTTTTGTGACTGGAAGTTATCTCTCGGTTTATCTTTGAAATGAGTGACCATTGGAATAACTTCGGCCGTAGATTGCTTCTCAAATGCAGGCATTCATTACAAGTTTGTTAGTCGGGGCGTATCGAGCGACTATTCTATTTCTATCTAGCGTGGACGGAAGTATAAAGCTAAAATCAAAGTTACTTAAAAGGTGATAAGGTTGCATAAAATAGAGCAAAAGAAAAGAAAACTAAGAAAATACTAGCAAGACTTTAATAGTGTGTGCTTAGTAATATAGACATACATATGTACATATGTATATATGTACGCTTACTTAACTGTGTCATGGAAATTAGTGAATGTGAAATTCCTCAAGTGACTTCTGCTATAGGCAACCTTGAAAAGGCTCTGTGAAAACAACAATTGAAAATTCAACTGAACTCAATTCGATGTGTTTATATCAAATGGGGGGCGTCAAATCGAATTACGTGTCTTTCAATTCTTTTTAGTGGTCCGTACATTTTGTCATCTAATCGCTAAATTTTGAATTGGGGCCACGACGAGTGTGTTCTCTGGCACTAAGCCAATAATTTCGCAAATCTAGCTTAATTAGCCAACTCAAGTTGACAGATTAGCATAGAATTTGGACGGGCTTTCAGTCAGCTCTTGGCTTCGATGACGCTTCGCCAGCGATGGACAGTGTTCAGGAAGACGAGTCGAACCAACTACTAAATAGCTAGCAACTGTGTCAATACTTTGGTATTGCCTTGCCTCAGCCAAGGGGCGTTCGGGGCGAGGCACTGTGCACCATGCACAGTGTTCTCGGGTTCAGGTCTGTGACAAGCGACTCGCTAATTGGATTAGCTGCGCACCTTTCCAGCAAATAATAGAAAAAGTCGTTGCAATAAAATTCAAACAATTTCAGTGAAAAATCGAACGTGCAATGTTGTGAACGTCTTGTGGAACGCGTCGCTCGGCTAAAACTAACTAATTGCCTAACAAATATATTTGCTGCACCGGGTAACGCGAAAAATAAAAAAGAAATAATAATAAATAATAAATTAAATTTATATGCATACATTTGAATTTCGCGCGCCCGGAATCCAAATATTTTCAACAAATTCCCTCATTGCCCACTTGAAATGAATTTCAAGGAATTTTTTGTTAATGTGTAAATTGCCCAAACGTTTAAGTTAATTCAAAAATACCTTCAAGCATTTCAGTGCAAATAGAAAAGGAAAACTTAAAATTACCCAATTAAAATTACCCATATGTGTTTACAGTTCATAGGATATTTTTAAATGTATAATTTCCAAGGAAATATTTTTATAAATACCCTAGGGGTAATTTATATTTCCCTTAAATGACGTTAGGTTATTTCGTTTCGTACTCATAAAAGTATGCAACAGTAAATGTGAATTACTTCAGCCAATGCATGGGAATTTATATCTTCGGCATTAATTTTCGTTGCATACTTTTGTGCATAGTTGGTTTTAGAAATCCGTTGCAAATACTTGGGCAGCTAATGAAATGAAGTCGTCGACGCGACGCCGAAGCTTTAAAACGAAACCAATACAACCAAAAGCCAACTTGTATAATCCGCTCGTGCGACACCGACCCACTGCGTATGTAAGGAACGGCATCATCGGCGGCGGCAACGGGCCGGGCGCCGATGGCCTCTACCAGATTGATGATCGCGTCTATACGACCAGCAGAATGTTTATGCGTGATGGCTACATGTATCCACGCCAGCCCGGCCAGCCCATGGATCCGCGTTTCCCACTCGAACTGCACGAATTTCCAGAACAGCTGGGTGCCACCGGCCTGCAATTGGTGAGCACTCCCAAGGTGCACATTGCAGGCGAGTATTTGGCCAGCGAACAGCCGTTGGAAGCGGAGCAGGAGCCGCCGGCAGCGGCCATGCGGCGTTGCGCTCGCCAGGCCGCCGCGGCTGACATCAATCTGGTCAATCAGGCGTACTGGCTGGGCAAGCAGCGCACACGTTCCCGCTCCCGGTCCCGCAGCAACAGTCTGGGCAGCAAAAGCATTGCCAGCTGCATGGGCGGAGGCGGTAGCGGAGGGGGTGGGGCTGGCGGAGAGGGCACAGAGCCAGAACGCGAACGTAAAAGACCCTTTATACGCAACGTGGACGATTTGCTGCATGCGCTAGGCAAACGCGATGCCAGCGCCGATAACCAACTCGAGACGGCTTCAGTGCACTCCTCCACGCAGCAGCAGCAGCGGCGTCGCTTCAAAAAGGTGAGTGAATGAGCACGAGTGATCAATCAAATGGAGCAATGGAATTTGTCATGTCTTGCCAGCATTGCAGCATTTCCATTTACCTTAATTGCGATTCGAGTGTCGACTCAAATGTTGACACACTCGCCACGATTCAACTACTGCCCCATCACTCAGGCCGCTGTCCAGAGCGCAGCGAAGCCTAAACACCTTGCCAGCGCTCTCTCTCCTGGTTGAGCTCCCAGGGCGCGTCTGCGCAAAAATTAAAATTAATGATGTTCCAAATGTTGCCAGCGGCTCTTGACGAAATGGAAAAGAACACAGACCACAGGCCAGACAGTAGCTGCTAATTTAAGGCAGGCACACACACACACAACCCAGCACAACTGCTGCCAGGTGAACTCCTTGAGCCTAGCTGCAGCGCTGTTTGCTGTGGTTGCTTTGAGGCAACATTCATGGCCCTCCGCTGCGGTCAGCGCTCCATCAGCTCCAAAAATCAGCCCTTTTTCGACTTATTTATTTATGCAGCCGTTCGTTCCGGCCGCAGTTTCATTTATTCACTTCAACTCTTTTATCCATTCTTATTCTGCTCTTTTTTTCTCTCGTCCAACTCGTAGCATCATTAGCAAATCAGAAATACAATTTTTAGCCTTATTTTACGCCATTTTTTTCAGCTCGCTGCGGGCTGAATTTATGCGCTTCTGTTTCTCTAAATTGAAGAGTAATTTCAGCTTTTGAGGTTGAGAGATTGGTTTCCCTAATTGTTTTTTTTTCTTGACGTATAGCTTGTCCTGCCTTAAGCAGATATACGTTTCTACGTAATGATATTGCATTTTTTGTTATTAAAAATAATCGTGCAATTTATGATTTGCAATTAATTTTTTATAATTATCGCGTCATTAATATTAAAAATTAAAATAAAAATAAAGTATGAATACAAATAATAAATTATGCAAATAATAAATAAAAATAAAACAAAATAAAAAAATAATAATAATTTAATAATTTAAATATCATCATCATGAAATCATAAATACGAATATTGTATTTTTTTTAAATACGAAAAAATATTTAAAAAATATTAATTATGGATATAATAAATAAATATAAAACAATTTAAAAAAATAATAATATAAATAATTTAATAATCTAAATATCATCATCATGAAATCATATATACGAATATTGTTTTTTTTTTATATACGAAAAAATATTAAAAAAAAAAATTAATTTAGGAAATGTCATTCAATAAATGATAATAAATATTATAAAAATAATCATAATAAAATAATTATTAATAGTTTAATCATTCAATTATTGTTATGCAAGAATTATACTTGGACTGAATTAGCTTGATCCTAAATTTAAAATAAAATCTACTATATAGAGAGAAGGCAACGACATTTACCGACTTTACCTGTTGCTTAGGCCTACAACTAAATTCAACTGTGCTTCGAGCGGTCTAGGACCACTGTGCCAAATGACTCAACTTCCGTTGCGCAGAATTCCATTTAGAGTTATGCTCGAATCAACTCGAAATCAAATAAATGAAAAACGAATGAAGGAAACTTGCTAACTCATTCAATTCAGCAATCGCTGAGGCCAGAGACTAGAGGCTAGAGGCTAGAGGGTGCGCGCCCGCAGCTCGCCCTGTAAGCTCTTGGAATACGAGCAATGTATTGGAATTTAAGCCAACATGTGAAATGAATTTCTTGGCAGCATGCAGAACCCCGGCCTGGCCAGTGGGGCTTGACTTCGGTGGAAAACTGTGCGGCACAGCCGTGTGGGCAGACAACGACAGTTTTCCCTGTTCTATGCAAAACTCGCAATGCAGTTGAGCTCAGAGGCGGCCGAGACGCTGGGCAGGAGTGAGCGAACGAACACCTCTTCGCTGCAGTTGGTCGTAAATTGAATAAACACGCAGGGCGACTCCGCGCCGGCATGTGTTACGCCATTTGGCGGTGCGGACGAGCTGGAGGGCTGGCGGGAGAAAAAGCTTGTTAGCTGAATTGCACTGCGTTTCTAATACCCTGTAGGCAGTGCTAATGGGTATTATAGTGGCATGAAGTGGGTGCTGTAGTTGCCTTTATAAAGTTCTTAACAGCATTGATACCACAGTCGATTTCCTTTCATTTGCTAAGTAGATAAGAGATTTCAAATGGAAAATCTTGAAGAAGAAAAAAATATAAAACAAGAAACAGATTTCTGAATTTTAACTTTTATTCCAATATTCCAAATCGAAAGGATATATTCTTATTTGAATGAATACAGGGTATACTCTAGTCAAGCACAGCAAATGTGACTTATTTCTTCTGCCTAGTTTGCCATATTTTGTTGTACTTGCACGCAGTCACGTGCCAACGAAAAATCTGCAGCGCTTTTTATGTTCCCAGATACAAAATGTACTTCTTTTTGAGGTCTTGTGGCTTGCTGCTCGTTGCGACTGCATTTCAAGAATTCATGTTTTATTTTTTTGGATCAATCAACGAAATAACATACAGAGTAACACATAATTGGAATTTTATATTGGATGCCAGCAGAGACAGAACTGTGCAGATGGGAAAGATTGTGAAGAAGTTCAGAAATTTCAGGCAAATGCTTAACAGCTGAAATCAATTTTAAAACTGAGGGATTTAATATAAAATTAAAATTAAGAATTTAAAAAATATACAAATAAATAAATCTTTTAATGTTAGAAAGAAAAAACAACTATTAAAATTTCAAAATGAAAAATTATATTAAAACAAAATTAATTAAATTAGTAAAGTTAGTAATTTAAGGAATTTCAACTTTTAGTTCTCTCTCTCTCTTTTTATTAAAGCAACTCACTGTTAGGGTATATGAAAGAGGCGTGGCCCATAATTGCGCCCCCTCAAAGCTAAATGCTAGGCAATGTTCGTGTATAAATCGAATTACCCATGCAGCCCAAAGGCCCAAGAAACTTGTGGTCTAATGACCATTAGGCAGCTGGCTCCGACTCTGTCATATCGTAAATCCCCTGCCCACCGCCCATTTGGGCAATAATTGTGTCAAAAACGAATTGCCGCCAGTTTGAAATGTTGCACGTGCTCATTTTTGTAGTTGTTGTTGCTGCTGTTGTTGTTGTTGTTGGCAATCATAAAAAGTAGATAAAACAATTGTTGCTCCGTACAGAAAAAGTGCATTAGGTTTGACAAAGCATTTGGCATGGCTCGTATATAAAGCTCTTAGCATAATATAGATGCTATATATATATAATTAAGTTTGACTGCTTAAGAGTCCACTTTTAGATTACCAAGATTCAAGTCTTAGATAGCAGCTCAGGTTTTAATTGAAAATTCCGCCAGTTAATGGACGAAATGTAGAAGCCAAATCAATTGCTTGGCTCGGTAAACAGCCTGAGTTAAGGCTACGAACATTGGCCACCATTGAGTCAATGGAAAAGTTGATTAAATGTTTTGAGTTCTGACTTTGGCTGCCTCTTCTGTCCAATCACGCTGCAGGCAATCGCGTAGAGCATTTCAAATGTCTTAACAACAATGAGCCAGGCGCATTGTTGGGCTAGGCCAAGTCTGCGTGCTTGCGTCTAAATAGTTTGTTGAGTCGAAAAGCTGGGAAATTGTTGCTGCCTTGCTGAGTTGTTGAACTATAGAAATGCTCTTTCTGGAAATAATAAATAAATGGATTGAATAAGGGAAATATTTCGAATTGTTGTTTTTTATTTATAGAAATTAATACATATTTATTAAAAAACAAAATTGACTTTGAAAATATTTTGTATAATCATTTTGTTGATTTTGATCTCTATAGAATCACTCTTTCTTAAAATGCGATATACAGTAGAATCCCGTAAATCGTAATCGTAATGGCATGGGAATACATTTTGTTTATTTTTTTTTTTTTTAGAAATTCCCTTCAAAGGAATGGAATTTTTTGATTTACTGCGATTCTCGACTCGACTGCACTATATTATAAATATAAATATAACTTCAACTGGCTTTTGAATATATCTTCTTATTTATATATCCGATTTGCTATATCAAAAATAAATATATTTTATTTATTTGCTATTCATTTCATTTTTATTTTGCTTATTTCACCGTAATCTCTGCCAAAATATAAAAGTTAATATGTAATAAAAATATAGTCTATACTCTAGATTCGCCTTTAAACATGTTAAGGTTTCAAATTTAATGTAGAGCTCTTAATTAAATTAAAATATTAATATTAAAGTTCTAGAACTCCAAACTAAAATACATATTTATTAATGTAGAGTTCCCAATTAAATGAAAATATTAATATTAAACCTCTAGAACGTCACACTAAAATACATATTTATTCCACATTTCTCACAACTGGCTCAGGGTAAATTTTTCTGGAGCAACATCAAATGAGCTGAGCTATCGTTAATTGTGAGTGAAACTATGCGGCTATCTCGTGCACTTACGGTATCTAAAGTATTGTCGCTGGCACATAGCAAATGCAATTCCGATAGGTTGTGTGACGCGAACGTTGAGCATTTGACGCCCTTGCGAGCCACGACCACTTGACCAGGCACACTGACTCATGGCAAGGCATTGCTATGGCAACCCGGTGCATATGCATGTTGCTGTTGCAGTTGCAGTTGCTCATTGCAAATGCACAACAGCAGCAGCAGCAACAGCAGCAGCACAAAGGGAGCCACATTCCTATAAATACCAATTCACACTGCTTATGCTGGCAAGTTTTTCTTTTATCTTTGATTGCAAACTTGAGCACGCCACAGAGAGGCAACCGCAGCAAACACTCCTTCAACTAACTCCTGCTGCCAGGAGTGCAAAGCCACAACAACAACAACAACAGCATTTTAAATCAAAATCAAAACTTGTTGCCAGTGCTGCCCATTTGGCTGCCGTTGCTGTGGCTTTTGCTTTGCCTCGCTCAGCGCCAAACTCTACAAAGGCAGCAGCATACATAGATAATTGTATATGTGAGGACATACACGTGTATGTGTGTGTGTGTGCATATAGTGACGGCCGCCAAACCGGGTCTCCGCTTGGCCCATGTTTCAAAAAGTTGCTTGGCAACATTTTTGCCAGCATCGCGCGCATGTTGCCAGCAACAAGTTTTGTTTGTCGTCTACCTGACACATGTGTCTGTGTGCCTGAGCGTGCATGTGTGTGTGTGTGAGTGCGCGCTGCTTACCTGCGCCCATGCATATGTGTGTGTGTGTGTGTTGGGCATTTTTGAGCACATTTTACGTTTTCCACGTACGACGTTCGGCGACGGCGGCTTTTGCTTTCTTGAGCGCTCGGCGTCCATTTCAAAAGTCGACAACGTTTGCTGGCGAATGGACGCGATTAACGGATGAATTTCGCTGCTGTCGCTGTTAGCCGCCCGTGTTTCGTTTAATATATATTTTTTTGTGTTGTTCGCCGTCGTCGTCGTCATAGTGCGCTTTGATTTTTCGCTGCATTGCGACGGCGCCTGTACTTTTCCAGCCTAACAGCGACTCGCGCGACTCTCGTCTGCCATCTCGCTCGCACGCACTGCGCGATTGCCGAACGTGCCCCGTTAGCAATTGTTGGCAGTGCTCTCTGTGTGTGTGTGTCCAAATTGTTTGTCGCGCGCGTGTCTAGCGACCTGCCAACCGTCCGCCCCTCCGTCCCACCCATTGGCCCATTGAAGTGCAAGCAAATTTATGCAAAAGTTCATAAAGCAAAGAAATGTGCATAATTAATATTAAACAACAGCAAAAGAAAACAAGAGAATTGCTTAACTAATAAAACAAAAGTTTTATGACACACACACACACGCATACACATATAATTGCCAAGTTATTGGGAAATTGTTGTGCATTTTTTGATTTTGTGAAAATTGAACGGCGCATGCGCAACGCCTGCATTTAGTTTGTGCAACATGTTGTTGCCACACTAAGCAACACACACACACACACACACAAAAGAAAAAGTTAATACAACCCAAGTCAACAACAACCACACACATACACTCACACACACACACACACAACATTTTCGGCATGGATATCGTCGGAACGGCAACGGGCAATCAGCACGTTCTGCCAAACAATCATTATCGACATGAATCATTGTTGCAACAGGTAAATACGATAATTATTGGCATAAAGAGAGTGTCGATTGGCAACTCGAAAGAAAGTTGAAACAGCCAAATTGAATCTGATGAACTCCACAATAATTGGGGCCAAATGCAGGCAAATGATTTGGTTAAGGATCGATTTGTTCCTTGGTTAATAATTCAGGTTTTGTTAAGGAGAAATACATTTTATTAGGAATTTAATTAAAATATAACAATATTTATGAGCATGATTTTAATATTGATAAAAATATCATAAATATTGCTTACTTAAATAGAATATTTATATAAATATTAAAATATTAAAATTTTATGAAATCAAAGTTCAATAAATATTTTGATAATTATAATTATTATATTTAATTTTTTATAGCATTTGTATGCATACATATTTATCAAAACTTGGTTTTTAATATTTTAGTATTCTTCGTAAAATTTTATTACATTGCAATTAATTTATATTTTCATAGAGAAAATTTAGTTTTTCGATTTTCCATATTTATTTGTAGTGTAAAATACTTAACAGCTGTAAAAACGATTTTTTATTTAATATTATTCATATAAAATTTATTCACAAATTTTGCAACTTTAATTGAATCAATTTTGTAAATGGAAAAAGACAGTTCCAGGTTTATTTGGTTTTTTGTCCGTCTACTTTGATGGTTTCATATTTAAGTTGCTTATTATTAAATTATAAGCTAATATTAAAAGCGCGAAAAAGAAGCGCGTTTAATTACTTAATGATAGTTGAGAACAGACTTAATATATTAATGAATGATAGTTTATCCCAGAGTATGATACATCTTGGGGAATATCAACGATTTCATTTGTATTGCAAGACTCTCACCTCTTGATTGAATGCTGAGGATTGCGCGGTGCTTATTTGGAAATAAATATGCCAGAAGAGGAAGAAGACAAATACCAACAGCGACACGCGTTGCATGACAAAAATGTCAAGTTGCATTTTGCAGCTGTTTGCATTTAAGTGAAACTTCAATGGGAGACACAAAAAGCACAGGCAACAAAAACCTCTTTTATGGTAACTGCTCAAATCCATAAAGGTTGGCCAACAGCCACGAAAGCCACATGAAGACAACAACAATAACAACAACAACAACTAAAAGAAACCACATGAAAAACACTAATTGAATTTAATGCGACAAATTGTTGAGTTTGTTTCGACAAATGGCACAGCCCCAAGATTTGATTGGGCGCCAGCTTCGATATCGCAGCTATCAAAGCCAAAGTAAATACGAATACGATGCCAAAGCCTTGATAACCTTTCCAAGTGCAGACCTCCGTCTTTCTGTCTCCTCTCGCTGTCTGTCTGCCCCTCTCAATCAGGCTTTCCACAGGCATCAATCACAATTTCACTGATAACATCGTAAACAAGCACGAAAACCCATAAAAAAGAAAACCAACCACTTTGGAGCGCAGCCAATTAACATAAAGTGTATAATTTAAGAAATATGCCCAGCACATGCAAAGCAAAAAAATGCGCAAAAAAGCGCAAAAATAACCACACAAATTATATAAAAAGTCATTGCAACTAGGCGCATGTGCAGCTGGAGTGTCATTAAAAAAAAGCTTTCTGGCGTTACGACTCGGGAATTACATGGACCTGCCACTGCCACAGTAGTTGAAATCCGCCCGCCAGCCCCTCTCCTGCCCTGACCCACAATCCGTGCAAAATATGCACAAAAGCTTGGCTGTGTCCAGTGGCAACAACAACTTGTGCCAATAAAATTCATAAACTTTTGAAAGTGAAACTCTCTGGCGTTGACGTATCCGTAAAATATATGGCTAATAATAATCAGTTGAGATCTTTTGGTTTATTGATATTCAATAAAGAAAAGTCTTTGGCTAATGCTAATGAAGCAGCTGCAAAAGTGAATTTGAAAACATAAATATTTATAAGAGTATAAAAAAACAAGAGATGTGCTGAGAAATATGTGAGATATAAACTTTTGATAAGATATTTTCGAGAGTTGCCTTTGTTACTTCTACTACTGTTGCTCCACAAGGGAACAATACAGATTCAGTTATTTAATCTATGTAATATTATATAAAGGGAAAGTTTTTAGAATAGTTTGAAATCAAAATCAATTACTAATGAGCGCCTCGACAAATTGAAATGGTCTTTGAGTCATGGTTGAAGTTCTCGTTTACACAATATTCGAAAACAGAGATTCTTAACTGCTAGACAATTGCTTACATAAATACAGCTTCCTAAAAATCTGGTTTGTCCAGTACTCAGAGTCAGAGCTCCACTGACAACACTTTTTAGCTAGAGAAACTTGACATTGCTGGACAAACCAAACTTGGCTCTGCATGCTTAAGCTGGCATTCACTTTTTATCGCGAGCGCCACTTGATCGATAAAAAATCTACAAGAATAACAACAACTACAACAACAAGATTTATGTTTATGTCACATTTTAAATAATTCATATGGCTAATAATATAATGGCTATAAATTCTCTGCTCATCAGCACATTCCAAGGCGTTTTTATGGCTGCTTCGGAATATTTTATGGGTATTGTGGAAATATTCGAAAATAAAATAATGATGAGGCGATTTAGCTACTATGAAACAAAAAACAAAACAAACAAAGAATATAAAATAAAGTTTGTAAAGCATAAAAAAATATAGTATTAAATAATTTGTTTTAGAAATTCAATTAAGCATAATACTTAACCAATAAAAAGTCATAATGAATAAAAAAAAAAAAAAAAACAATTTGAACGTTTTTAAAATATAATAATAAAGAGACTAGCACATATAAAAATGATTTTTTAGGTATGTTATACAAAATTTAAAAACATTTTTATAGAATTTAATTTTTTATACTAAAATATATGGAATTTAATATAGCACTAGTATGTAGTAGTATATATTAAATTCAATAATTCCTTAAATAATTAATGCTTTACCTCTGACTAGATCATACAATCTATTATGTCTATGTCATTGTTAGGGCTCTATATATTTTTGCCATATTTATGAAGACATTTTGAAGCACCTTAAGCTGCAATTTATGCGCACAAATGCGCAACACAAATCCTTTAAACCGATTTCTGGAAGAGCAGTTCTGGCCGACAACAACAACAACAACAACACGAAATGCCAATGAAAGAAACCGAGATAAAGCAACAATTTAAGGCAAACACAAGCGCAGAGTTCCCCCATAAAGAATCTCTACACATAAAGAAACTGGTTTCACATGCTACAAGCCATAAAAGAAGGTTCGATCCGCTCGAGGAGCAGTTACAGCCACACAAATATAACACACAAACACGAATTGTGTGTTTTAATGTCGCCCTACAAAAAAAAAAAAAAAATAAATACAAATAAAATAAAACAATGCTGAGCCCTCTCTTAAGCTGGAGCCCAGTTGAGTTGCACTCAAAGATAAAAGATTTGAGAGAGCGACAAAAATAAAAAAGAAGAAGAAGAGAAAAAATAAATAGAAGAGAAACCAACTCACTTTGAAAGAAAGAAAAAGTCTTAAGAATCAAGTCAAGTTGTTCAACTGGTTTTCCAGGGTATAGGCGATCTTCTAAAAACCGGCCCCAGGCTCCACTCACTGGCGGCTCGCCCTTTGCTCCAGCTGCTCTTTGGAGACTCTCCCCTCTCTGGCTGGCTGCCGTTTGAGTGGCTTTTGAGTTCTTTTTGAGATGCGGGTGTCTGTGGCCATTGTGCGGGGCGCACGAGTGCGATTAGACACAGAGCACATTGATTTATATTGGTAATTTAACACCAGTATTCTGCAGCTGGCTCGCCTCTCGAATTCGAAAGTTATCTAAGGGGCCGTGTTGCAAATGCAACTGCAACGATCAAACAATAGAAGCCCCAAACCCAATATGAACTAAGCCCTATGCCTGGCTTCAGTCAGGCCATGCTGATTGGGCTTGGCCATGAAAGGGCGCTCGACCCCAGCTGGTTGCCATGATATAATCTTCATAATTGTTTGGCATGCATTGAAAGCCTTTGCCAGCGCCCCGATTGAACTGTAAAATTGTTAATTTAGCTACTGAGTTAGTTCGTCACGTGACCATAAATTGCTTTCTTCAATTTCCCCTTGTTTTGCGAGCAATTAACTGTTTCATTGTTAACGGAGTTGCAAAGAGAATAGCAAAGCAAACAATAAAGTTTGATTAGCTTTTCGATATGAATCACAATTCGACATGAAAAAACATAATTTCAAATATTCGTTTATAGCATGAGAGTTGAGCTAAGAGAAACAAAAAGAAAATATATTTATAAAAAATATATATTATATATAAATAATTCAAATATATATTATATATACCAAATATAGAATTTATTTAATATTTAAAATTAAAGAAGTATATTAAATAATAAACATATAATATAAATAAAACAATTTATTTACGTTTCAAATATAAGTATATATTACCTAAATATAAAAATAGTAAAACAGAACATAAATATATTTTAATTTGTTAGTCTTTTTACATGTGCTAGCCATAAAATATAGTATTACTATAAATAACAATAGAATATCGTTACCAAAATTCGATTAGAATAAGCCTATAAATAACTCTACGAAACTGGATTACAAATAGACAATATACAATTGATATACATAAGATTTCACCTTCAAACATGTTGCTGAGGAAAA
The DNA here is from genome assembly GCF_054131105.1 of Drosophila navojoa. Lineage (NCBI taxonomy): Eukaryota > Metazoa > Arthropoda > Insecta > Diptera > Drosophilidae > Drosophila > Drosophila navojoa. The sequence goes on from NC_142890.1 coordinate 21,504,117, forward strand.
ATGTCGTTTGACTTGTGCCACTTCTCAGGCCTAAGAGGCACTTTAACAACTCCGCCGCCATTCACAATATTCACACAATAAGTACTGAAACGAGCTTATTAACAGCGATTTATTAACATTTTGAAATGGAAATCGAAATCTAAAGCGACAATCTTGATTAACTCGAACTGGAAACGCAACTGAAACTGAAACTCAAGTAGAAACTGGGCCTTGCTAAACGGTAAAAACAAAAGCGAGACTCAACTGAACCAAATTGAGTTGCACTGAGCTGTAAATTGTAAATTGTGAGCTGTTAGCTGTTAGCTATAAGCTGTAAACTGTGAGCTGTACTCCTGTGAGCCAGTTTTCAATTGCTGCTCCATACTTTAGTTTACAAGATACAAGATACGAAACAGCGTAAGATGCATGTGCTTGCACCTGATTATTACAGGTAATTGGCTAACAGAGGGTATTATCTGAGTATATATGTAAGCATGTGGAATATGCAATTTTCTAGCGAGCAAGTTAGGTCAGTTTAGTCATCGGGCCAAGCATCAGGCAATCAATCTTAATCAAGCTAACCTTGACTACATAAATTTTATGGCTGACATGCAAATATTAAGTTCTTCTTGAGGTAGCGTATTCAATATTCGCTTAAATGCAGTTTCTAAGGCCCTCTTCATGTTGCTGCTGGTCAAGAAGAATGTGGTCGACGTATGGCTTGGAATTTTTGTGCGACTCCTGAGCTGCCGAAATGCAAGACTCGTTTGCTTACGAAATCGCCGACAAAACGCAAGCCAAAGACAAACCGAGTTACTAGCACAGCAGGCACATAAACATAAAGTTTTTAGTTAGCAACAACAACAACCACAACAACGATGGCATTTTTCGTATGCAATTGATTAGGAAATGAGTCGAAGTCATGTGTATCTTTAAGATACACAGCACACACAAATACGCACGCATGTATGTGTGCATAGGCATGCTGCACCCAGTTAATAAACTCACAAATTCCAGACAATTGATTCATCTGATGCAGAAACAGGTTTGCTGCCTTACGTCCACAAATATTTGCATAACAATTCACAAAACTCTCATATCAATTTGTAATGCCTTCAGTTCGCATCAAATCAAGCAGAACCATCTGAGCATTCCAGAGTTCTTGCCTCTTTTTTTATGACACTCACACACCTGGCAGCACCTGGCACATTGTCCTCCTCGGCCTTAACTACTCACTTCTTGTTCATTTGCATTCATTTAATGACTTTCAGAGCTCGGCATGATTCAAAGTTTTTATTCAATATTTTCTTTGTTTTCGTTTGCTTATTTATTTTATTTTGTTTTATTTTTATACCCTGAACCCATTGAAAATGGGAAATCAGGGTATAATGGTTTTGTTAAAAGTATGTAACAGGCAGAAGGAGGCGTGGCAGACCCCACAAAGTATATACATTCTTGATCAGGGCGAAGAACTGAGTTGATTTAGCCCTGTCCGTCTGTCTGTCCGTCCGTCCGTCCGTCCGTCCGTCCGTATGTATGAACGCGTCGATTTCAGAAGATATAAGAGCTAGAGACTTCAACTTTTTTTTAAAATGTCCGTAATTATCACGCGCATATCGAGTTTATCACTAAAAAACGATAACTCATTCCGATACTTTTTTATCGATAAAAAACCTTATCGAAGATCCGTTTAAAAATTATATCTCCTACATCTTTCAAGCTAAAGTCTCCAAATTTAAAATGTATACTAAGATGAATTTTATACAATTTCGGTTTTTGTTAAAATTTACCCCTCACCCTTAAATCCACCCCCTCACCCTCATCTTTGTAAAAGTCGTATATCAAATACTAGAGACTTGTGCTTCGGTATACACATACATTTAAACATCATGATTACGTTCTGAAAGTTTCATTACGATCGTACGTCTAGAAATTAAATTATTCAACAAATAAGTTCTCCTATTATTGCCACACTGCAGCGCAACCCAAGCGCAATCGCCTGTATATGTGCGCGTATGTGTGTGTGCGTGTGTTTGTTTGTATGTGTATGTGTGTGCGTGTGTTTGTTTGTATGCGTGTGTGCGTGTGGGTGTGCTAATTATTATTGAAATATCAGTTCCTTGTGGGGTTCAGGGGATCTCGTAGTCGAGCAGTCTCGACTAGAGCTTTCTTACTTGTTTTTTTTTACTTTACTCAAATTTCATTCTTTGTAGTCGCGTTTTTCTTTTTAATTATAAATTTATACGCGTGCTTTGATTACATTTATTTTCGTATTTATTTATTGAAAACGAAGTCGGTGCTAGTTTCACTGTCCAGCAAAAAACGGAGATATTGGCAGACGACATATGACTGCTATTGTGTTTACTGACTTGTTTACTCAGTGGAAATAAATTTGATTGCTCAACTTCATTTCCAGTTAGTATTGTATTACAAAAATATGACTTAATTGAACCTTTTGGTATTTGATATTGTCGTAAGTTGCTTTAAAGTAAAAAATCATATTGAGGCAGTGAAAGTTTTGAAACGGGAAAAGTCTGGTGAAGCAAGCTTAAATATTGTTACACAATTAATATTAATTAACTTATATTCTAAGAAAGTTTAAGACTTGTGTCAATGATATACTATAACTGTATGCCTATATAGAAATATATACAAATTTATAATATTAAATTAGGAATTTATACATTAAAGTAAACATCTATAAATACAATTTTAAATTTATTTCATTAAGCATTATAAATGTTTTTTATATATATTTTTTTTACATATTCCTTTTTATATAATATCCATAAAGATTTTTAATCACGAGTAGACAGTGTTCGCTTCAACTTTTCTTGAGCGTATCTCCAATCTGAACATTTTTTGCTAGATCTCTCTTGATTGTTGTGATTGTTTTCTTTCAACAGCAGTTTAATCGTTTGTAATACTCCAATTTGATAAAAGTTGTTTCTTTATTTGCCTCACACATCACGTCAATTAGGGCACATTGTCTTTCCATCGCATCATTGGGAAATCTCGTTATTCACACCTCCAAAGTTGTTTAATAAATTCAGTTTGTATGTGTGTGCGTGGGCTGTTCGCCGCCTGCGATCAACTTTTATGACACACTTTTCCACTGAAATGTCAAAGTTAATCGTGTTTTGCTCTGGCGGCTCTCGAGCTCTTTAGCTACGTTTAGGTTTTGAGTGCATTTTATGTCAGTTCTATGCACATAATATTGAATTTTAAACCAATATTGATTGAGCTTTGAGGTTGAAGTTCTCAACCTTTCGCTCTCGCACGTGAAAGTTTTTAGGGGAACCCAACTGGAAAGCAGCCAACAAGCAATTTTATATGCAAATAAAAGAGACTCTGAATAAAACATTAGCCAGTCATCGAGCAGAACAGACCTTTTGCGTAATTTAGAGCCAAATGTCTGAGAAGAGAAGATTCAATGCGCTAATTCTGCGAATCGAAATTTTGTATGTATGTTGCCTTATTTATTTCGCTCTTATTCGCATACTAATTGAGACTCTTGTGAATTCTTGATTTTACATATGAGACTCCGATTGCGGGCCGAACCCCTTGTAGAGCAGCATTTGAATACAATGATTGAAAGCCAAAGCTGTTTATGATTCATCAGCAAAAGGCGGACAAACTACAGAGCCTTAACAATGATTTTCAAAAACTGAAAAAAAAAAAGAAAAAAAAAAAAGCTGACATTCAACAACGTGCTCCAGCTGAATTTTGAGTTGAAAATATAAACACGAATAAATACTGAATCGTTTTGGCGAGGCATTGTTGTCATACACTTCCAGAGGGTATGCAGGCTTAAGCTTGCAATATGTAGAATATCAAATTAAATATTATTATTAAATTACATACTACATATATACAAATATATAGAATGATTAAAATTTCTATTTATTTATATTTAATATGGAATTTAATAACAATGCCTAATGAAAATATGAAACTAAGAATTCATATGTATTTTAAAGTTTTCTCAACTCTATTTTTGCCCTAATGGAACAATTTACTAAATAAATAATGCTTGTGCGACTTTTCCTCTCTTTTGTTTTCATGCATAGATTCATATGAATGAATTGAGATATCCAACTAAATAATATTATTTAACAAATTACTTAATATGCTTAGTAAGGGCATTCACTCTTTGCCAATTAGTGCATATTTCAGAATTCCCCCTTTTTTAATGAATTAATTACAATTTCGTATGCCTGGTGCCGCGACCGCATTCTTTGGCATATTTTATTTATAAATTGTTGAATTTTTTTTGCTGTTTATTATTATTATTAGTATAAATATTTTGCCTTAATAATGTAATTATTTAATTTTGCTTCTGTTTCTTCTGTTTTGCAGGTGAGTTAAACGTTCCATTTAAATAAATCGCTTGCCCCTGGGGCACATTCGTGAGTATGAAATCTTCATTCGAACAGCGCCTAATTGGCCGGGCCCTAAGTGGCAAGCCAACGCTTGGACATGTGCTCCATTAGGGGCCATAATAGGCAAAAACAATTTTCGAACAGACCAAATGACCAGCCCGACCAACCTGACAGCTCTGCTAGGGCTTCATATAGAGTACACTGTACTCAAACTGTTCATAGTTAAGCCCACACACTCTATTATTCTGTTGACTCTATGTATATAGCAGTTTTTCATTTTCCAGTCGAATGGATGGCAACTTTTATGTAACCTGGCACTTAATTGCGAACGAACATGTTATGTAGACCTCGGTACACAAGGAATCATTGATGCGTCGACAAGTTCACCTCTCACACTCTCTGTCTGCATCTCTCTCTCTCTCTCTCTCTCTCGCTCTCTGTCTATCTAATCACATAATGATAGCTGTTGAACGGCAGGGTCTATGGCTCATTTTACTATCTGGCCAAGTATTTGCACCGAGCGATATCAATTATTTATTTTGCCCAAGTGACACTGCAAACATGCAAATTGAGCTTCAATCGATGTGTGGGCATTTAATGGCACTGCAGTCGTTGCCACATAGTTTGCAGCTATTGCAAATGCAAACGCCATATTTTTCTTAACATTCTTCAGTTCACGATTATTATTATTATAATTATTATTATTGATCGAGTGCCATAAAGATAATCGCATATGTGGGTTTCTCTAATAATCGCAGCCACTTTGCTTCAGCAACAAGTCTTATCGCCTTCTCTCCCCCGCTCTCTCTCACTCAATCTGTAATTAAATGTCTGCTGTATGCAAATCGTTTAAGTCCATTAAATTTTATTTATTATTACTGTGATTAAATGAAATGTCAATCGCAATCCAGATAAACTTGTGCACATTGATTTGCCATAACAAGTAAATTCTTAAACAACTTTTTATTTATTTTTTATCAGATCAGAGAATGGGCAAACTTTATTTTGATTAGCATATTGCTTGAATTAAATATTTTTATTTTTGTATATAAATATATAGAAAATAGAAATTGTAGAAGCTTCTTTAAATTCCAGTTTATATTCATTCAACAGAAAGATTTTTGCTATTTTAATATAATATTAATTAATTAATAATTTTAATTTAATAATCAGAAGTTATTGCGAAGATAATTCAGATACTAATAAGGCTTGCTATATTCTGTGCGTATATACATAAGTTTTATTCATATATTCTTACAACTTGTATGTTTATACCCTGAACCCATTGAAAATGGGAAATCAGGGTATAATGATTTTGTTAAAAGTATGTAACAGGCAGAAGGAGGCGTGGCAGACCCCACAAAGTATATATATTCTTGATCAGGGCGACAAGCTGAGTTGATTTAGCCCTGTCCGTCTGTCTGTCCGTCCGTCCGTCCGTCCGTCCGTCTGTCCGTCCGTCCGTCCGTCCGTATGTATGAACGCGTCGATTTCAGAAGATATAAGAGCTAGAGACTTCAACTTTTTTTTAAAATGTCCGTAATTATCACGCGCATATCGAGTTTATCACTAAAAAACGATAACTCATTCCGATACTTTTTTATCGATAAAAAACCTTATCGAAGATCAGTTTAAAAATTATATCTCCTACATCTTTCAAGCTAGAGTCTCCAAATTTAAAATGTATACTAAAATGAATTTTATACAATTTTACAATCCACCCCTCCACCCTCATCTTTGTAAAAGTCGTATATCAAATACTAGAGACTTGTGCTTCGGTATACACATACATTTAAACATCATGATTACGTTCTGAAAGTTTCATTACGATCGTACGTCTAGAAATTAAATTATTCAACAAATAAGTTCTCCTATTATTGCCACACTGCAGCGCAACCCAAGCGTAATCGCCTGTATATGTGCGCGTATGTGTGTGTGCGTGTGTTTGTTTGTATGTGTATGTGTGTGCGTGTGTTTGTTTGTATGCGTGTGTGTGTGCTAATTATTTTTGAAATATCAGTTCCTTGTGGGGTTCAGGGGATCTCGTAGTCGAACAGTCTCGACTAGAGCTTTCTTACTTGTTTATTTATATTATTGATATACCTTAACAATAGCCATATAAAATTTCTATGTATAGTCTACTTATTGGCCGGCCATATAATTCCCTCTCTACACTATGCCCATACTTGTCTTCCATATGCCAGCACATTCTCAAAACACATGTATTATTTAGTAAACTTCAACTGGACAACGAACCACTGAAATGTGTCGCACAGGCATTTTCCATGTTTTATGGTGCATTTCAGATGCGGCCTGTCATGTTGGCAGCTTGCTCCCATTTTCATTTCCTCCTTTTGTAGTCCTTTTGCCAACAGGCTTGGGCCGCTGTTGCTGTTTGCATTGGAAAATTACACACTCATTTGAAAAATGTTTACTTTTGCATGGAAGTGTGCACTAGAAACGTGTTCCGTAGCCCGAGGCCTGCATCCCGTTTCCTGTTTACATTGTGCCCATCCATTTCCATCTCTATCAGGTCGCACTCGACTGGAGTGTGTGAGGTGTTTGCTCGGGATGCTCGTTGCACTCCGAGCTCATGGGCGTTGCACAACCCGGCGTGACAAGTGAAAGGATGTGCGGACACTCTTGAGTGAGTCTTTCATTTGTCCTGCCAACGCTAAGGCAAGCCACTCAGCTGCCTTCTAAGGGCAATGCCTGTGAAAGTTGTTGACATAGGCTTAAAGTTGCTTGCCAAAGTGCTGCAAAGGCGGCTTAATACAACTTACTTGGGCATATATTAACTAGCCAATCGACTGGCCTAATATGTTATTTATGTAAACAAGTGAGTTCTTCAATATCGGGAATTCATTTGGATAATATATTTGACAAGAAAGGCGAACTGTCATCCTATTTATAAGCAAACTACATTTAATTCAATTTTTAAATTTAATTAAAACTAACTTCGCATAGATCTATTACCTTTTATAGAGTCTCCCTCTGTCGCTCACTTGATACAACTAAACAATATTATAATATTTCTATAGCAGATACTAGATAACTAAAAGAAATACTGAATGCGTCTCTTTTAGTATTTATTTATCGTAGCTTCATAAATCTTACTTTAATCAGTTTCGAGCTACTTCATCTACACATAATATGTTGCTCTTTCCACTATCACATGGATTACTCATCACTTTTGAAGAGCAGTCGCACTTGGACCAGCCCTGGCGTAATCCTAGCTCAGCTGCAGTCAGCTTGACCTTAAGAGCGATAAGTTTGAAATGCCATTACCTACTCTCTCGCTGAGGCCAATCTATTGTTCCACTGTGCAGCAGCGCAGTCGAGAGACCCGCACGGAGTCGACTTGAAGTACTTAAGGTACTTTGGCCGTGCCGCTGCACGCATGCGCACCATAACTCAAACACATGAGCCAGCAGACAGCAGACAGAGCGGACGGAGCCGACAGACTCGACTTTAGGCTTTTCAATTTTCACTCGACTGCACTTGGAAATGTGACCCAGCAGCGTCGGCGGCGTTGGCCCCTTGACGCATGCCTCAGTGCGCAGTGTGGCATTTTTCTACAGCCATTTTTTGCTGTTGTTATTTTGTATACATTTTTTTTTGTGGGTTCCTCTTTGCCTAATTTATGAAATCTGAAAATCTAGAGTTTGGTAGTTCAAGCACGTACCACGCACGAAGTAGCAAGCACTCGGCACAGAAATGGGCATAGAAATTCTTTTCGAATGCCAACAAATGCCCAAATCGCTATCACTCCACTCTATCAGCACACACACAGACACATGCTCACACTTTGGGTTTTTCCTTAAAAGCTCTTCGTTTTATGCATATTAGGCAGAAGGACCTCTTTGGCAGGACATAACATTAACACGTCGCGCCAGCATAAAACTCATTAAATGCCATCGAATTGGCCAGCAACAGTGGCAGCCACAGCAGCCACAGCTGCCACTCAGTCGCATCATTTGGCAAGCAACTTGCAACATGCAACACACAACATGCGACATGCGACATGCGACATGCGACATGCGACATTTGCCTCCTGGCTGTTAGCGGACGTGCCAATCGACAATATGCTAATGCCGTCATTGAAATGCTCCACCCAAATCGCTTCACACATTCAAACTTACCCAATATCAGCTGGGCAGCCCTGGCCCCCACACTCCTTTTGCCCCAG